>NC_073258.2:64165000-64495500 GCF_029289425.2 Pan paniscus
TTGCATTGAATTTATAGGCCGGGTGTGGTGGCTCACGCCTGTAATCCCAGCACTTTGGGAGGCTGAGGCACGCAGATCACCTGAGGTCAGGAGTTTAAGACGAGCCTGGCAAACATGGCAAAACCCCGTCTCTACTAAAAATACAAAAATTAGCTGGGTGTGGTGGTGTGCACCTGTAATCCCAGCTACTCAGGAGGCTGAGGTAGGAGAATTGCTTGAACCCAGGAGGCTGAGGTAGGAGAATTGCTTGAACCCAGGAGGCAGAGGTTACAGTGAGCTGAGATCGTGCCACTGTACTCCAGACTGGGCAACAGAGCAAGACTCCATCTCAAAAAAGAAAAAAAAAAAAATTCGACCCTATCAGGTACTGTGCTCACTATCCGGGTGACAAAATCATTTGTACACCAAACCCCAGTGCCATGCAATTTACCTATATAGCAAACCTGCACATGAACCCCCAAACCTGAAATAAAAATTAGAAGAAAAAAATACTACCTCACACCCACTAGGAATGGCTATAATAAAAACATCAGATAGTAATGAGTGTTGGTCAGGATATAGAACCCTCATACATGCTGATTGTGGGTAGCCACTTTGGAAAACAGTCTGGCAGTTTCTCAAAAAGTTAAAGATACTGTTACCCAATGGACGCAGTAATTTCACTTCAATCTATACCTAAGAGAAATGAAAACATATGCCTATGCAAAAACGTGTACAGAAATGTTCATAGCAGCATTATTTATAATAGCTAAAAGGTATAAACAGCTCAGATGTTTATCAACTGATAAATGGATGAACAAAATTGGTATTTCCACATAATGGAATATTACTCAGTTATAAAATTGAATGAAGTACTGATACATGCTACAACATGAATGAACTTTGAAACATTATGCTAAAAGAGGCCAGTCATAAAAGACTACATAGTATATGATTCCATTTATATGAAATGTCCAAAAAAGACAAATCTATAGAGATAGAAAATGGGTTAGTGGGGCCAGGCACGGTGGCTCATGCCTGTAATCCCAGCACTTTGGGAGGCTGAGGTGGATGGATCACCTGAGGTCAGGAGTTCGAGACCAGCCTGGCCAACATGGTGAAACCCCGTCTCTACTAAAAATACAAAACTAGCCAGGTGTGGTGGCAGGTGCCTGTATCCCAGCTACTTGGGAGGCTGAGGCAGGAGAATCGCTTGAACCTGGGAGGCGGAGGTTGCAGTGAGCTCAGATCATGCCATTGCACTCCAGCCTGGGCGAAAAGAGTGAAACTCCATATCAAAAAAAAAAAAAAAAAAAAAAAAAAAAAAAAAAAAGGATTACTGATTGCTTAGGATTGGGTAGGGGATAGAGATGAATGTTTGGGGATTGAAAGCTAAAGGATACTGATTTTCTGTTTGAGGGGATGAAAGTGTTCTAAAATTTACCGTGGTGACAGTTGTACATATCTATGAGCATACTAAATACCATTCAATTGTATACTCAAAATGGATAACTTGTATGGTATGTGAATTACACATAAATAAAGCTGTTATGAAATAAAGTATTCACTGTTATTTGAAATTCAAAAATATTAAATTCATCAGCATAGACTTGTTCATAGATTTTTTGCATCTTTTTAATGACTCTAAGTCTTTAGTTCTGTTTTTTTATTCATAATATTTGCTTATGTCCTCTATCCTTCATTTTTTGATTATTGTTACCCAAGATTTGTCCATTTCATTGATATTATTAAAGACCAACTTTTTGTTTTGTTGAGCTTCTATATTGTATCTTAGTTTTCTATTTAATTTATTTATGGTATTATTGTTATTGTTGATGTTGTTGTTGTTTTACAACTAAGGTAACTGAGCATTTGGACCAAAAACTTTGGCTCCAGAGCCAGATTCTTAACCATTGCACCTTTTTTTGGTCTTAAAGTTTATTTGGACTACTATTAGTGTGGCTAATCAGCTTTCTTCTGGTTAATATTTGTCTGCTATATCTTTTTCCATCTCTCTACATTTAACATTTATATATACAAAACTTTAGATGAGTTTCTTGTAAATAGCATGAACTAGATTTTTTTTTTTTTTTTTTTTTTTTGAGACGGAGTCTCGCTGTGTTGCCTGGGCTGGAGTGCAGTGGCACGATCTCCGCTCACTGCAAGCTCCGCCTCCCGGGTTCACACCATTCTCCTGCCTCAGCCTCCCGAGTAGCTGGGACTACAGGAGCCTGCCATCATGCCTGGCTAATTTTTTTTTGTATGTTTTTAGTAGAGACGGGGTTTCACTGTGTTAGCCAGGATGGTCTTGATCTCCTGATCTCGTGATCCGCCCGCCTTGGCCTCCCAAAGTGTTGGGATTACAAGCATGAGCCACTGCGCCTGGCCGCATGAACTAGATTTAAAAAAAATGTTACCTGGAGTATCTTTGCCGTTGAATTGGTAAATTTAATTCATTTACATTTATTGCAGTGACTGAGATGTTTGGAGTTATTGATACCATCTTACCTTTTGTCTTTTATTTACCTTGATTTTCATGTTTTTGTCCTCTTTTCTTGCCTTAAAAAATAGTTGATTGACCTTTGTGCCCTTTCCAACTTGAAATCTGCTCTAGGGCCTGATTGTCCTATCCCAGGATCCCTCCCCAAAACCTCACTCACTATATTATTATAGGCATAGTTCTCTTGCATAGATGAAGATGCAGTTCGTAGATCCAGTAGCATAGTCTTTTCTTAACATGACCGTTGTAATGCAGAGGAATAACTGATATGGAAGGGAACACAGATGATGGCAAGGTGCTAGGAAAAGTTTGAAGGAATCTTGGGTCTTTTCCACCCTTCTAGGTAGCTGGCCTGGGGCAGATTTGGGTCTGGGTCTGGGGAAGAATTAGGACAGGAGCAGAGGTGCGGCAGATGCTTACTCAGGAGCACCATTGCACAAGCCAGAATATAGATCTCTGAAAGCAGCAAGGAGGCCATTTGGGTAGGCCTGCGGCCCAGAAATCTGGTGACCAAAAAGCCCAGCAAATAAAATAGTGGATTCACAGTTGCAAAGAATACTTGGATCAGGTAGATATTGATTTCCAAACTTTGCAGACTTATGACTGAACTGTAGGAGCTGAAGACTATTACAGACCTGGGGCAGGAGCTGAAGACTATTACAGACCTGGGGCAGGAGCTGAAGACTATTACAGACCTGGGGCAGGAGCAGAGAGGATGTACTCTGGGTAGGAGCCATGACACATCTACATAGCAATTGCAGCTGGCAAACTACTCTCACATCTCTTCTCTCCTTTAGACCTTACATTAGCCCTGTGCTGTGTGTGAGTGGAGTTTTTAATCTTTCAATTGCAGATAGGAAAATCTTCCCTTAATTCTATTTATTTGTTTCTTTATTGAGACCGTCTCACTCTGTTACCCAGGCTGGAGTGCAGTGGCACGATCTCGGCTCACTGCAACCTCCGCCTCCCGGGTTCAAGTGATTCTCTTGCCTCAGCCTTCTGAGTAGCTAGAATTACAGGTGTGTGCCACCGTGCCTGGCTGATTTTTGTATTTTTAGTAGAGACAGGGTTTCACCATGCTGGCCACGCTGGTCTCAAACTCCTGAGCTCAAGTGATCTGCCTCTCTTGGCCTCCCAAAATGCTGGAATTAGAGGCACGAGCCACGGCACCTGGCCAGAAATTAGATAACATTTAAAAATTATCTGGGAAAGGGCAGGTGCGGTGGCTAATGCCTGTAATCCCAGCACTTTGGGAGGCTGAGGCAGGTGGATTGCTTGAGGCCAGGAGTTCAAGACCAGCCTGGCCAACATGGCAAAACCCTGTCTCTACTAAAACTACAAAAAGAAAAATTAGCTGGGTATGGTGGAACATGCCTGTAATCCCAGCCATTCAGGAGGGTGAGACACAAGAATTACTTGAGTCCAGGAGGCAGAAGCCACAGTGAGCTGAAATTGCTTGATTGTACTCCAGCCTGGGTAACAGAGGGAGACTGTCCCCCCAAAAAAATTATCCGGGAAAAAATAATATTTTTTGCTTAGCAATAGGTCTCCCTTTTCCCCTCCTAATTCCCCGTCCTAAGAGATCAGCTTTTGGTGGATGCTTGCATTTATAAGTTGATTGTACTGGGAAGTTTTGTGTGTGTATGTGTGTGTGTGTGTGTGTCTGTCCCTCCCCACTGGATAGCTCAAGTAACAACTGATCTGATGAACTGATGAATTCTAAGAAGTAAAGATTTATTTAATGGCAGGAGTTTTGCTTTGCTGAGTGACGAATACAAGTTTACAGCTAGATATGAATTTTTAGGACAGTGGAGGAGACCTCAGAGATTAAATGGGAGAAGAGTCAGGAGAGGGAGGAAGCATGTACAGCTGTTAGCCAAGGAAGGATTTGAAGGAGAACAGAAATGCCTATTAAGTTTTTTATGCTGTGTGGTATGTGATATAAGCATCTCCTTTATCTCCCCATGGAGTCTTGGAAAAATCGACAATGTTTAGTGACACTTTGTGGGGAAGCTTTGCTCTGAGATGTGATGTGTTCTGTGTCCTGCCTCAGCCCTGGTGAAGGGCACAGTGAGAAGCTGTCCACAAGAAGACAATCATTTATGCGCCACACTATAATTAAGAATTAAACAGAACACTATTGGCACCAGAATAGACAGACAAATCAATGGGATGAAATAGTCCAGAAATAGTATGTGATAAGCGTGGTGTTTCACACCAGCCAGGAAAGGTGGGACTATTCATTAAGTTCATTTGGGACAATTTACCTTAGTTGTAAAACAACAACAACAATATCAACAATAACAATAATACCATAAATAAATTAAATGGAAAACTAAGATACAATATAGAAGCTCAACAAAACAAAAAGTTAGTCTTTAATAATATCAATGAAATGGACAAATCTTCGGTAACAATAATCAAAAAATGAAGGATAGAGGACATAAGCAAATATTATGAATAAAAAAGAAACAGAACTAAAGACTCAGAGTCATTAAAAAGATGCAGAAAAAATCTATGAACAAGTCTATGCTGATGAATTTAATATTTTTGAATTTCAAATAACAGTGAACACTTTATTTTGTAACAGCCTTATTTATATGTAATTCACATACCATACAAGCCATCCATTTCGAGTATACAATTGAATGATATTTAGTATTCTCATAGATATGTACAACCATCACCATGGTAAATTTTAGAACACTTTCATCCCCTCAAACAGAAAATCGGTATCCTTTAGCTTTCAATCCCCAAACATTCATCTCTATCCCCTACCCAATCCCAAGCAACCACTAATCCATTTTTTTTTTTGATATGGAGTTTCACTCTTTTTGCCCAGGCTGGAGAAAAAATAGAATTCTACTATAATTCTAATAGAATTTCTAATAGAAAAAAATAGAATTCTACTTCCTACCCTATGTTAAACTAAATTTCAGATGAAACTATGATACAACATGAAAGCTCAAACAAATACATTTGTGCTTGAAGAAAATCTAGGCGAATAGTTTTATACTTACGGGGAGAGGAAGGCCTTTCTAAATGTAACCCAAAACACAGAGGAAGAGGAAGAGGCAGCAAACAGCAGGGTAGCGTACAACTGCAGCACTGAGTGATGGGCTTGGCCTGTGGTCATGGCCTTCTGCAGATTGGCTTGGAGCACCTGCCTGGGTAGATGGAGCTCAGGGCCTGGGTTTCCCCAGGGGCCCTTTACCTCAGTCCCTGCCCTGGGAAGCATGATGTGCTGGATTCTAGGGTGAAGGTGGGGGCAGGCAGAGCCCTGGAGGGGTGTCACACAGGTCTCAGGGTTCTCACCGCCATACTCAGCTTGGTGTCTACTTCCTGCTTTTTACTGATCTGGGCCACTGTCTGTGGGGCCGTCAGGGGGAGGTCCAGCCTTCCACCGAGGGAGTGCTAGCGGGCAGATTGGATGACAAACCTGTGGATGGGGATGGCAGCAGGGCAGGCATGACTTCAGCCTGGGTTGGCAGAGTGTGGCTGCTTGAGGAGGGCACAGATGAGCAGGAAAGCACCTTGGAGGGATGGAAAAAATTCTGGGGTGGGAATTGGGAGTCCTGGGTTCCTTTTTTTTTTTTTTTGACAGGGTCTTCCTCTGTTGCTCAGGCTGGAGTGCAGTGCCGTGATCTTGGCTCACTGCAACCTCTGACTCCCAGGCTTAAGCCATCCTCCCACCTCAGCCTCCCAAGTAGCTGGGACTACAGGTGCGAGCCACGACGTCCAGCTAATTTTTTTTGTGTGTGTTTTTAGTAGAGACAGGGTTTTGTCATGTTGGCCAGGCTGGTCTGGAACTCCTGAGCTCAAGTGATCCATCTGCCTCAGCCTCCCAAATTGCTGGGATTACAGACATGAGCCACCACACCTGGCCAGGAGTCCTGGGTTCTAATCCAAGGATTGCCACTGTCTTCTTGGGAGACCTCAGGCAGGCTTGGCCAGGCATGATGGGCACCCACACAAGGCCTGGGGAAAATAATCTGTCTCTCCTGGTGGGGAGGAGGATCTTACATTGGGATTAGCACATAAGGAGCGACTTCCTCCCCTGCTTCACAATCTTTCTTATTATTTCCTGGTGAGAATTATTCAAGTTACTATTTTCTTTCTTTTCTTTTCTTTCCTTTCTTTCTTCTTTTCTTTTCTTTTTTTTTTCCAGGGTCTGACTCTGTTGCCCAGGCTAGAGTGCAGTGGTGCGATCTCAGCTCACCATAACCTCTGCCTCCTAGGCTCAAGTGATCCTCCACTTCAACCTCCTGAGTAGCTGGGACCATAGCTCACTTACAACTGGATTATTTAAGTGATCCACCCACCTTGGCCTCCCAAAGTGTTAGGATTATAGGCATGAGCCACTGAGCCTGGCCAAGTTATTTTACAGTATGGAAAAGATGGCTTTTGGGGTGCCTGCTCAGTGTATTCTCCTATTCTGAGCACTAACCCCTCATCCTCCTCGGGCCTCCTGAAGTCTTATTTTACCTCCTGAGCCTGTCTCTTCCCAACACAACTGAGGACACCTGACCCCAGGGCTAGACTGAGCTAACGAGAGTCTATATTATGAATTTGGAAATATGGGCCAGGCGCGGTGGCTCACTCCTGTAATCCCAGCACTTTGGGAGGTCAAGGCAGGAGGATCATCTAAGATCAGGAGTTTGAGACCAGCCTGGCCAACATGATGAAACACCGTCTCTACTAAAAATACAAAAATTAGCCAGACATGGTGGTGGGCACCTGTAATCCCAGCTACTTGGGAGGCTGAGACAGGAGAATCGCTTGAACCCAGGAGGTGGAGGTTGCAGTGAGCCAAGATCGTGCCACTGCACTCTAACCTGGGAGACAAAGCAAGAGTCCGTGTCAAAAAAAAAAAAAAAAAAGGAAATATGGCTCAGAGAAGTGGGATTTGTAAGGACACCCAACGTTGGAGTGGGACCCAAAGTTTGGGCCAATGTGAAAGTAGAGTTGAGAAAACAGGAGAGAGGGAGGAGGAGGAAGAGGAGGTCGTGGTGAGAGGGGAGGGTAAAATGAAGTAATCCAGTTAGAGAGAAGTCAGGACCAGGATTCAGTCAGTGCCAGAGGGTAGATGGAGAGTCAAGTTGAGTGGTCTTAGTCCTTCACAAGGCTGGGCTCAAATTCCTGACCCTGTGTTCTGTGAAATACTCTTGCATCCTTCCATTAACTTTTCATTTTTGCATAAGCATATTTGAGAGTTATGGTTATCTGTAACCCTGAATAAACAACAATTGGCACTAAACCAATAACGTAAATTTTCTTGTTCTTTTTTTTTTTTTTTTTTTTGAGACAGCTTGCTCTGTTGCCCAGATTGGAGTGCCGTGGCATGATCTCAGCTCACTGCAACCTCCGCCTCCCGGGTTCAAGCGATTCTCCTGCCTCAGCCTCCTGAGTAGCTGGGACTACAGGTGCACGCCACCATGCCTGGCGAATATTTGTATTTTTAGTAGAGACGGGGTTTCACCATGTTGGCTAGGCTGGTCTTGAAGTCCTGATGTCAAGTGATCCACCCATCTCAGCCTCCTAAAGTGCTGGGATCACAGGCGTGAGCCACCGCACCCAGTCTGTTGTTCTTTCTTAAAGTAGATTTTATTTTTTAGAGCAGTTTCAGGTTCACAGCAAAATTGGGTGGAAGTTACAGAGATTTCTAATATATTCCCTGTCCCTACATACACACACTCCTCCACTATCAACACCCCTACCAGAGTGGTATTTGTTACAACTGATGAATACATTGAACTCTAAGTCCAGAGTTTACATTAGGGTTCACTCCTGGTGTTGTACATTATATATATATATATATGTATGTGTATATATATATATATATATATATTTTTTTTTTTTTACACAAGGTCTTGCTGGAGTGCAGTGGCACAGTCTTGGCTCACTGCAACCTCTGCCTCCCAGGCTCAAGCAATTCTCCTGCTTCAGCCTCCCGAGCAGCTGGGACTACAGGTGCGTGCCACCACGCCCGGCTAATTTTTGTATTTTTAGTAGAGATGGGATTTCACCTTGTTGACCAGGCTGGTCTCGAACTCCTGACCTCGTGATCCACCCGCTTTGGCCTCCCAAAGTGCTGGGATTACAGGCGTGAGCCACTGCACCCCGCCCATTTTACATGTTTTGACAAATGTATAATGACATGTATCCACCATCACAGTATCATACAGTAGTTTCACTGCCCTACAAAATCCTCTGTGCTCTATTTGTCTCTTTGTCCCCTCTGAACTCTGGTGATCACTGACCCTTTTACTGTCTCCATAGTTTTGCCTTTTTCAGTTGGGCCTGGTGTAGGGGCTCACATTTGTAATCCTAGCACTTTGGGAGGCTGAGGTGGGAGGATGGCTTCACTCCAAGAGTTTGAGACCAGCCTGGGCAGCATAGTGAGATCGCATCTCTACAAAAAGTGAAAAAAAAATTAGCCAGGTGTGGTGGTGCATGCTTGTAGTGCTAGCTACTTGGGAAGCTGAGGCAGGAAGATCATTTGAGCCTGGGAGTTTGAGGTTACGGTGAGCTATTATCGTCCTACTGCATGCCAGCCTAGGGGAGAGAGTGAGACCCTGTCTCAAAACAAACAACTCCTGCCCCCCTGAAAACAACAAAAAAGCAAAATGTCATATACTTGGACCCATGCAGGCTATAGCCTTTTCAGATTGGCTTTTTTCACTTGGTGATGTACATTTAAGTTTCCCTCAAGATTTTTCATGGCTTGATAGCTCATTTCTTTTTTTTTTCTTTTCTTTTCTTTTTTTTTTTTTTGAGACGGAGTTTTGCTTTTGTTGCCCAGGCTGGAGTAAAATGGTGTGATCTCGACACACCGCAACCTTCACCTCCCGGGTTCAAGCGATTCTCCTGTCTCAGCTTCCTGAGTAGCTGGGATTACAGGCATGCACCACTACACCTGGCTAATTTTGTACTTTTAGTAGAGACAGGGTTTCTCCAAGTTGGTCAGGCTGGTCTTGAACTCCCGACCTCAGGTGATCTGCCCACCTAGGCCTCCCAAAGTGCTGGGATTACAGGCGTGAGCCACCACACCCGGCCCCCATTTCTTTTTATTGATGAATAATTTTGTTGTTCTTTTAAATTAAGATAAGAAAAAATTCTTGATTTGAAAGTACTTCCTTTGTAACTGGAGTAAAACAGCTCCATACCCTGTAGAAAATCCATAGTGCTGAAGGAGGTACCATTAAAATTAAGTTAAAATGACAAATAGTTGTGGCATTTTCTTTAAAATTAAGAACTCATTTTTGTATTAAATATATGGATTTTTGAATGGATTTTTAAACTGTCATTTCTTTTGTTAACAGAAAAAAGGAAAAGGGACTGGAATGACCAGAATGATTAGGGCATGGCTCTAAAATGTGTTAATATATATCCAAATGAATTCATCCTTCAAGCATAGTTACTTGATAATGTTGATTTTGTCGGCAAGAAATCCTTATTTGTGAATGTAATTATTACTGTGGTATTTTTAGTATCTTGTGGATGCAAATATCACATGATGTAAAATTTGAGATACTGGCATTTGAACACCTTCTCCAAACAGGAATGGCCTTTTCCCCTACTTTATTCTCATAACTGCTATTTTGAGATGGAGTTTCACTCTTGTTGCCCAGGCTGGAGTGCAATGGCGTGGTCTTGGCTCACTGCAACCTCTATCTCCTTGGTTCAAGTGATTCTCCTGCCTCAGCCTCCCAAGTAGCTGGGATTACAGGTGCTTGCCACCATGCCTGGCTAATTTTTGTATTTTTAGTAGAGACGGAGTTTTGCCATGTTGGCCAGGCTGATCTCAAACTCCTGACCTCAGGTGATCCAGCCACTTCGGCCTCCCAAAGTGTTGGGATTATAGGGGTGAGCCACCATGCCCGGCCACATAACTTTTATTTGAAAGAGATTCTGGGGTAATATCAAAGAAAACTGGGAGTTGATTTGACAGCACTTTAATAGAAATACATGAATGGAGTATGGCTGTGGAGATGCCTGTGGGACACGTCATGGTGAGTGGGATGAGGACAGCCTGGACAGGAGCTGAGGAATGAGAAGATAAGAAGCAAGAGAGTGTAGGAAAGAGGCAAGAAGTCAGAGGAGTGCAAAGAAAAATCTATATGCAGTTTAACAATGAAATTCTACATGTAGTCCAGATTAACAATTGACTGATGCATAAAAAATACTTAGCAAGAATCTCTCAGCCTCTGGTTTGCTCTAAGGTGCTTCTCATCTGCAAAAGCAATAGTTGCATGGGGGCTTGTACCACCTTTGGGTTATTATGGTTTTCACCATTTGAGTTCTCTTCATGTACACCTGAAACCCCTGAGGATCTCATATTTCTGTGTATTCCTGGGCCTCAAGTATAGAGAATTACTTTATCGCTAACAGGAACCAAAACCTAAGAAGAGACAGTGGTGGATTTGAGGGAGACTGAGAATTACTGCCCAGGGCAGCCCTGCACTGCTAACTTGATAAAGGCAGTGATCAGTGACAGATGCTATGAGACTGGCCTCAGAGGAAAGAAAAGGAGGAAAAGAGAAAACAAATGACAGTGGAACCAGGAAGCAGAGAGGTGAAATGGTGCTTGTTATCCATCTGCAATGCGGGAGTGAACAGGAGACTTAGGCTGGGTCATTCATAATAACTCACGCCCCCTGCCCTACAGTCATTGGACTAATGTGTAGGCATATGACTCAGGCCAGCCAATCAGTGTTTCAAAGTTGGAGGTGGGAGATATTTCAAAGTTGGAGGTGGGAGATAGAAACATTTATTTTCTCTCTCTGGTTTCGAGGTTACTAGGGGTGAGCCCAGAATGGTAAGTGGCCACTGTGTGAAGGATCCCGTGCACAACAGACATGCCCAGCATGGAAAGACAAGCAAAGATGAGAGTGCACAAGAATTCTGATGACATGACCCTGGTTCCCAGTGTCCCTAGAGCCAGCTCCACCTCTATCATCCACCTTTGCTTTGGTAATGGGAGCCTTTACACAACCCCTTTATGCTCAAATTAGCTAGAATTGAATTACAGCCACTTGCAAACAAGAGTCCTAATGAATATAGGTTCAGATAGATGTCGCTAGTTATTGCCCAGTGTATTAGTCTGTTCTCACACTGCTAATAAAGACATACTTGAGACTGGGTAATTTATAAAGAAAAAGAGGTTTAATGGACTCACAGCTTCACATGGCTGGGGAGGCCTCACAATCATGGTGGAAGGTGAAGAAGGAGCAAAGCCATATCTTACGTGGCAGCAGGCAGCCTGGGCAACATAGTGAGACCCTATCTCTATTTAAAAAAAATTTAATTAGCTTGTGCAGGGGAACTCCCATTTATAAAACCATCAGATCTCGTGAGACTTATTCACTACCATAAGAAAAAGTATGGGCGGGGGGAACTGCCCCATGATTCAATTATCTCCACCTGGCCCTGCCCTTGCCACATGGGGATTATTACAATTCAAGGTGAGATTTAAGTGGGGACACAGCCAAACCATATCACCCAGGGTATTTAATTCAAAATAAAATAACAGGAGGGGTCAGGCAGGGTTTTGTTGTTGCTGCTGCTGTTGTTTTGAGATAGGATATCTCTGTCACCCAGGTTGGAATGCAGTGGCACGATCATAGCTTGTTACTGTAGGTAGCTAGCCAGGCATGAGTGGGGCAGGAGAGGGGTCCCCCCACCCTACCAGCAATGTCAGGCGACCATCAGGTGATGATCAGGCAGTTGTCACACTGCCTCTCTAAAGTAATAATTGGTTGCAGTTATCCCCAGGGAAAGGCAGTTTCACAAAAGATTAAAAACACCTGTAACTGGTGATTGGCAGCTTCTCAACAAGATCTCAGGAGTTGGGCGAGTGAGTTCAAGCGTGCGCATTAAGAGGCAAAATGGCGGAGTTTAACTGGTATATAAACTTCTGGGGGCATTCCACTGGAAAAGGGATGCAAGACGCCAGAAGTAGGCCAGCATATAAGACCCCAAGTCCCATGTCAAATGGGACACTTGACCTCCAAGGTGTCTGCTTGGTCCTCTTCCAAGTGTATTTTATTTTCTTTTCATTCCTGCTCTAAGGCTTTAAAAAAAAACTTTCACTCCTGCTGTAAAACTTGCCTCGGTCTCTTCTGCCTTGTGTCCCTCAGTCGAATTCTTCTGAGGAGGCAAGAACTGACGTTGCTGTAGTAACAAGCTCACTGCAGCCCTGGACTTCTGGGTTCAAGCAATCCTCCTACTTCAGCCTCTCTAGTAACTAGGACTACAGGCATGAACCACCACTCTCAGCTAATTAATTTTTTTTTTTTTCAATAGAGATAGAGTCTCACTATGTTGCTCAGGCTGGTCTCAAACTCCTGGGCTCAAGCGATCCTCCCACCTCAACCTCCCGGAGTGCTGGGATTATGTAAGTAAGCCATTACACCTGGCTAGCCTTTTTATTAAAACCCATGGCCTGCATGTATATTTATTAATTTTTTGCTTTGCATTCAGAGTGCTGAAGTATCCCTTTGGGAGACTGGGTTCTTCAGGAGTTCCTCCTGAGGGGCATCCTGGGGCTTGTCTATCTCTGGTGACCTACCTGTATTGTGCTTACCAGTTATAGCCACATTGCCTTGGGGCAGGGGTGTCTTCATTGCAATGAAATGATAAAATGTCTTTTTTTTTTTTTTGGTTGAGATGGAGTCTTGCTATAGTTGCCCAGGCTGGAGTGCAACGGTGCGATCTTGGCTCACTGCAACCTCTGCCTCCCAGGTTCAAGTGATTCTCCTGCCTCAGCCTCCCGAGTAGCTGGGATTACAGGCACACACCGCCACACCAGGCTAATTTTTTGTATTTTAGTAGAGACAGGGTTTCACCATGTTGCCCAGGCTGGTCTCGAACTCCTGAGCCCAGGCAGTTCACCCGCCTTGGCCTCCCAAAGTGCTAGGATTATAGGTGTGAGCCACTGTGCCCAGCCTGAATGTCTTGTTCTTAAGTAACCCCTGTTGGCTTATGAGCCATTTCATTTGCTTAACAATCCAGCTTCACCTTAGGTTATACATGCAAGCTAACCATCCTCCTAATGAGATGTTCTCCTGATGCAGCCATAGGCTTTGACATTATTGGCCCAAGGAAGAGGCATCTTGGCTGTGCTCATAAAATAGGCCTTTTAGTGCCCCATGCCCATATGTGGTAGTGGATGATGGTCCCATCCACAGTGCCTATTGAGATAACCTGATGGTAAGGAGATTACTACCGAGTCCCCATTTAGAAGGAAATCCAAGATGCTCACTCACCCAGGTTCTCTGGACAGCAAGGAATCTAGGCTTTTGGATGGAACTGCCTGCTGTTTTGAACAGAAGAGCAACAGGTAGGTTGATAGTTCCTGGAGTATTGTTGGCCTTGGAACACAGAGAGTAGAGTTTAAGAAGCGAAATAGGGAAGCTGAATTGGGAGGATAACATACAAGTTAAGGTGGGTGGACAAGGATATCTAAGAACTTGGGTTGAGGCTAGCAAATAATGAAGAAAGTGTCCATAACTATGCATGGAGGGGATTGCATATGATGCCTACATGCATCAGAGGAAGACTAGCCATATTGGTTACCTTCTGCTTCTGTGTCTTGGGTCTTTCTAGTAGGAATATTGCTTAACTACTTTTACCAGTTTCAGAGAGTTGCTGCATGAGGCAGGTTTGGTGGGGCTATGCCTGACTGCAGCCCTTCTCAGGGAATCTTTTCTTTCTTCTTTTTTTTTTTTTGAGACGGAGTCTCGCTCTTTCTTCCAGGCTGGAGTGCAGTGGCGCGATCTCGGCTCACTGCAAGCTCGGCCTCCTGGGTTCACACCATTCTCCTGCCTCAGCCTCCCAAGTAGCTGGGACTACAGGCGCCTGCCACCACACCCGGCTAATTTTTTGTATTTTTAGTAGAGACGGGGTTTCACCGTGTTAGCCAGGATGGTCTTAATCTCCTGACCTCGTGATCCGCCCGCCTCGGCCTCCGAAAGTGCTGGGATTACAGGCGTGAGCCACCGCGCCCAGCCTCTTTCTTCTTTTTTTTGAGACGAAGTTTCGCTCTTGTTGCCTAGGCTCTAGTGCAATGGTGCGATCTCGGCTCACTGCAACCTCCGCCTCCTGGGTTCAAGTGATTCTCCTGCTTCTGCCTCCCGAGTAGCTGGGATTACAGGCATGCGCCACCACGCCTGGCTAATTTTATATTTTTAGTAGAGATGGGGTTTCTCCATGTTGGTCAGGCTGGTCTCGAACTCGCGATCTCAGGTGATCCGCCTGCCTTGGCCTCTCAAAGTGCTGGGATTACAGGTGTGACCCACCGCACCCAACCAAGGGCATCTTTTCTTTGCATAGCTGTGACTAATGGACAATGGGCCGGCAAAATCTCACTGCACTCCCCGTTGGCACACTGATAAGGTGAAGTGTGGACACCTGACTTAAGTGGGGAGGGGGAGGCGCATCAATATGAGGCACTAAGCCAATCAGAGCCTGTTCTAGGAATGTGAATTAAGATACAGAGAAATGTTCTGGTTGCTGATGGGCTCTAAATCTGAGAAATAATGAATCAGAGCTGGGACTGGTAGTCATCCCTTAAGAAGAGCACACAGATGAAATGGATTTAAGTAGGAGAGAGGAATGGAGTCAGTGTACAGAGATGCCTCTCGTGCTCCATTTCCTGGTTTCAGTTTCCATGAGGCCTGAACACACTTTGTTTCCTGTTCTTGAATTCCCTGTAATCTCTGTATCCTTGCAGTCATGCCCTCTTTTCCCAAGAGCTGATTCGACGGGGTTTCTCTTCTTTATGACCAAAAGACCATTGACTAGAACAGATATTAAGAACATGATCAGTGTGACAGCTACTAAGTACAGAATGCAGCCTGATGAACCACTCAGCAGGCCAGGGTGACTACAATTGCACGTGTGTGTGTGTGTGTGTGTATGTTTACGGGGAGGGGCATTAAATCACTAGAGATGAAAGGACCCTCCCCCCGCCAACCCCACCCCATAACCATCTTCTCTTTCCCGTCTTAGTTCCTTGGCTGCTCTCCATCTCCTGGCCCCAGCTGCTAAGATCTATTTCTAGATGAAGTCAGCAAACTGTTTCTGTTTCTAAGACTCTGAGTCCAGAATTCCCTGCTCAGGAATGTCCCCTTTGCCCTCACCACCTGCACTCCTCCTCTCTCCCTTTCTCTGTATCACCTCTTCACCTTATGGGATTGTTTTATCCCTCAGGGTTTTTTGACATTTTGAGAAAATGAAGTAGACCATTCAATTCCTGTAGCAGTGTCTCTCTCTGGTGGGGGCTGGGAGGCAGGGAGCAGCTCTATGCAAGGACTCCATGTCTTCTCTGCCAGGAAGCTCCCTAGCTCCATTCTGGGTAAAACTTTTCGAAGCTCCAGGGTCTTCCCAAATTCAGACAAACTTGGGTCAAGGTTGCACAGTCTGCGTCTGTAGGTGGGATGGTAAGATGAGGGCACAGGGGTTGGAAGGGGGCAGAGGGCCCAGCTATCCTCATTTCAGTCACAGTGGTCATTGGGAAAGTGCTGTTGTCATAAATCCAGCCATTGGTGCAGAGCTCTGCGGCCCCATGTTGTTGGCATCTGTGTCATTAGGAAAAGGTGGTCCCCACTGGGAGGAGGTGAAGTGGAGGCAGGACTGAGGCCACACCTGCCAGTCTTGGAGCAGCCAAGCCTCCAGCCACCTGTCCTTGCTGAGGTTGGCGTTGGCAGGTGGGGGCAGCAGGGGTTGGGTGGGGAGAGGCAGTGGCAGTGAAGTTTTGCAGAGTGGTGTGCAAACACAGGAGGAGCACTGGGAGGACCACCAGGGTGACTTGGATCTGCTGGAAGTAGCTGACACCCCCCATTTTCTGCATGAGGTCATTGAAGGCCATGGAACTAGGCCTGGTCAAGTGGCTGGGGGCTGGGTCTGCAAATCAAGCAACCCGTTTCCTTTCTTCCAGTGGAGGAGGAGGAGAGGGGAGGAGAGGGGCTGCCTTTGTCTCCTGCACTTATCAGTTCCTGGGTCTGCTGTAGCCCTAGGCCTCCTAATGGCCAGCAGTAGTTTGTTTTTGTTTGTTTGTTTTGTTTTTTGTTTTGTTTTTTTTTTGAGATGGAGTTTCACTCTTGTCACGCAGGCTGGAGTGCAATGGCATGATCTTGGCTCACTGCAACCTCCGCCTCCTGGGTTCAAGTGATTCTCCTGTCTCAGCCTCCCAAGTAGCTGGGATTTACAGGTGCCTGCCACCATGCCTGGCTAATTTTTGTATTCTTAGTAGAGACGGGGTTTCACCACGTTGGCCAGGCTGGTCTCGAAATCCTGACCTCAGGTGATCCGCCTGGCTCGGCCTCCCAAAGTGCTGGGATGACAGGCGTGAGCCACCGTGCCTGGCCCAGTAGTTTTTATAACTTCTTTTAAAGCACCAAGTTAAACTGACTCAAGAGTCAGACATTTAATTATAAGACTCATCAGGTCAATGGTTTGTTCCAGGAGGTCAAATGGGCAAGTAAAGTTGGATTTGGCAGAGGAAAGTACCTTCCTGTGAAGGAGGGACATGTTTGAGTCTCTTCACTACACTGGAACAGGTGGGGAGGAAGGGAAAGCACCAAGTGTGAAGGGGGGCCCAAGCTGGTGTGAGCATGAAGCCTGAGCTGAGCTCTCCTTTCTCAGGGCCAGGTCCTACCTCACTCTGAGCCAGACTGAACTGGGGAGACTCTGAAGAGCCCATGCAGAAATGCCGTGGTACGTGGGCTTTGGCATCCCTTAACCTGTGAGCATCACCTCTGCTGAATCCCGGAGCCTGGGCCTTCGGCCCTAGACGAGGGCCAGGACACAGCTCAACCTTCACTTGAAGGAGGAATTCTTTGTTAGAAGTTTGTGTCAGCAGGGTCTCTTTTCTCATTATAATATCCTCTGTAGTTCATCAGCAGGGTCTCTTTTCTCATTATAATATCCTCTGTAGTTCACCCCCAATTTTTTTCCCCTTTCCAGAATTGTACCAGTGTATGTGACGTGATAAACAGCCATCAGGTGCTTTAACATTCTTCAAGGGTCTGGGCATACTGGGGTCTGCACCATGCACAGGGCCCAGGCGAATCCAGGTGTTCTGACATCTTGGCCCCTGTTATGGACTGAATTGCGTCCCCCTCATTCATATGTTGAAGCCCTAACCCCCAGTGTGACTATATTTGGAAACAGGACCTTTAAGGAGGTAATGAAGGTTAAATGAGGTCATGGGGTGGGGCCCTAATCCAGTGTGACTGGTGTCCTTACAAGAGGAGAGAGAGACAGCAGGGTGGGACGCACGTGCCCAGAGGAAGGGCCATGTGAGGACATGGTGGGAAGGCGGCCATCTGCAAGCCAAAGAGAGGCCTCAGGAGAAACCAAACCTGATGACAGCTTGATTGTGGACTTCTAGCCTCCAGAGCTGTGAGAAAATAAATTTCTGTTGTTTAAGCCACCCAGCCTGTGGTATTTTGTTATGGCAGCCCAAGGCTGTCACTTATATCTGTAATGTAACACAATTCTAGCCAAGAAATGTGGCAGGAAGCCCATTGTGGGGGAGGTGGCTTTTGGGAAAGGTCTTCAAAAGAGATGTCTTGCTCTTCCAAACAGATATGTGAGGAGTAACTTCCTTTTCTGCCTTTGGATGCTGTGTGAGGGGGTGATGCCTGTAGCCACTGCAGCCCTCTTGCTGTCATGAGGGGAGTTGTTGACCTGCTGAGGAGAGGGTTGAAAAGAACCTGGATCCATGATGATGTCAGGTGCCTGAATCATGGAAGCCAGCAAATCTGCCATCTGCTTTTTTTCTTTTTGGAGCGGGGGCTTAAGCCAGTTAGTTTTGTGTCACTTACATCTGAAAGAGTCCTGGCTAATACTTCCATCATAAGAGCCATAACCTGGGCTGGGCGCGGTGGCTCACGCCTGTAATCCCAGCACTTTGGGAGGCCGAGGTGGGTGGATCACGAGGTCAGGAGTTCGAGACCAGCCTGGCCAACATAGTGAAACCCTGTCTCTACTAAAAATACAAAAAATTAGCCGGGCGTGGTGGCGGGCACCTGTAATCCCAGCTACTTGGAAGGCTGAGGCAGGAGAATCGCTTGAACTCAGGAGGCAGAGGTTGCAGTGAGCTGAGATGGCGCCACTGCACTCCAACCTGGGCAACAGTGGAGACTCCCTCTCAAAAAAAAAAAAAAAAAAAAAAAAAAAGTCCGGCGCAATGGCTCACGCCTGTAATCCCAGCATTTTGGGAGGCCGAGGTGGGTGGATCACCTGAGGTCGGGAGTTTGAGACCAGCCTGACCAACATG
Organism: Pan paniscus; assembly: GCF_029289425.2. Lineage (NCBI taxonomy): Eukaryota > Metazoa > Chordata > Mammalia > Primates > Hominidae > Pan > Pan paniscus. The sequence continues at coordinate 64,183,765 of NC_073258.2, forward strand.
GAGAAACCTCGTCTCTACTAAAAATACAAAATTAGCCAGGCGTGGTGGCCCATGCCTATAATCCCAACTACTTGGGAGGCTGAGGCAGGAGAACTGCTTGAACCTGGGAGGTGGAGGTTGTGGTGAGCTGAGATCGCGCCATTGCACTCCAGCCTGGGCAACTAGAGCGAAACTCCGTCTCAAAGAAAAAAAAAAAAAAAAAAAAAAGAGCCATAACCCAGAAGCACAGGGAAACTGAAGCCAGGGAAGCCTCTTAGGCTGAGTGATAGAATGGCTGTATTAGTCAGGGTTGTTGGGTGTAAACAACAAAAACAGACTGTGGCTAATGTAAGCTGTAGAAAAATCACTGGAAGGATAATGGGCTGCTCATGGAATTGATGAGAATCTGGCTCAGAAATGGGCAGGAGCTGAGGGAGGCCAGGAAACAGTTTGGCTAGGATGCCACTGGAGTATTCCCTGGAGATTTCCACTCCTCCCTGGACTCTCACAGTCATTGCTATTGTGTGTCATTTCCCAAATGTTCCTGCAGCTTTGTGTTCTATCGCAAGAGTCAAGGCCCTAGGTGGGAGTACTGATTAGTTGAACATGGTTCATGCACCTGAATAAAACTTTATTAGGGTTTAGTATATGCAATAAAATGCATCAATTTTGGGAGTACATTTTTACAAGCTCTGACAATTTTTTTTTTTTTAAAGACAGAGTCTCGTTGTGTTGCCCAGGCTGGAGTGCATTGGTGCCATCTCAGCTCACTGCAACGTCCGCCTCCTGGGTTCAAGAGATACTCATGCTTCAGCCTCCTGAGTAGCTGGTACTACAGGTGTGAACTACGACGCCCGGCTAATTTTTGTATTTTTAGTAGAGACGGGGTTTCACCATGTTGGCCAGGCTGGTCTCAAGCTCCTGACCTCAGGTGATTCACCTGCCTCGGCCTCCCAAAGTGCTGTGATTACAGGCAGCTCTGATAAATTTTTATACCATGTAACCACTATATAGAACATTTTCATCTCCTGCCTCTCCCACCCCAGCAATTCCCTAGTACTGTATCCTAGCCAATTCTCATCTTCTATCCTAGGCAATGGATTTGTCTTTTCTGGAGTTTCAAATGAATGATATCATACAGTATATCCTCTTTTGTGTCTGGCTTCTTTTGCTCAGCAAAATGTTTTTGAGATTCATCCACCTTGTAGTGTGCCAGTAGTTCATTCCTTTTTTTTTTTTTTTGAGATGCAGTCTCACTCTGTTGCCAGGCTGGAGTGTAGTGGCGTGATCTCCACTCACTGCAACCTCCACCTCCCGGGTTCAAGAGATTCTCCTGCCTCAGCCTCCCGAGTAGCTGAGACTACAGGTGTGCGCCACCACGCCCAGCTAATTTTTGTATTTTTAGTAGAGACGGGGTTTCACCATGTTGGCCAGGATGGTCTCGATCTCTTGACCTCATGATCCGCCCACCTCGGCCTCCCAAAGTGCTGGGATTACAGTTGTGAGCCACCGCGCCTGGCCCCATTCCTTTTTAATACTGAATAGTATTCCATTATATGTATAACCACAGTTTGCTTATTCATTCACCTGTTGATGAACATTTGTGTTGTTTCCAGTTTTTGGCTATTATAAAGAAAGCTGCCATGAACATTTGTGTATAGTGAGGGGACATGTACTTTCATATCTCTTGGGTAAATACCTAGAAGTGGAATTACTAGGTCATATATTTAACTTTATCAGAAACTGTCAAATTGTTTTCCAAAGTGTTTCCAAATTTTACATTTCTACCAGCAATGGATGAGAGTTCCAGTTATTCCACATTCTTGCCGACATCTTGATATGTCCAGTCTTTTCATTTTAGCCATTTATATGAATATGAAGGGACATCTCATTGTGGTCTAACTTGCATTTTCCTGATGACTAATGATGTTGAGCGTTTTTTCATGTGCTTATTGGCTATTCATATATCTACCGTGGTGAAGTGTATGTGTAATTTTTTTTTTGCCTATGTTTGAATTGGGGTGTTTGACTTCTTTTTATTGAGTTGTAGGAGTACTTTTTATATTCTGCAGATTTGTTTGCATAGCTCTCTCCTCTCCTGAGAAATCTAGCTGCCTTGGCCATCCTGAACTTCTCTTTTATTCTCCTCAGCTCAGTGAGGTTGCTGGCTCTGTTTGGATTCCACATCTCCACACTGCAGTCCAGAAGTTGCTCCCAGGAAGAAAGCCTGGGTGATAAAAGTTGGTGCAAAAGTAATTGCAGGTTTTGCAATTAAAGGTAATGACAAAAACCACAATTACTTTTGCATCAACCTAATAGTAGGCCTTAAATAATCTGTTTCCCTTCTCACAGAAATTACAGTCCTGCGCTGCCTGTTGTCCAATGTCTGAACATTGTTATTTTTCACATTTCCTTCAGTTTTCTAGGTTTTTTTTTTTTTTTTTTTTTTTTTTTTTGAGATGGAGTCTCACTCTGTTGCCAGGCTGGAGTGCAGTGGCACGATCCCGGCTCACTGCAACCTCCGCCCCCTGGGTTCAAGCGATTCTCCTTGCCTCAGCCTCCCAAGTAGCTGGGATTACAGGCGCCTGCCACCACACCCAGCTAATTTTTTTATTTTTATTTTTTATTTTTAGTAGAGATGGGGTTTCACTGTGTTGGCCAGGCTGGTCTCGAACTCCTGACCACATGATCCGCCTGCCTTGGCCTCCTAAAGTGCTGGGATTACAGGCATGAGCCACCATGCCCGGCCCAGTTTTCTAGTTTTTTTTTTTTTTTTACAATGGGAGAGTTGTTTTGGAAGTTTATTTCCTGATGACTGGAACTTTTCCTTTTCCATTCTGAATGCATTTAAAACAACAGTGTTCCTTGTATAATTGAAAGTGTCTTTCTTCCTCTCTAAAGGGGGATGCTGGGTAGCGAGTAGAGGGAGAAACTTCCATTCTTCTGGCTTCTTGTTTCCTTATGGAATAAGGAGTGGGTTATTTGATTGGTGAATCTGGGAGAAGGAATAGAGCATGTATAGCTACTTTCTTCTTCTTTTCTTTTGGGCCCTTTTTACCTTCAGAGAGCATGTGCTTTTTATTGTTTTTGGCCACATGGTAAGGTATTTGACAGCTGTGTCTCAATTGGTTCCATACGTGGTGCAGAAGAGATGCATTTTTTTCTTTTTTTGAGACAGGGTCTCACTCTATCACCCAGGCTGGAGTGCAGTGGCACGATCACAACTCACTGAAGCCTTGACCTCCTGAGCTCAAGCCATCCTGCCACCTCATCCTCCACGTAGCTGTGTTACTGGAAAGGGGTCCTGATCCAGACTCCAAAAGAGCGTTCTTGGACCTTACATAAGAAAGAATTTCAGGTGAGTTCATAGGATAAAGTGAAAGCAATTTTATTAGAGAAATAAGCAAACAAAAGAATGGCTACTCCACAGGCAGAGCAGCCCTGAGGGCTACTGGTTGGCTATTTTTACGGTTATTTCTTGATTATATGCTAAACAAGGGGTGGATTACTCATGAGTTTTCTAGGAAAGGGGCAGGCAATTCCCAGAACTGAGGGTTCCTCCCCTTTTTAGACTATATAGGGTACCGTCTGGATGTTGCCATGGCATTTGTAAACTGTGATGGTGCTGGTGGGAGTGTCTTTCAGCGTCCTAATGCATTATAGTTAGTTAGCATATAATGGACAGTGAGGATGACCAGAGGTCACTTTCATTGCCATCTTGGCTTTGGTGGGTTTTGGTGGGCTTCTTTACTGCATCCTATTTTATCAGCAGGGTCTTTATGACCTGTATCTTGTGCTACCAATCCTGCCGAACTTCTATCTCATCCTGTGATTAAGAATGCCTAACCTTCTGGGAATGCGACCCAGTAGGTCTCAGCCTTATTTGACCTAGCCCCTATTAAAGATGGAGTTGCTCTGGTTTGAATGCCTCTGACAGCTGGAACCAAGTTAAGGATTTCTGAGTGATGTCTTCTTCTTTAGTTATGTTGCAATGCCGTCGTTATGCTATGCATAGAAATAAGAAAATATTGTCTTTAATGTCTTCAATCATTTCTGTTTATGGAAATGTATTTGGCAAGAAGTCATGAGACTACAATAATATCTCAGTTGTTAGGATTCTGCTTCCAACCAAGATGGAGGAACAGGGATTAGTAAATAGTAAATGCTCTCCTGCCTTTAACTAATAAAAAAACCTGACAAATTAGGTTTGTATGATAACTGTTTTTAGACATTGGACAATAAGCAGTTCAGAACAGTTGTTCCTGAGAGAGGCAAGCAAACAGAATGAGCCTTATGAACCAGTTACTTCCTGGAGAAAATTTGCAGGCTGCAGAACAGGGAGAGGGGATCTACTTAGAGCCCAGAAGTCTCCCTGGGTTGAGGAAACAAAGTTGGGAGTCTGGGGAGACCCAGGTGGCAAGAGTTCACAGGGCAGAGGACTGGAGAGGAGAGAGCTGCATAGAGCACTGGAGATTTGTAGGGGGTTTTGTTATTAATAGAATCTTCAGGTGAGTAGTGGTTGATGCATACATTTGGTGAAAGAACCTAGATGATTCACAGAGTTCACACAGGCCAGGAACAGTTTATCTTCCCACCAGCCACAGTGAAGACAAAACTCATAGCATTCAGGGCACTGGGTAGAGAACTCAGAAAGATCACTTGAGAGGAAAAATTAGCAGCATCTCTGCTCTCACCTAACAAAACCTAAAAGCAAGCCTTGAAAAGTAACTTATTGTGACCCAGAAAAAAGTTCAAAAATAGGCCGGGTGTGATGGCTCACACCTGTAATCCCAGTACTTTGGGAGGCCTAGGAGGGCAGATCACCTGAGGTCAGGAGTTCGAGACTAGCCTGGCCAATATATAGTGAAAGCCATCTCTACTGAAAAATACAAAAATTAGCTGGGTGTGGTGGTGCACGCCTGTAGTCCCAGCTACTTGGGAAGCTGAGGCAGGAGAATCACTTGAACCTAGGAGGCAGAGGTTGCAGTGAGCCAAGATTGTGCCACTGCACTCCAGCCTGGGGAAGACACTGTCTCAACCAACCTAACAAACAAAACAACATACCAACCTAACAAACAAAAAAGTTCAAAATAAAAACTATGGGTCCCAGATCCAAGAAGTTAAATTAACTCGGATATGATGATGTTATAAAAACTGCAAGGTGCATCATAATCAAATGCTTAGAACCAGGGATAAAGATAAAATCCTGCTTGCAAACAGCTGGAGGAAAAAAAGACACATTCATGTAAAGCAAAAAATATAAGAATAGCAGCAGATTTCTTGTCAAAAGTGATGTAAGCCAGAAGACAATGGAGAAATACCTTTAAAAGCTGAAAGAGAAAATCTGTCAACCTAAAACCCTCTACCAGTAAAAATATCTTTCAGAAATGATAATAGAATCAATGCCTTTTCAGGCATACAAAAGTTGAAAAAACACAGCAGCAACATTTCTGCACTACAAGAAATGTTAAATGAAATTAAATTTATACTTAAAAACCACCCCACAAAGAAGATTCCAGGAACAGATGACTTAACTGATTAATTCTGTCAAACATTTAAGGAAGAAATAATACCAACTCTACACAAACACCTACAGAAAGGTGAAAAGTAGGAAAGACTTCACAACTCATTCTATGAGGCCGAAATTACCCTGATACTAAAACCAGACAAAACATTACAAAAAGGGAAACTAGAGACAGGTATCTCTCATGAACATAGATGTAAAATTCTTAATATAATTTTATCAAATTTAACAAAAATTATAAAAAGGATAATACTTCTTGACCAAGTGGGGTTTATTCCAGAAATGCAAGATTTGTTTAACATTAAAAAAATCAGTTAATATAATTCACCATACTAATAGACTAAAAAAGAAAAACCATATAATCATCTCAATAGATGCAGAAAAAGCATTCGATAACACTCAATATCCATTCATGATAAAACTTCTCAGCAAACTAGGCATAAAGAGAACTTCTCAAAATAGATAAGCTGGGTGTGGTGGTACATGCCTGTAGTCCCAGCTACTCAGGAGGCTGAGGAAAGAGGATCCCTTGAGCCCAGGAGTTGAAGACCAGCCTGGGCAACACAGAAGGATCCCATCTCAAAAAATAATTGATAAAAGACAACTATGGAAAAAATATAGGTAACGTTATACTAAATTGTGAAAGACAATGTTTTTCCCCTAAGTTCAGAGACAAAGATATTCACTCTCACCACTTTTATTTAACAGTGTACTGGAGATTCTAGGCAATGTAATAAAGCAACAAAAAGAAATAAAATAATTCCAGAAAGGAAGAAAAAAAAATATACCTTTATTTGCAAACAGCATGATTGTACCAAAGATCCTGAGGAATCTACAAAAAAGCTATTGAGACTAATAAGTGATTTTAGTGAGTTTTCAGGATGCAAGTAGGATATATTAAAAAACCAGTGGTATTTCTATATACCAGCAACAAACAATTGGTAATTGAAATAAGAATACCATTCATAATAGCTGTTAAAGCAAAATAAGCAGGAAGTTATTAACCTGGAATTGTTTCTGTATCCAGAACCCTTACACAAGCAAACTGAAACTTAACCTAGAGGCATTCTTTGTAACTAATTAATTTTGAAAAACCAAAACCAAACCAGATACCAAGCTTCAGCCAATCACAAATAGCCAGTTAGCCGTTAGTTATATAACTAGGAACTTTCTGCCCGATCATACCCAAATAAGACAAATAGTGGCTGAGCATGGTGGCTCATGCCTGTAATCTCAGCACTTTGGGAGGCCAAGGTAGGGGAGTCACTTGAAGCCAGGGGCTCGAGACCAGCCTGGTCAAGATGGTGAAACCCTGTGTCTACAAAGAAAACAAAACAAAACAAATGCCTACCTGTAGCCAATTTATTTCTTTACTTCTGTGTTCAGACTATGAAGATCTGCTTGTAGTGCTTAAGTGCAGCTACATGAACCTCTTCTGATTTTGAGTGCTGCCCCATTCATTAATGCTTTAATGCTCAAATAAAATCTGTTACATTTATTTTGTCTGAAGTTTTTCTTTTAACATAGTATAAAAATATGAAATCTGTAGGGATAAATTTGACAAAAGTTGTACAAAACCTACACAATGACAATACAAAACATCATTGCGAAGACCTAGATAAATGGAGAACTATATCATGGATTGGGACACTCAATATTATTAAGACGTCAGTTTTTCCCAAGATGATTTATGATTCAGCATAATACAAATAAAAATCACAGAAGTTTTCTTGGTAGAAATGTACAAGTTGATTTTAAAATTTATATGGAAATGCAAAGCATCCAGACTAGCCAAAACAACTTTGAAAAAGTTGAACAAAGTTAGAGAATCTACACCGTCTGAGTTCAAGGCTAACTACAAAGTTACATCAATTATGACAGTGTGGGATTTATGTAAAGACAAATAGATCAATGGAACAAAATAGAGTTCAGAAATAGAGCCACACATATGTAGCCAACTGATCTCCAACCAAGATGTTTAGACAATTCAAGGAGGAAAAGAAAATCTTTCAACAAATGGTGCTGGAACAATTGGATATCCATATGCAAAAAGCAATGAACCACAATCTGTTTACCTCATATTATTTACAGAAATAACTCAGATTGGATCATAGACCCTAAATATAAAAGTTAAAACTATAAAACTTCTATTAAAAAAAGGAGAAAAATTCAGTGTCCTTGGGTTTGGCAAAGCTTAAAAAAAATAAGACTCAAAAAGCATTAACTATAAAATCAGTAAACTGGACTTCATCACAGTTTAAAAACTTTGTTCTTTTGAAGTCACTGTTATAAAACTGAAAAGGCAAGCTGTAAACATGGAGAAAACGTTTGCAAAACACATATCTGGCAAGGGGCTTGTTTTTGAAATATATAAAAAGTTTCCAACTCAACAATATGAAACAAACAATCAAAATTTTAAAATGTGCAATTTTTTTAACAGACACCTCACCAAAGAAGAGGTCTAGATGGAAATAAGCAAGTGAACAGTTGCTTTAGATCATTAGTCTTCAGAGAAATGTAAATTAAAACTACAATAAGATACCAGTACACATTCACTAGAATGGCTTAAGTTAAAAACAGCAATCAGACCAGGCATGGTGACTCATGCCTGTAATCCCAGCACTTTGAGAGGCTGTGGCAGGTGGATCATTTGAGGTCAGGAGTTCGAGATCAGCCTGGCCAACATGGCAAAACCTCATCTCTACTAAAAATACAAAAAAATTAGCTGGGTGTGGTGGTGCGCACCTGTAATCCCAGCTACTCAGGAGGCTGAGGCAGGAGAATTGCTTGAATCCAAGAGGTGGAGGTTGCAGTGAGCAGAGATCGCACCACTGCACTCCAGCCTGGGCTACGGAGAGAGACTCCATCTCAAAAAACAACAACAACAAAAAAAGCAATCATACCAAGTTTTGACAAAGATGTGGAACAACTGGATCTCTCATATACAGCTGGTGGGAATATAAAATGTTAAGAAAATTGTTTGGCTATTTCTTTTTGTAAAATTTTGGCTGGTGTGATAGCTCATGCCTACAACCCCAGCACTTGGGGCCAGGAGTTTGACATCAGCCTGGGTAACATGGCGAGACCCTGTCTCTACTAAAAACATGGTTTAAAATTGTTTATTTATTTTTATTTTTTAGAGACAGGGTCTTGCTATGTTGTCCAGGCTGGTCTTGAACTCTTGGGGTCAAGGGGTCCTCCTGCGTCAGCCTCTTGAGTTACTGGGATTATAGGCATGAGCCACCACACCCGGCTGTTTGGCTATTTCTTAAAAAGTTAAACATACACGTTACATAGTACTCAGCCATTCCACTCCTTGATATTTAAGGATAATATAATGGAAAGATGAAACTAATCTGGGCAAGAGAATCTGGTTCAAGAGAAGTAGAAACCTATGTCTAGAAGGAGCATGAGAAAACTTTTGGTGGTGATGGATATGTTCATTGTCTTGATTGTAGTGATGGTTTCATGGATGTATGCATGTGTTGAAACGCATCCGATTTTACACTGTAAATATGAGCGACTCTGCCTGGGCATCATAGGGAGACCCTATCTCTTCAAAAAAATACAAACATTAGCTAGGAGTGGTGGCCCTTGCCTGTAGTCCCAGCTGTTCAGGAGGCTGACATGGGATAATTGCTTGAGCCCAGAAGGTTAAGGCTGCAGTGAGCTGTGATTGCACCACTGCACTCCAGCCTGGGGCCAAGAGCAAGAGCCTGTCTCAACAATACCAACACCACCACCACCTGAGCAACTAATTGTCTGTCTGTTGTATTTCAATAAAGCTGTAAAAATATAAGATATCTTTGACCACAAATCATAGAAAAACGAACTCACACCGGGTTAAAGTATAAGGAGGACTTAAATTGTTACCCTTAACAATCAGAGCAGAGGTAGGTGGTGCCAGTATTGATTAAATCGGTGGGGTTAAATCATCAAACCCCAGATTAGTTCCATCTTTCCATTACAATATCCTCATTGGTTGCCTTAGTCCATGCTCCGGTTTCCCTCTGGGTTACAGGATGGCTGCCACAGTTCTGGACATCCATCCAGACTCAACGTTGTCCGCCACCTACATCTAAACCCTACATTCAGCCCTTACAGGCTGCTTGGTCTCTTCTATGGGTGTGGTTCACATGGCACTTACTATTGCTACTGGGGTGCAGGATTCTATTGGGGGAGGGGTTTAGGAGGAGCAGACCTCACTAGAATGGGTCAGGGAAGCTGAGCCTCAAGTTCATCTAGCTTATTACTGCAGAATTTTTTTTTTTTGAGAGGAGTCTCGCTCTTGTTGCCCAGGCTGGAGTGCAGTGGCATGATCTTGGCTCACTGCAACCTTCACCTCCCAGGTTCAAGCTTCTCCTGCCTCAGCCTCCTGAGTAGCTGGGATTACAGGCAACCACCACCACACCCAGCTAATTTTTGTACTTTTAGTAGAGATGGGGTTTCGCCATGTTGGCCAGGCTGGTCTTGAACTTCTGACCTCAGGTGATTCGCCTGCCTCAACTTCCCAAAGTACTGGGATTACAGGCATGAGCCACCGCACCCGGTCATTACTACAGCATTTTTGCAGTAGAGTCCTCCGCTGTTCTATGACTATGACATGAACCACATGGAGACAGTCACATCTCAGAGAATATCCAAATGGTTTTCTTGAAAGAGGAGGTGCAGTGGGGCAATGGAGTCTACCCAGTCAGTGTTTTCCTTTTGCTTCCTGCACCTATGACACAATTTTCCTTTCACAATTTTTAAACACAAGGAATGGTAGTGGTGGGAGTGTAGCACAGAGCAGTCTAGGAGTCCCAAACTTAAGTGTCTACAAGGGCTAGTGGCTAATTTAGACTCTGTGAATCCGACAAGCTATAAGACAGTAGGAAGAGGTGAGGCCTGTGATGATCCAGACATTACAACCCATCCCTACAAAAATTATAGTGCATGGGAAAAAGAAAATCTCCAGAGGCCTCCCTGGAGGAATCTAAGAACAAGGGATGCATATCAGTTTCATATTGCTGTTGTTAACTGCCACAAATTTAGTGGCTTAAAACAGTACAGATTTGTTCTCTTGTAATTCTGGAGGCCAGATGTCTAAAATCAATATGTCAGCAGGGCGTGGTAGCTCACGCCTGTAATTCTAGCAGTTTGGGAGGGCAAGGCAGGCGGATCACCTAGGGTCAGGAGTTCGAGACCAGCCTGTCCAACATGGTGAAACCCTGTCTCTACTAAAAATACAAAAATTAGCGGGGGCATGATGGTGCACGCCTGTAGTCCCAGCTATTTGGGAGGCTGAGGCGGGAGAATCACTTGAACTCGGAAGGCAGCCTGGCCAACATGGCGAAACCTCATTTCTACAAAAAATACAAAAAGTAGCTGGGCATGGTGATACATGCCTGTAATCCCAGCTACTTGGGAGGCTGAGGCAGGAGAATTGCTTGAACCCAGGAGGTGGAGGTTGCAGTGAGCCGAGATTGCGCCCCTGCACTCCAGCCTGGGTGACAGAGTGAGACTCCGCCTCAAAAAAAAAAAAAAAGAAAAAAAAATCAATATGTCGACCCAGCTGCGTTTCTTCTGCAGGCTTTAGGGGAGAATCCATTTCCTTGCGTTTTAGAGGCCATTTGCATTCTTTGGGTGGTGGTTCCTTCTTTTTTTTTTTTTTTTTTTGACAACACCAAATGCGTTTACTTAGTGGTTTGAATGATAAGTTATTGAATGAATTGAGGTTTATGGTCTCTGTTTTGACTTGAATGTGTTTTTTAAAAATTCTTTTTGGTCCCTTCTTGCTTCACTCCACCCTCTTGCTTCTGTTGTCTCATCTACTACCCACTCTGATCTCCTGCCTTTCTCCTATAAGTACTGTTGTGACCACATCGGGTCCACCCAGATAATCCAGGATAACCCACCCCCTGATCTCAAAATCCTTAGTTTAATCACAACTGCAAAATCGCTTTTACCATGTAAGGTAACATACAGGTTCCAGAGATTAGGATGTGGGCATATTTGGGGACCATTATTCAGCTTCCCACATGATATGAAATTTAGCTATTTGGGCATCTGCTCTATATGTGACCCAAATGGGTCATGCAAACTCCCGGGAAAGGGGAGAGAAGAGCCTAAGGGAGGGGCTTGGAGTGGTGTGAAACTGGGGCTGTCAAGGTGGGACCTGGGATGATGGCATGGAGCCCTGAGAATGTGGCTTCTGGTGAGCACTCTACAGGACCAGGCAGTTGAGGATCCTCCTGAGTGTGCCATCCTGGCCAGGAAACTGAGGGTGGCTACAAGGCCCTGCCAAGCTGGCTGAGGATAGGACCTGTGGTCAAAACTGGAGATAGGCCAGGTGCAGTGGCTCATGCCTGTAATCTCAGCACTTTGGGAGGCTGAGGCGAACGGATCACTTGAAGTCAGGAGTTCAAGACCAGCCTGGCTAACATGGTGAAACCCTGTCTCTACTAAAAATAGAAAAATTAGCCAGGTGTGGCGGTATGCACCTATAATCCCAGCTACTTGGGAGGCTGACATTGCAGTGAGAATTGCTTGAACCCGGGAGGGGGAGGTTGCAGTGAGCTGAGATCGTGTCACTGCACTCCAGCCTGGGCAACAGAGCAAGACACTGTCTCAGGAAAAAAAAAAAAGGGGGAGAGCATCTGAGGCCACTCTGGTGGGGCATGACAGTGTCCCAACTCAGCCTCAGGGCCAAGGCTAGAGGATGGGATCTGAGCCTGTGTTTGGGGCTGACTCCTTGGGGAGGCAAGGTCAGAAGTCACTTACTGGTGACTTAGAAGTGGGAGGAAGGTAGGGTTCTCTTTTGTCAAGGGCACAGGACGAGTATAGGAAGTCCCAGGCCAGGAGCTAGGGGAATGGATTTTGTGTGAATGGTCTGAGCTGGCTGAATCAGCACCCAGGACTTTTACCAGTTGGGGTGCAGCTGGGGCAGGCTACAGCTGGCTCTGGGCAGCCTTGCTGAGGCATCTGCAGATACCAGGTGATCTGAGCACAGAGATGAGAGACTTGCAGGAGGAGCCAGGGCATGTCAGAGTTGCTGGCAGGGTCTGGAGCCAGTGGTAGGCCAAGTCACTGGTCTCAAAACCCGGGATCTGCAGAAGCAGGGCTAAATCCATGTGTCTCGACTCCCGGTCTCAGTCCAGACACTCCACGAGGCTCAGCCATGAGGGCAGTGCTGCCTGAGAAACTGCAGGATGACTGGGGCTGGTGACCCACAAGCAACCAATGGGAGCATGAGGAGTTTCAGCACCAAGGGGGAACACCAAGGCTTCAGATGTTCCAGGAGGTGAGGTGGGTTGTGGTGATTTCTGCTGTGCCCAGATTTGCCCTTAGAGTCCTGTTGTCTGAGTTGCTGTGAGCTCTCCCCGGGCTGTGTGGTTTTTTTTCAGGGGATCTTCAGGCCAACCCCTCTTTCCAGATTGCCCTAAGTCAACCTGAGCCCCTGGCCAGGGTCCCACCTGGAAGGCAGTGTGTACAGCTCAAGTAATGAATGTAGACTTTCCCCCGGGGGATAAGGGGCTGGCTCGCGGGCCAGGCTGGCTGCTGGGGATAGGGTTCCAGGCAGTGTGCCAGTGAGCATTTATGGCAGGGTGCGGCAGGCCTCACTCCTGCCACCTGTAGGTGTGAACAGGGCTGCATTTCTCGGGCTGCCCTTCTCGGGCTGCCCCAGGCTTCCCTGAAGTGAGCTCTTTTGAGGACACAGATGCTGGACATCCTGGTCTTTTCCTGACTGTAACCCTTAAATTGCCTTCCCCCCAACTCCTTTCACATGGTTCCTCCCATGATCATCTCCCTTCCTCCCCTTCTCATCCTTTTCTTTTCAGCCCAGAAGGAAGGAGGAGAAGCTGGGTCCTGGGGGTGAAAGAGGCTAAAGTTTCAATGCCTCACGGCTCCTGGCAGCAGAGGGGTCAGGCACACATATCCTGGTGCCAGATTGTCTGGATTCTCATCCTGACTCCACAATTTACCAGCTGTGTGAACTGGACAGGTTACTTAACCTCTCTGTGTCTTGATTTTCTTATCTGTAAAATAGGGAATAATTGTAGTAATCTCCAAGGGTTACAGGGAGGAGTAAATGAGTTAATATAGGCAAATGGCTTAGGACAGTGCCTGGCACATAGTTAGCACTCAGTGCTGGGTCTCACTGGGTATGTTCCCCACTCCCCCTTCCCTCTTCTCTTCCCTCCACCAGCCCAGAGCCTACAGGAGGCAGAACAACCAAGAGAGCTCAGGTAGTGCAGCAGGCAGGATTAGGTTAGCTAGCAGGCTAATCTAGAGCGGGTTTTGAGTCCAGACCCTGCTGGAATCTAGAGATTCCATCATCCTGAGCATGCTGCTACAGGGGCCAACATCCTGAAGTCACAGCTGTTGTCTTTTTTTTTTTTTTTTTTTTTTAAATAGAGGCAGCGTCTCGCCATGTTGCCCAGGCTGGTCTTGAACTCCTGGCTCAAGTGATCCACCCGCCTCGGCCTCCCAACATGCTGGGATTACAGGTGTGAGCCACCACACCTGGCCAGCTGTTGTCCTTTTTCTTCTCCTTTGCTGTCAGAGGTTCCCATCTGCTCTCAGAGTGGGAGGAGCTTGAAACAAAGCCTCTGATTGGCTGCTTTCATTTCAGCCTGTCATTTCAGCCCTTGTCAGTTTCTAGCCTGACAGGGAAGGGAGGAGCATTAGATATTTAGCTAAATCTCACAGAAATATTTGAATAGGTTAGAGGATGGGGGAGGGAAGAGGGAGGGATAGAAAGGGGCAAAGGCAAGAGTCTTTTCTAATTTTCTGGGATGGTTTGTAAAGTCCCGGGGATGGAGTGGGTGGGAGGGGACTGTATGGCCTCCTGGGCTGGAAGCTGACTAAAATGGAGTGGCCATTCCTTTTGAGACAAGAGAGACACAGAGAGATGGTGCGCAGTCAAACCTTTTAATGATGTGGTTCTGGTGGGGTTTATAAAGGGAGGTGGACCCCTGGGAAGATGCTTTCCTGAACCACAACCCCCACACTTGGGTCACCATTTCCTCTTCCTCCTCCTTGTGTGGGTGGCCGGAGACCTGTAGGACCTTCCCTCCCTTTAGGGTTCTGTAAGGCCCCTTCTCAGTCCTCAGAGTCCATTCTTCTCTTGTGCTGAGGCCTGCAGTGGGACCATATACTTCTGGTGCTCTTGTTGCTGTCGCGTCTGTTTCCCTTTCCTGCAGGGCGGCAGAAGAATGGCACTCTGGGTATGCAGCCTCCAGGCCAGGGCCGGGATATGGAGGCTCCCAGGGGGTCTCCGCTCAGCTATGCTTGGACACCTGCTCTCTGCCCCAAATACCTACTGCTCCCTGGAGCTGGGATCCCCAGGAAGGATTCTAGGAGAAGCTCAGACAACTGGGGACAAAGGGACACAGAGCTTTGGGCTAGAAGAGGAAGCCTGGGCTTGAGTCTCAATACCACCCCACCCTGCATGTGTGACCTGGGATATATCCCTGCTTCTTTCTGAGTGGGGGCCCACCTGCTCTCCAGGTCCTGCACCGTGTCCGGCAGTGGCTGGCCCAGGGTCTCTGGCAGGAGGACAGTGACAGCGCTGGCGGCCACAGGAACAGCACCGTAGATGAAGAGAGGCATGGAGGGGTAGAGCTCGGCAGTCATGCTCACCAGTGGGCTCACGATGCTGCCCACTCGGGCCATGGTGCTGCCCATTCCCATGCCTGTCTGCCTGCAGGGCCCGCAGCAGATGGGTGTTGGTTAGAGTTCCGGCATGAATGCCCAGATGCTGGTCCCATTTGGAGGGTGGCAGCTCAGGCTCAGCCCCCAGGACACTCCCGGTACCTCCTCTCTTCCCCATTTGATTAGCAAACCAATTTGGCGATTTTTTTTTTTTTCTTCTAGAGATAGGGTCTCTGTGTTGCCAGGGCTGGTCTTAAACTCCTGGGCTCAAATGGTCCTCCCCCACCACAGCTGTTGGTGATCTTTTGAAAAAGAGAAGTTGGAAAGGGTTCTGGCCAGAGAATAAGGAGACTTAAGATTGAATTTTGCCTTTGCCCTTAACTTGCTGTGTGACTTTGGGCAAGCCCCTTTCCCTCCGTGGGCTTCAGTTTCTGCAGCTGTCAAATGATTCAGTTGTGGTACACCTATGGTTCTCAGATCACCTGGAGGAATTGTGTTATAGTTGCAACAAGCCAACATACACCTATTGGATTAGAATCCCTAGGGGGAGGGAGCTGGAATCTGCATGTTAAGAACATTCTTCATGAGAGAAGAGGTTAAAAACATTGACTCAGGAGACATACTGCTTGGGGTTCAAATGCATGCTTCACCATTTGTTAGCTGCATGATCTTGGAGAAGTCACTTAACCTCTCTTTGCCTCAGCTTTCACGTTTGTAAATGGGAATAATGATAGTGCCTACCACAATGGCTTGTTATGCAGATTAAATGAATTAATATTTGTGAAAAGTTTAAGACACTGCCTGGTACATAGTGAGTGCTTCGGATTATTGCTCTTTCATCTGAAATCTGGTAAGGGCACAGGACCATGACCCTCAGGGTTCCACTTTGCAGACCTTACAGGCCCACTCCAAGTAGCCCAGGGAAGCCTGACATTTCTTTGTTATCTCATGTAAATTTTGCATCCCATTCTTGTTTATTTTATTTTATTTTATTTTATTTTTTTGAGACAGAGTCTCGCTCTCTTGCTGGGGCTGGAGTGCAGTGGCGCGATGTCAGCTTATTGCAACCTCCGCCTCCCAGGTTCAAGCTATTCTCCTGCCTCAGCCTCCTGAGTAGCTGGGACTACAGGTGTGTGCCACTATGCCCAGCTAATTTTTGTATTTTTAGTACAGATGGAGTTTCACCATGTTGGTTAGCCAGGATGGTCTTGCAGGATGGTCTTGATCTCTCTTTTTTTTTTTTTTTTTGAGATGGAGTCTTGCTCTGTCACCCAGGCTGGAGTGCAGTGGTGCCATCTTGGCTCACTGCAAGCTCCGCCTCCCGGGTTCACGCCATTCTCCTGCCTCAGCCTCCCAAGTAGCTGGGACTACAGGCGCCTGCCACCACGCCTAGCTAATTTTTGCATTTTTAGTAGAGACGGGGTTTCACCTTGTTAGCCGGGATGGTCTCGATCTCCTGACCTCGTGATCTGCCTGCCTCGGCCTCCCAAAGTGCTGGGATTACAGGCGTGAGCCACCGCGCCTGGCCGGTCTTGATCTCTTGACCTTGTGATCCACCTGCCTCGGCCTCCCAAGGTGCTGGGATTACAGGCATGAGCCACCGTGCCGGGCCCCCATTCTTGTTTCTTAATGCAAAAATACTGCCCCCCATCTTAGGACTCAAATAAGCAATACTATATTTATTCCTATTGCTGGGATATTATCAGGAGTGAATCTTGAGATAGGAAATTGCTTTCATGTTTGTGGCCTTTGCTTTCAGATATATCACTTGGTTTATAGATGGAATGTAGATGTGGTGGCAGCTTCTAATTTGTGTTTTGGAGATTAAAGGAAGACTTCAATTTGTTGTCTCTGAGATGTGTCTTCTTGGGTCCTTACCCTGCCCCAGTTGGTGGCTACTTTTGAGATCTTCTAGGGTCCCGTAAGGGCTTAGAGGACAGTAACACCTGTGTTAGCTAGGCCATGAGGTGTGTACTCAGTGGCTACTATGTGCCTTGCAATGATGAGTGTTGGGAGGGGCCTTTGGGCTGGGATGTACTTGATTTAGCTCTGGGGTCTGACCTGTGCACAGAAGAATGCCTTTCCCCAGGAAAAGGCTGTCATTCTCCCATTAGGCTCCCACTCACCGGATCATTGTGGGATACAGTTCCCCAGTATACAGGAAGATGCAGTTGAAGGAGGCAGCCAGACAACCCTTCCCCAGCACAGCAAGAGAGGTTCGGACAATGGACTGGTCTAGAGAGAAAGAAGGGGGGATAGCAGGAGCTTGGGAGTGGAGGCTAGGAGGAATTGGCCCCCTCCCTTCTGAGATGTTGGGTTATGTGTGGGGATGGGGCTGAGGAGAAGGGGCCAAGGTGCTCGTGGGTGCTCACCCTGGGGTATCACCCCATTGAGCAGGATGCAGATGCCTGCCAGCAGCAGTGCAGCCATCTGGGCAGGCCGGCGACCCAGGGAGTTGATGACAAGGAAGCCCACAAGCTTGGCAGGCAGGTCCACAGCACCAAAGATCACCTGGATTAGGTAGATGCTGACTCCAAAGCCCTGCAGGTCCATGACCAGCCCATAGTATGCAAAGCTAGTGGCAAACCTAGCAGAGAGAAGAGAGGGATATGGAGTTTGTTAGGAAGGCTTAAAGTGGGGTGCTCTTTCAAAACAGTGGGGGAACTGCATTGGGTACCCTGCTTAAGGAGCTGGAATCTGCCTTGGCTAATATTTCTTCATTTAACCATATCATTAAACTGCAGAGTTTAAGTATTGAGGTAGTTCTCTAATACTCCAAATTTCCCAATCTTCTGATAACTAGGGTTGCAGTTAATTGGGGGAATTTTCACTTAGTTGCTCTGTAGGATTTACATAGGTTTAGTTTTCATCTTATCAATTGACGCTGGACTGAGGGAGGGCAGGTGCATACCCAAGCCATCTTCAGGGCCAAGGCAGCTGGGAGAGTAGAGAGCCTTCTGGGACCTGTCCATGGTCCTGGGATGAGTGTTGTGCTTTTTAAGATGTCAAGAGCCCAAAAAACAAAGCTCAAGATTATTGGCTAGAGCCCATGACTGAGAATAAATCCCAAATTGGAAGCAAATAATTCATTGGCAGGATTGTTCCTTCTGACTATGTTTCCCTTAACTGTCATGGGATTGCTATGGTGATGGGAAGGAAGGATAATGGGGAGTGTTGCAAAGGGAAAGGAAGATTTTCTTTGGCCTTGGCCAAAGTGTTCTTTGGAGATGAGTTTTAGTCATCTTGTTGCCTGTGCCTGTGTTTCTGGCAGGCACCATCAGGCCAGTAAAATCTGTGAATATTTTGCAAGCCAGACTGGTCTCTGCCTTCATGATGTAAGTCTATTGACTCTGGAGCCCACTGGTCCTGATGAGGTGTCTCCACATTGGAACAGGGCTAGTGAAAGGACAAGATGGGGAGACTGGTGTCCCGTGTGGAGACTGGGACTGAGTCGAGGCTGGGGGGCATCTGGTTCCTAAGGATGATCCCTAGTGTGGGGTTACTGCTTCTCACAGCAGGTCTGCTGACCTTCCTGCCCTCTTCTCTGGCCTCTTTCACCCATTGTGTCTCCTCCTGCCCCAGCCAGCCTTTTGTCTCAGTCTGTCTGTCTTTCTGGGCCTACCACAGCATGGAGAGGCAGAGGAAGAGGTGGCGGAGGGTGGGGCAGCGCAGCAGCTCCATGGCCGATGCCTGGCCTTTGCCCATGGTCAGCTCCTTCTGCAGACTGGCCCGGAGTACCTGCTGGGACCGGCAGAGCTCAGGGCCCGGGATCCTCCCAAGGAGCTCCTCCCAGCCTAATCCCTTACTCAGAGGAGTTCCCTGGGCCCTGGGTCCTGGGTTTAGGGTTTGGGGGTGAAGCCCTGGGAGGTTATCATGGGAAGTCTCAGGGGATCTCACCTCCATACTCAACTTGGCTCCTTCTTCCCGCTTCCCATTGATCCGGGCGACTCTCTGCAGGGCCCTCAGGGTGAGGTCCAGCCTCCCGGAGGAGGAGTGCCAGCGGGCCGACTCAATGAAGAACCTGGGAGCGGGGGTGGGGGTGGGTGTCAGCATGGCTTCAGTTCCAGTCAGCTGGGTGGGGGGCTGGGGCTGGGCTTTCTAGGGGTCTGCGATGGGATTTTATTTAAGGTTGGGAACCCAGGGCCCTTGCCAAATCCCTCTCTCTAGGACCACGAGGCAGTGCCCAGCTTGGTAAAGACATATTCCCCAATCCAGAAGCTCAGCTCTTGGTTGCGGGTAGGGGGAGCAGAGCAGGCAGGCTGGAGAACTGAGTGGGGGAAGCCAGAGAATTGGATATCCTGGGGCAAAACCTTCTCCCCACAGCCTTGGTTTCCCTATCTGTCACACAGAGGCATTGGACTGGGTTTGACCTTCTCTACATTTGTGGGATGGGATGTGTGCTGAGCTCTGGGAGATGTCCTGTCCCTTGCAGCCTCTGGGCTCCTGTGGCAACCACCTCCAACCCTAGGCCCCACGCACCAGGAGTAGATGAAGAAGGCAAAAAAAGGCGCAGAGACCAGTAGCTGCAGGTGGCGCCAGTGGGGCTCAGCGTAGGCCACACCGGCCAGGAGGAACTGGCCCAGGCTGTAGACATAGCCAATCAAGGTTCCCACGCAGGCCCGTGTGTGAATGGGCATCCACTCCACATCTGGAAAGAGGGTTAAGACAGGATGCTGCAACTACCTGGGCTGCTGGGCTAGTAAAGGCCCCTCCCTCCATCCAAACCTTGGCCTGTCCCAAGGCTCAGTGGAAAATGCATCGAGTAAGTTGAGTGCCAGGGTGATGGGAGTGGGGAAATTTCAGTGGACGTATGGATGAGGAGCTGGGTTCAGAATATCTGGGAACTGCCCCCTCCACACTCTTGATTTTTTTTTTTTCTGCTCCTCCTCAACCTATTCTCCTGGCTAGAGTTCCTTCTCCATTGAGAGCACCTCTGGCCACTTGGTCTGTCTTCAGCAGCAACCATTCCCCTGGTCTTCTTCAGCTATGGGCTGGATTCCACTCTCAGTGGCCAGAGCATCTTGGAGGAGGCAGTGGCTTTTCTCCATCCTGGAGTCTTGTAGTAGGAGTGGGACCACCTCTCTGGTGTGGTCTGGAGAGGCCTACCTCCTGTCCAGGTGGGCTCCCCATTGGGCTGCTGGGACAGGGACTTGGATACTTAGGCTGGACTTGGGGGTTGGATTTCTTAGGTGTCTTGCCCAGGCTCTAGCCCAGTCCTGGTTAATTCCTCTAGTCCAGAGAATCCCAAATCCCTGGATTCCCCTCTGTGGTTGAGGAATGCCCTTGGGTAAATCCTTTCCCTTCTTCTTGGCCTTGGATTCCTCATTTGGGAAACATGGGGTAAGCGGGGGTTGATCCATCAGAGGATGCTCATCAATGGCCCATGGAGAGACCACAATCAGTCCACAAATGTGTCTTGTCTGCACGATGCTGCCTCATCCTATGTTTATTATTAGAGTTAATTGCAAACATGAAAAAAAACTGGGTTATTTTACATTAATCAAAGAGGAGGGGGAAGCTATGACAGCCCTAGGATCTCCTGCCTGGAGCAGCTGCATGCCTGTAGTGTCTCTGGATGAAGGTGTCTCTCCTTTGAATACAGTTCTCACCATTCCCTAATGCCTCCTGCACCTGGCCGTCTTACATGATCTGCTGGCTCTAACAATGGAGTTTGCAATCCTGCTTTTTTTTTTTTTGAGACGGAGTCTCGCTCTATTGCCCAGGCTGGAGCGCAGTGGCGCAATCTCCGCTCACTGCAAGCTCCGCCTCCTGGGTTCACGCCCTTCTCCTGCCTCAGCCTCCCGAGTAGCTGGGACTACAGGCGCCTGCCATCACACCTGGCTAATTTTTTGTATTTTTAGTAGAGACGGGGTTTCACTATGTTAGCCAGGATGGTCTCGATCTCCTGACCTCGTGATCTGCCCACCTCGGCCTCCGAAAGTGCTGGGATTACAGGTGTGAGCCACTGCGCCTGGCCCGCAATCCTGTTTTTAAATGAGGGGTCAGGGTGGCATGAGCCTGAGAAAAGGTTGTTCTATTGGCAGGAAGGTGAGACCCGAGAGAGGCTGGAGGGCAGGCAGGGCTCAGGAGGGGCAGGCTGGGAGGGGAGGCTGGAAAGGGGTTGCTGGGCTGGGTGGCCGGAGGGGAGTGGGCTGGTAAGAATCTCTCACTCAGTGTCATGCAGTTGAGGGAGATGCCAGCCAGAGCCATGCCCGAGAGGAGCCGGAAGGCGCAGTAGATGGGGAAGTTGGGTGCGAAGGCTGCGCAGGTCCCTGACACAGCTGTCTGCAGGTAGTTCAAGATGAGTACCTTCCGGCGGCCTAGCCTGTGGGAGGAGGGGAGACTTGTAGCAGGGCCCTGGAGACTGATGGGGGTCAGGCTGAGCCAGGAGAGGAGGGCTCACCCTGGATGATGCCTGGGCTGGGGCCTTTTGAGGACCTCTGAAGTATGAGGCTGGTGCTGTAGATCCTCAAACCAGCCCCGGCTGGCAATGCCAAGCTCCCACCTAGACACCCTGAGCCCAGCTGAGCCCCTAATCCCAGCCCAGCCCAGCCCCTTGACCCTACCCAGGACTGACCTGTCTGCAAGGTAGCCGAACACCATGGCTCCAAGCAGCACCCCCACCATGTACAAGGACTGGGCCAGCTGGCGTAAGGCCCTGTGAGAGCACACGAGGTCCCACTGTGGGGAGAGGAGCAAGGGTCAGGCAGAGATGAGCCTGGCTTCAGAGAATCCCCTTCCCCCACTTCAGCTGGTCCTCTGGGGTCCATGTCACCCTCTTCCTCCGGCACTTTGCCCTTTGCCTCTCTGGTCCTGACAGCTGAGAGCATTTTTCTTTTTAACTCAGCAGTTAAAAAACTCAGCAGTTAATTTCTCCATGTACTTTTTTTTTTTTTTTTTAACAAAGGCCCCCATCTTCCCATCTTGGCCCCTGGATGGGGAGCCCCAGGTGCTCACCTCAGTCACGATGGTAGATGGGAAGGTGCCGTTGTCATAGATCCAGCCATCGGTGCAGGGCTCTGTGGCCCCTGTGCCATTGGCTTCTGTGCCATTGAGAAAGGGCAGTCCCCACTGCAGGGAGGTGAAGCGGAGGCAGGACTCAGGCTGCCCCTGCCTGTCCCGGGGCAGCCAGACCTCCAGCCCCCCGTTCTTGCTGAGGTTGGCATCGGCAGGCGGGCGGCAGTGGTGGGTAGGGATGGCAGCAGTGAAGTTCTGCAGGGTGTTGTGAGAAGCCATCAGGAGCAGGGGGAGGACCACCAGGGTGACCTGGATCTGCTGGAAGCGGCCGACACCCCCCACCTGCTGCAGGAGGTCATTAAAGGCCATTGGGCCAGGCCCAGCCCAGCGGCTGGGGGCTGAGGCCTTCCAGTCCCAGGACCTCTGTCTGTCTGCCTGCCTGCTGTCCTTCGCTGGAGGAGCAGCACTGCCGTTGCCTCCGCAGCTGGGTTGCTCCAGGAGCTGAGTCCGAGCTGCTCTGTGGGGGGACAGCAGCCTCCTTGGCTGCTCCTCCTTCTTCCCCGGTCTCCCTGATCTGTCCCTCCCTTTTCCCTTGCAGCTTCTCCTCACTTTGGGGGTCAGGGCAGCTCAGCTTTCAGGGTCTGCTGGAGACCTGACCCTTGCATGGGCAGTTTTTAATCCTTGGCCTGGAGGGAATGAGTTAAAGTGTGACTTGGTATCAGAAGGATTAACCCTCCAAGGATTCCTTGTGTCAGTGGAATTTCTCCAAGTGGTTATAAAGGGCAGGAGAGGGTGGACTGAATAGGAGCAGGGAGAGGGGTGTATTAGGGGGGCATCTGGGCATCTGGGGGTGGCGGGGGGCCAGAGTGGGATCTATTGGACCTATTTGTCTTCCTTTTAGGAAGGAGACTGGGCTCTGGGAAGTGTGGTGGCCTCTTGAGGAGTTTCTGCCCTTTTTAGTGGATGAGATCCAAATAGTCTGCTTTTGGGAAGGGTTGCCAGGGAAATTACAGGGTGCCCAGTCAAATTTGCATTTTAGGTCAATGAAGAGTTTTTAAAAGTATGAGTATGTCTCTAATATTGCATGAGACATACTTATACTAAGCAATTCTTCATTGATTTGAAATGCAAATTTGACTGGGCACCCTGTATCCTTATTTGCTAAATGTGACAACCCCAGTCTTTGTTCTTCTGGGGACAGCTCACATCTTATAGAACCATGGTTTTATTCATTTGGAAGAAACAACAGAAGTCAGAGGCCGCTCTTGGAGTGGGACCTAAGACCAATGTCATACACAATGTCGGGTGATTCTTCCAGTGATTATTCTGACCCTTCCAAGGGTCAGATTTTTCCCTTAGTCATATTGTCTTCTGTCCATAGTGTCTTTTTTCTTTTCTTTTCTTCTTGTTTTCTTCTCTTCTCCCCTCCCCTCCCCTCCTTTGTCACCTCCCCTTCGCTCCCCTCCCCTCTCCTCCCCTCTTCTCTTCTCTTCTCCTCTCTTCTCTTTCTTTTTGAGACACAGTCTCACTCTGTTGCCCAGGCTGGAGTGCAATGGTGCAATCTCAGCTCACTGCAACCTCTGCCTCCCAGGTTCAAGTGATTATCATGCCTCAACCTCCCGAGTAGCTGGGATTATGGGCATGTGCTACCACGCCTGGCTAATTTTTGTTATTTTTAGTAGAGATGGGGTTTCACCATGTTGGCCAGGCTGGTCTCGAACTCCTGACTTCAGGTGATCTGCCCATCTCAGCCTCCCAAAGTGCTGGGATTATAGGCGTGAGACACCATGCCTGGCCTCTTTAATTTATTTTTGAGATAGAGTCTCACTCTGTCATCCAGCCTGGAGTGTAGTGGCACAATCTTGGCACACTGCAGCCTTGACCTCTCCAGGCTCAGATTATCTTCCCAGTTCAGCCTCCTGAGTAGCTAGAACTACATGTGTGCACCAGCACACATGTATTTATTTATTTATTTTTAAGAGATGTGGTTTTGCTATGTTGCCCAGGCTGGTCTTGAACTCCTGGGCTCAAGCAATCCACCTGCCTCAGCCTTCCAAATGGCTGAGATTACAGGAGTGACCTACCGCGCCCAGCCATAGTGTTATTTTTTAAAACAATGAGCATGAACTCACTGTGTTTTTAGCCACAACTCTAAGACAATCACGTGAATTCCTCCAACAGAATTTTGGCTCCTGAGTTACATGTGATCAGGGAAGTGTGGAGCTCTGATTGGATGGGTTTCCATGGGATCCAGTTGGTTGGATCCCAGATTGAGGACAGTGAGAGAGAGTAGATGGCAGCTTCTTGTTATTAACTTATGCAATTCATATTATATAAAACATGGACTCTGGAGTCAGTCTACTTGGACCCACATCCTCACTCCACACTTACTGGCTGTGGAACCAGGGGCAAGTGACTAAACTCCTCTGTACCTCAGTGTCCTCATTTGCAAGATGGGGATAATAGCTATGTTGGCTGCCTTGAGTTTTTGGAGCATTAAATGAACTAATATAGGTAAGAAGCTTAAAGTAGCTCATATGCCCTGTAATTCAGTGGTTACTGGCTCTTCTTATTTGTTTCTGGTGAAAAGGTGGGACTATCACATTGATTTTAGAAAGAAAATATGCCTAAGTATATCTTATCCTAAGAACAGTGATTTTTGACTGGCGGTGATTTTGCCCCCCAGGGGACACTTGGCAATGTCTGGAGATATTTTTGGTTGTCATGACTCAGGATGGTGGTGGTGCTACTGGCTTTTAGAGGGTAGAGGTTAGGGATGCTGCTGAATATCCTGCAATGCACAGGACAGGCCCCCACAATGAAGAATTATCTAGACCCCCAAATGTCAGTGGTGCTGAGATTGGGAAACGCTACCTTAAAAGATGTTGCAGGCTGGGCGCGGTGGCTCAGGCCTGTAATCCCAGCACTTTGGGAGGCTGAGGCAGGCAGATCACAAGGTCAGGAGTTCGAGACCGTCCTGACTAACATGGTGAAATCCCGTCTGTACTAAAAATACAAAAATTAGGTGGTGCGCACCTGTAATCCCAGCTGCTCCAAGAAGCTGAGGTGGGAGAATTGCTTCAACCTGGGAGGTGGAGGTAGCAGTGAGCCAAGATCACGCCACTGCACTCCAGCCTGGGTGACAGAGCGAGACTCCATTAAAAAAGAAAAAAAAAAAAAAGATGTTGCAGAGTTTGTGTGTGTAGTAATCAATCCTATACCTGCTTGGCCAAGGAAAGATGACTCCTATCAAAATATTTCCACGAACCCCCAGGAAGAGACATTCTCCTCCTCCTTGTTCTGCTGGAGGACAGCTGGATAGCCTGGCCTCCAAAGACCTGCAGCTCTTTCCCCGCCTGGGCCCACCCAGCCACTTCCACCACTGGGGTGGCTGAATCAGGAAACTGATCTTCCTGTGTCTGCTCTAACACCCTTCTCCACTATATCCTCACTTGACTGTTGAGCTTGGCTTACCATGCTGGACTCTTCCTTGCCCTTTATGGTGTGTTTCCATTTTGGGTCCCTAACTATCCCTCTAGGTAATCTGGCTCCTGCTGACTGCCCCCCACCTAGCTTCATCATTCTCTCGGCATGTGTCTAAACACGACGGATGATTAGGGTTCCATCATTTTACAGAAAGCACTCCAGGCCCTATACAAATGAGCCAATGCCAAAGGTCATGAGAAGAAAGGATGTTTCTCACTTCTTCTGGGCAGAAATCTCCATCTTGCTGTTGAAGGGATGTAGTTTGATGTCCAACTTCTCTTGTTAGAGGTCGAGATGCCTTGTGAATGTTGTACAGTTCGTGCAAACTGCAGCCTTATGCATGAAGCTGGGAGGGTATTTATCATTCATCAGGACTCTGAGATCCATGAAATCTTTGATTGGTTCAAACCCATTCTGTCTAACTTCAAAGATGAGTTCTTAACTGCTGCTGTTGAGGTGTAGAGTGCGCAGCCCAAAGGGTTTTGGAAATTATCTGGGCTCATATGTACAAAAGAGAAAAGGGGAGGCCCAGAAAGGTATGTAACTCAGCCCAGCCTTCCCCCTCCCACCCGTTGTTGGTTCTGGGCTGGGACCCAGTGGGTGTCCAGATGCCTGACAACATTCTCCAGGCCAAGATACATAAGAGTCCTGTGGTCTGGGGATGCGAGGACAGCTGGACAAACAGCTTGGGGACTGCGGGGCCAGTCTCCTGCCAGGACCTGGTGCCCTCATGGGGGAGTGGGTGGAGTGCTGAGGGCAGCGGGGGATGGTGGGCCCCTACAAGCACCCTCCCTCTCTAAGCCTGTGCCAACCCCACATTGGAGAAGAGCTCCCTCCTGAATGCCTGACGAGCTCCGAGCCTGGCTGAGTCTAGAAAAGACTCCATTGCAGACTCTGGGCCCGGAATTGTGTTTGGGTCTTGGGATCATCTGAGTGGCAAGGGATTCCCCAGCAGCCTCCTGGCTCATGGAGAGTTTCTGGATGGGCATACTCTCATAGCAAGTGATTTTCAGAGCCAGGAACTGTCCCTTAGGGGAACCTTCTGGGCCACTAAAACCTCACAATGGGACTTCCTTGTGCTGACTGGAATATAGAGTTAAATTCTGGTCATGCTCACTGAGAAAGGGTCAAATATGGGAATCTCTGATTGGCCCAGAGCCATAGAACCACATGCCATCTAAGTTGAATGCCATCACTCAGGTAAAAACGTCTCATTGTACACATAAGGAGACCAAGGCCCAGAGCAGGCAAAGGATTTGTCCATGACCACACAGCAAACAAGTCTGGAACTCAACTCTTTGGACTCCATTGTTCTTCCTACCATGCCAGCAGCCATCACATATCCCAGATTTTCTGGGATTAAGTCCTGATTTTGTATAACTTTATTCCATTTTATAATTGGGATTTAAAGTGTGGGACTACCTGTGATTTTTGTTTTTATTCTTTTGTGAGATTTTTCAAATACATAATTTACAGATCATATAAAACACTCTTACTTAGATCACATGTCCTAAGCATGGGTTTGAAATGATTGACTTGGGGAGGAGTCCAGCAGATTCCAAGTGTCTGCCAGGCCCCTCGCAACATTCTGAGTAAGGAATTCTGAGATACACTGTGAGCTTTGTGCCTTGTGGCCTGACTATCCTGGCTGACGGATGGTGCAGAAATTAGAAATTCATCCAAAGACTTCCATATAAAGGCTGGACATGAGGCCAGTGACCTATGAGTTGACGCAGCATGAGGACTCTGCCCAAAAGTGGTGCTCCATATTGGATCTTCATGTACCGAGCCAGGTGGAGTCCCTGCTTAGAGACAGAAGGGAGGGAGTAGAAAAAGCAAGCGGAGCTGGGGTTGTAGAGGAATAAGCAGCAATGGAGAGAAGGAGGAATCCAGAATGGGGATTTGGGGATTGCAAGAAGAACGGGTCTTGTGAGTGGCCAGTTTGTCCTGAACAACATCTCAGTTCACCATAAGTCCTGACCGTGTACCTGGAAAGCATTTTCTTGGGTGTCTTCCCTTCCCTTCATGTGTGTCCTTGCAATAAGCACCCTGAAGCAGCACAGGAATAGTCATGGCCAGGACATCCTGGCAGCCACTCGGAATTCCGGAAAACTGAAAGATGGGGGCACGGTGGGGTCAGTATTCCTCCCTGAGCCTAGTCCTTCTCCCTCCAGGTCGAGACCCAGTCAAACTAAGGGGAAGCATTGCTGGCTCTGTTGTCAGCTGATCCTAGGCTCCACAGTAGAAACTCTATAGGTAGAAACCAGGTTCCAAGATAGAAACTAGGTGGCTTCTCCCCATCCAACCCCATAGCACTCTCAGCATAAGGGCCAGATCTCAGGGGGCAGTGTAGCACAAGGCTGGTCCTAGGCGCCAGCCCCAGGTTATCTACAGGTTGGCAAGGGGGGAGTCCTGCATCCAACATGATCATAAATGGCCAGTCCCAGCAGCTTCCCACATGGCTGGGTGACAGATGGGCTGGGATGGGAGAACCTTCTTCCCTTCTCATTCTCTTTCCTCTTGCCTCTTGATTCTCTTCCCTGACTTACCGCCTAACTCCCCTACTTGTGCTTTCTAGGATCTCCTGCCAAATAATCTATGGTACTTGGACTTAAATTCTTGTCTTGAGTCTGCTTCCAGGGAAACACCCACTAAGACACAACTGTGATCACAGTTCATTGTCTGATAAGCAGGGTGCTCAACCCAGGCTCTGGGGCAGTTGAGGGGTGGTCACAGAAGGCTTTTCAGAGGAATCCATCCAAGCTAGGCCTTAAGGATGAGTTGGTGTGAGCCAAGTGCTGTAGAGTTGGATGGGGAGAAGCCAAGTGCTGGGCATGGTGAAGAGCAGGGGCAGTCTAGGATCTGAAAAAGATCAGTTGAGGCTGGATTTCTGGGTACGAGGTAGAGAGTGTTAAAAACCAAAGCTGTTGAGGCAGGTTGGGCCTGGTCATGGCAGGCCTTGTGAAAGACTTTAGATTTTATCCCAGTGGGAAGTCACCAGAAGGTTGACGCAGGGGTACAATACCATCCCTTTCACATTTTTTTTTTTTTTTTTTTTGAGACGGAGTCTCGCTCTGTCGCCCAGGCTGGAGTGCAGTGGCGCGATCTCGGCTCACTGCAAGCTCCGCCTCCCGGGTTCACGCCATTCTCCTGCCTCAGCCTCCCGAGTAGCTGGGACTACAGGCGCCCGCTACCACGCCCAGCTAATTTTTTGTATTTTTAGTAGAGACGGGGTTTCATTGTGTTAGCCAGGATGGTCTCGATCTCCTGACCTCGTGATCCGCCCGCCTCGGCCTCCCAAAGTGCTGGGATTACAGGCGTGAGCCACTGCGCCCGGCCCCTTTCACATTTATTAAGCTGTCTCTCAAATATCTAAATACAGATTCGAGAGTAATTAGCTCTGTGGCTGATAATTAAAGCCCTGCAGTATGTCTGAGTTGTCCAAGGTGGTAGCCAGTAGCCACTACTGATGCTTGAATTGAGCTAGTCCAAACTGAAATATGCTGCTAGTGGAACATACACACCAGAATTTGAAGACTTAGTCTGAATTTAAGGTTATAAAATATCTAATTAATAATGTTAATATTGATTAATCCTGAAATGCAATATTTGAATATAGTGGGTCAAATATTAGTATATTATGTACATAATATATTCAAAATTAATTTCACCTGTTTTCTTTTAGCTTTTTAAAAATGGCTATAGATGATTTGGAGTTACATATGTGGCTTGCATTCTATTTCCACTGGACAGTGCTGGGGAAGAATGTTACAGGAAGAGTTCCTAGGAAAGATTCCTGGGGCAAATCAGTGTTGAAGAGATGGTAGAGCGAGAGGAGCTGCTTTTGGAGCTGTTTGGTTACAAGGAGCAGCCCATCAAGTTAGCTTAAACAGAAAGGGGAATTTATTTGGAGAATTCAGGGATATTTAATAGAACCCCGGGGTAAAAAGCGCATCCAGGGCTGATGAGGAACCGAGACCTGGAATTCATTAAGAACCAATGGAAGTAGCCTCACCAGCTCTTTTTATCTGGGCCCATGTGGTCTCTTGTTCTCTTTTTCTCTGTGTGTCTGCCTTATTCTCTTGCTGCAACTGGCTTTCTCTGCTCTATCTGCATCTGGGTCAGCCTAGCCTCATGCTAACCTGCCTTCCCAGGGCAAGGACAAAGAGATGGATAAGAACCTCTTAAGATCTCAAATCCTAGCCCAGGAGAGAGTATGTGATAAATGAGATTTGGATCTGGAGTGCCCTGTGGTCTAGTTGGTCACCACCAGAGATGGCAGATTATGGAACTGTTCAGTTGGCAGATTCCGGGGATGCAGATCCTTAGAAAAGGGGTGGGGGCAGGATAGGCAAAGTGAACACTGCAGCATTTATAGGATACTGCAGAGGGGCCTGAGAAGGAGTAGCCAGTGTGTGGGAGGGAGCTGCAAACACGTGGCCTCTCAGAAACTAAGGAAGAAGAGAGTGACCAGTAGGACCAAATTTGCCGAAAGGCCAGTAAGAGGAGGGCTGAAGAGTGACTTATGGATTCAGCACAGGGAGGGGATGAGCATCCTTGGTGAAAGCGGTTCCAGGGAGGGAAGGGGTAGGAGCTGGAGTGCAGTGGGGGAGATGTATGAGGCTAGAAGGTGGATACAGGGGAGGCAGACAGCTCCTTTATGAAGTCTGGCTTCGAAGGGGAGAAAGAGCCAGTGTGGCCCTTGGAAGGAGATACAACATCCTGGCATGTGTTTGTGTTGATTTTTGTTAAGTTGGGAGAAGCCTAAGCTTGTTTAACTGGTGATGGGCGGCAGCCAAGACAGAGGGAATGGGCAGAGACCCCAGAGGGAAAGGGATGGCTGCTGGTGGAGGGATTGGCTGTTCTGCTGCGGCTGGAGGGAACCGGGAACATGGCAGCAGATATTGACAGCGGTCAGCTACCATTGCAGTTTTCTGATATTGACAGCGGTCAGCTACCATTGCAGTTTTCTCAGTTAACACGAGAAAAACTATCTGCTGGGCATGGGGCTGAGACATAGATAAGAGATTTGGGGTGATCAGGGGAAAGAAATCAGGATTGGAGGGGCTCTGGCTTCTGTCTGCAGCCACTCTGGGCTTGGTCAGTCATCTGCTCACATGCATGCTGGGACGTGTAGACACACACATGTATTTTCATGCACAGGCGTGGTGTACACACCTCAGAGCACTCACATGTGCTTGCTCATGTTCACATCAGTCCAGCTTGCATGTTCCTGTGGTGCCTGTACACAGGCCTGTCGTACATGAAGTGTGGATGGACAGATGTGCATGCTCACGTGTCCACACGGTGGCCAGCTCCCATCCCACCCCCATTCCTGAACATCATGGCTTGAGTTCTTATCGCTGTTTATTGAAACCTCCCATCAAAGAAAAGTGTGGGAGGCAAGAAGGGGAGGACTTCTCATCTTGTTAAGACTCAGTCTTGTTAGGACTGAGCCAGGGGATATCAGGGGACCTCAGGGGAAGAGGACCGGGACAGTGGCGGAAGGTGGCCAGTGGGGAAGGGCTAGACAGAAGAATGGCAGGGCCTGGGTTGCAGGGAGAACAAGGGCAGGGATGGGTATGGAAAGGTCCATGGCTGAACCTTTGAACTGGCCAGGGCTGGGCAGGAGGCTCTGGTGGTGGTGATGGAGACACCTTCACCAAGCTCTCAGAAGGCTTCATCCTAGGAGGATGGACCTATATGGGGCCTCCCTATACTCCTAAGGTGCCTGGCTAGGATCAGTCTCTGGAGGGCAGGGAAAGGGGGTTCCGTTGTCCTCAGCTGGAGCCCAGGCCTGGTCCGTGAGGCTGTAGAGGGATCCTCTGGGAGGCCTTTTCCACCTCTGGCTCCTGCTTTGGCTTCTTTGCCCGCAGGGACCTAGGGACAGAGAGCTAAGGAAAAGCCCTGGGCCCAGACCTGCTTCCCCAGGGAGGAGCACTGATGGGGCCAGAGGCAGTGACTGACCAGTTTTCCAGGTCTTCGATAGTCTCTGGCAAGGGCTGATTCAGGGTCTCAGGCAGGAAGAGGGCAGCACTGCCCCCGAGGAGGGCGGTGATCCCGTAGATGATATTGGGGATGAAGGGCTGTACCTCACCCGTGATTTTCACCAGCGGGGACACCATGCTTCCCACGCGGGTCCACAGGTTACTTACGCCCATACCTGTTTGCCTGCGAGGGTTCAGAGTAGGGATTGGTAGCCTGTGTGTGGGGTTCATAAAGGATGGCTCCCCTGGGTAGAGGACAGGACAATGCCACAGTCCCACCTGACCTGTGTCCTCTGGCTGGGCCTGGCCCCAGGTCCAGCACCTACCTGATGACTGTGGGGTATAATTCACTTGTGTAGAGGAAGAGGCAGCTGAAGGAGCTGGATAGGCATCCCTTCCCAAACACAGCCAATACTGTCCTCACGGTCTGCAAGTCTGCAGAGGGAAGAAAATGTGGTGGGCCTTGGAGTTCAGGAGCACCTAAGAGTTCTCACTCCTTAGCTGATCTTGTCTCCCTTTTTGCTTTGGCTTCCAGGAAGCTCAGATCCAAACTTAAAGCTGAGTAATGCTTTGCATGCCTGTGTCCTGCTATGTTTGTGTTTTCCCCTGCCTCTGATCCTCTATTTCCATTTATATTTTGTTGTATATGTTCTTGTTCTTGTCTTAAAATACCTCAAGTTCTTTTGGAAGGGTATAGGTGTTATCAACCAACTAACACCCATATAAAATAAACGTAGCTTTTCCAAGGTCATGATGGTGTAGGTTGTGGGGTCTTTCTTGAGCATGAGCTCTGTCGTTTTACCATCTCAGCTTATCTCTACAGTGATGTCACTCAGGACACTCTCAATACCTCAAAAATTTTCACACTATCCAGATACCACCATACTTTGCCCAGTCCAAGTCAGATCTGGAAAGGAGCTTTCATGTCATCTAGCCCAATTGCGTTATTTTCTAGAAGAGAGACCCTGAGCCCCAGAGAGTGCAGGGACCTGCTCAAGGTAACACAGTGACTTAGAGGCAGAGCCAGCAGTGAAGTCCCTGGCACCCAACCTGGCAGCCTCTTCCAGAGGGTTCTGGGGTAGCCCCAGTCTCTCACCCAAGGGCACAAAGGTGAGAGCCAAGATGGCCCCTCCTGCCAGGAGCAGGGCAGCGGCCTGAGTGGTATGCCGGCCCAGATAGCTTAAGGAGAGGATGGTGATGAACTTGGCTGGGACATCGACCCCACCAAAGATGATCTGGAGGATGTAGAGGTTGACTCCAAATTCTTCCACACCCATAGCCAAACTATAGTAGGCAAAACCGGTAGCAAACCTGAGAGGCAGAGAAGGATTGGTTAGCACCTGCAGCCAGGCAGAGGCCACTCCCCATGCTGGTCATTGGGTCACCAGGATGATGAATAGCTTCACTTCTTGTGCCAACTGCAACTGATGATAGGGGCTGCTTGAGTGTCCTTTTGAGGTTTCTGAGATCGTGTCTGGGCTCAGGGAGAAAGCGCTGTGATTGATTGGTCATGTCTGACGTGGGCATGGTCCAGGGTGTGGTGGCAAAGGCGCCAATAACTGACTCTAGAGAAGATCAGGACTGGAGGGAATCTCGGAGACCAAAGGAGGCAGTAAGTGATCTCTCCTGGTTGGGCAGCAGTTTAACATCCAGACTGGCGAGGTGAGCATTGAGCTGTATGCCTGGGTCAGATGTTTCCCTTCCTCTCTCTGAACTGTGGGATCCCTTTGAAGGGTTCCTGGACAAATTGAATCCTATTCACAAAGAAATGGCCAGGATGGGAAGCAGAAACCAGGTCACAGAAAGGGCTTTCAGGGAGCAGGAGAAAGTCAGACAGAGGAGAAAACTTGAGATAAACATAATTTTTGTCTTCGAGTCTGAAACCCATTGGTCTAGCCTTGCTCTGTGGGGTTCCAGAGGGCAGAGCTGACCCACAGGGGGGCAGTGACAGAGAGGGAGAGCATGGGGACACTGAGCGGCAGGGATGTGAGCTGGGGAAGGGGCCTGGAACATTTGTCCTGTGGGTGAGGGGTGGGGCATTGTGACCCCAGAGGGAAGCAGACCCTGATGGCTGGACCTGGGTGTGGGGCAGGAATGCAGCAGATTTCTGGGGTTGGGGCTGGGCTGTGGTGGCCCAGGAGAGGGGATTCTCTGACTTCTCTTTCAGATGCCCTAGGCCTTGCCCTTAGGTGAGCCTACTGGAGGCCTTGTCTATCACCCCTTCCTTGGCAGGGTGTGGGCAGGGAGAGGGGGGTTACCAGGCCAGGGAAAGACAGAAGGTCATGCGGCGCAGCATGGGTATCCGGAAGAGGTCACTTGCAGTGTACTTGGCCTTGGCCAAGGAGATCTCCTTCTGCAGGTTGAGTTTGAGCTCCTTTGGGCAGAGGAGGGGGAGGGGCGCCATTAATGACCAGCTAGTGGGCAGGACGAAGAGAGGGAGATGCAGGCGTGGTGCCTCTAGAGGAGCTCAGGGAATCAGATGTGGTATAGGCTGTGAGCCAGGGGAACAGAGGCAAGGGGAGGGGCCAGCCCAAGAGTGGAGCACAGGGGTTCTGCTCCCAGACTATAGTCCTCAGCCCCTACCTCCAAGCTGAGCCTTTCTCCCTCTTCCTTCTTGCCATTGAAGGCAGCCACCCGCCGGAGTATCTTCAGGGCCTTCGAGGACTTTCCAGACAAGACCAACCAGCGTATGGACTCTGGTGTCCACCTGGGGGCCAGAGACCAGTCACAGTGGCTCCTCCTACTCCAGAGCCCCTTTTGAGAGGCTGGAAGAACATCAACAGCCAGGGCCAAGGGGTAGGAGGACCAGAAACCTGAGCTATCTCACTGCAGATTTCATGGAATTTAAACTTGGACAAACTCTGCCCCTGGGCTGCCTGCAGCCAGCACAAATTCCAGTGTTCTCTTCTTCCCCTTCCAGAAGACACTTTCCTCTGCCCCCCACCTGGGCCACTTGTTATTGTTGGGTGTCTTCCTTAACTAGGAGCCCCAGGCTCTAGGCCAAGGCAGGTGGGGCTGGGGGAGGGGACGGCATGTTCAAGGCTGGACTGCTGGAGGGTCTTGCACATCCACCTCCCCAGCCTTCCTTGGGCTGCATTCCCAGTCTCTCTGGAGAAGAAAGGGCAGGGCTGCAGCCACAGGGCAGCTTGGGAGGGGGATGGAGTCTAAGGTGAGGTCAGGGACTGGGCTTTGGGACCCTCAAATTCTCCCTGCAAAGGACTAACTCTGCTGGGGGAGTTGTGGGGAGGGAGTGAGCACAGCATGGGGTCTTGGGATTGGCAAATAGGCAGTCACCCCCACTCTCCCTTGCCCCCAGGCTATGCGTTTGAGATTGGCTCATTCTGAGCAGTTCCTGAGGGTCACCAGGATAAGAGGAAAGGAAGAGGTTGAGATGTGGGGAGAAAGGAGTGGTGTTTGGAGAAGTCTGGTCCAAGGCAGGATCAGCTTTAGCTGTAGCCCCTGTGGGTGACCTGGATCCGGTGAGGCCCTCAGGGAGTGGACATTGGTTGCCTGGCCTCAGGCCACTGCCCCAGCTGATGGTGGCAGCTTCCTGGGCCCATCACTCCTCCTGCCCTGACGGTCTTCTGAGCCTGCCCTTACCAAGATTATCAGTGACTTCCTCACAAAACCATGGCAAGGGCCTGGCACTCTATCCTCCTCTTCCCGAGAATTATGGCAGGAATGGCTTACAGTTAGTGAGCCTTCCTGTGTACCAGGCCCATGAAACTCTGGGTGACAGGCAACATTATCTTCATTTTACCTAGAAAAATA
This sequence comes from Pan paniscus, assembly GCF_029289425.2. Lineage (NCBI taxonomy): Eukaryota > Metazoa > Chordata > Mammalia > Primates > Hominidae > Pan > Pan paniscus. The sequence goes on from NC_073258.2 coordinate 64,219,105, forward strand.
TTTTTCTTTTTTTTCCTGTTTTTGAAATGGAGCCTCGCACTATCGCCTGGGCTGGAGTGCAATGGCATGATCTCTGCTCACTGCAACCTCCACCTCCCGGGTTCAAGTGATTTTCCTGCCTCAGCCTCCCGAGTAGCTGGGATTACAGGCACGCGTCACCACACCCGGCTAATTTTTTGTGTTTTTAGTAGAGACGGGGTTTCACTGTGTTGGCCAGGCTGGTCTGAAACTCCTGACCCCGCGATCCGCCCCTCAGCCTCCCAAAGTGCTGGGATTACAGCCGTGAGCCACTGCACCCAGCCACCTAGAAAAATCTTGATGCTCAGAGGGCATGAGACTTGCCCCAAGTCACACAGTGAACTGGCCCAAGCTCTCAACTGTGCTCTGCTGATCGCCCACCCTTATTTTGCCTCTTGACTCTGAGTGCTCTCATGCCTAGGTTGCCCATCCCCTCTGGGAGCTGCTATTATCATTTCCGAGCTGAGGTTCCATCCCAGCTTTGCATCTTTTTGTGTAACTTTGAGGAACTGCTTCACATCTCTGAGCCTCAGTTTCCTCATCTGCAAAATGGGGACAATAATGTCTCCCTCACACAGAGAAGCCATGAGGATCAGAGACGACGTAGGTTGATGCCCAAAACGGGCTGTGCACATAGCAGATGCTCAATAAAAGGTCGCTCCAAGACTTCACTTCTTTTCCTGAGCGCCTGTGGGATTTCCTGCTCTTTGGCTCCGACTACCTTTTTTTTTGAGACGAAGTTTTGCTTTTGTTGCCCAGGTTGGAGTGCAGTGGCGTGACCTTGGCTCCCTGCAACCTTCACCTCTCAGGTTCACGTGATTCTCCTGCCTTGGCCTCCTGAGTAGCTGGGATTACAGGCATGCGCCACCATGCACGGCTAATTTTTGTATTTTTAGTAGAGATGGGGTTTCACCATGTTGGCCAGACTGGTCTCAAACTCCTGACCTCAAGTGATCTCCCTGCCTTGGCCTCCCAAAGTGCTAGGATTACAGGTGTGAGCCACTGTGCCCGGCCAGCTCTGACTACCTTCTAAAGACCCATTTCCTGTCTTTCAGTGTGGCCTCAGGTTCAACATGTTGGTAATGAGCTCTCTGCCCACTCTGGGTCTCTGACCCAGGCACCTCCATTTTCCCAGGTTCCCAGGCTCAGGCTTCTCTTTGAACTTTCCTTTGTACTTCGACTCCAGCAGTCCCCAATTCTCCAGATTCTTCCTTCAAGATATATCCCAGATTAGTCTCCCCGAATCTTCCTCCCAGCACCATCCCCTCCCATCTGTCTATTGTCCCCACTCAGTTGGGTCTGTCCTTCTGGGCTATTATTTCACAAATGGAAACTTGATCAGGCCTGTAGCACCATAGACTCTTTCTGTGGCTTTCTACCTCCCTCCATATGAAGTCCAGGCTCCCCAGCTTTCCGTGCTCTCCCAGCCAGTCTCCATCCCGTCCACCTCCACTTACCCTCTTCTTCAGCTGCAGGCAGGCCCTCCTTCCCCATGTGCCCCCATCCCTGCTCTCTCCTGCAGCATGCATTTGTTTATGTAGTTCCTCCTCCCTGGAGTGCCCTTCCCTGACTCTGGGACTGGGTGCCCGGGGACACAGAGTTGGCCAGCCTGGGCAGGTATGGGCTCCCCTGTTTGGCCCTGGGGCACCTAAGGAAACAGATGAAGAGGAGAGGGCCACATACCAGGATGACAGGAAGAAGACGAAGAAGGGAATGGACACAGTTAACTGCAGCCAACGCCACTGGGGGATGGCGTAGGCCAGGCCGGGCAGAATGAACTGGCCAAAGGTGTAGCAGTACCCGAGTGCTGTCGACATGATGGCCCGCATCCGGGTAGGCACCCATTCCACATCTGTGGGAGGAGTCCAAGCACCAGATTAGTGTTCTGCTAGGTCCCAGGCACCTCCGCGTGAAGGGGCACCAGCTTCTGCATCCCCACGGCTACTGACATCCTCCCCACGGATGCTGTTGATATCGCCCTCCGTTGGGGCTTCCTGCTGTTCTGATGCTGACCCTAAGTTCATCATCCCCATTTTACAGATGCCACAGCTGAGGCTCAAGGCGATAGGACTCAAACCTAGGTGTGTCTGTTTCCAAACTCATGCTCTTAACCACTGCTTCTCCAGTGGCAAGTGACTTTCCTTGTTCTGCCTCAGTTTCCTGATCTGTAAAATGGGAATAATAGTGTCACTTACTTGCAAGTGGTATTGAATGAGATTGTGTACTTAGCAGAGTGTCAGGTCCAGGGTAAGTCCTCAGTATTGACAGCTGCTATTACTATGCTTGTTGTCATTTTTAAATTTAAGTGAGGCCTCTGAGGTCCTGAGAGGGGGTGGCACCTTGACCAAGGTCACAGGGAGCCTGTGGTTGAGCCAGACCCAGACCCCATTCTCTTTTGGCTTCTGGATGGTGCTCCCCAAAGCCCAGCTCCATGCCCCACTGCAGCTCACTCAAGATAACGGTGCTCAGGGTAATGCCTGAGATGCCAAAGCCACACAGGAAGCGGAAGACCATGTAGATGGGGAAGGTGGGGCTGAAGGCTGCACCGGAGCCGCTGGCTGCCAGCAGCAGGTAGCTGCAGGTCAGGATGGGCCTGCGGCCAAACCTGTAGCTCAAAGGAGAGGAGGGGCCAGGTTAGCCACAGTGTGCCTGCCAAGAGGAGTGACTCTGCATGCTGTGGGGCAAAGGGCTGAATCCGACCCCCAACCTTTCCCTGTTGGGCACATAAAGCTCCCTCCCCAGACACAGCTTTCTTGGTAATTGCTATTTTTGACAAGTTTGCAATTAGAGGTTTGAGTTAATGAGTGATCTCCTCTACATCCGCCTCAGCTTAGCTGACTGAGCAGGGGTCGAAGGACCGCCCATCTCTAAGCAGTCCATCTCCTCTGCCTCCACTGCTACACAGCCACTACGCTGTGTCCCAAAACCTGGAGGTTTTTTCCCCTGGAAGAAAGGAAGGCTGGAGGCCAGACACAGTGGTTCATGCCTGTAATCCCGGCACTTTGGGAGGCCGAGATGGGAGGGTCACTTGAGGTCAGGAGTTTGAGACTAGCCTGACCAACATGGTGAAACCTCGTCTCTACTAAAAATACGAAAATTAGCCAGGTGTGGTGACACACGCCTGTAATCCCAGCTACTCGGGAGGCTGAGGCAGGAGAATCACTTGAATCCGGGAGGTGGAGGTTGCAGTGAGCTGAGATTGTGCCATCGCACTCCAGCCTGAGCAATAAGAGTGAGACTCCGTCTTAAGAAAAAAAAAAAAAAAAAATAGGAAGGCTGGAAGATTCCAGTTGTAAGGGCTTTGGGGTGGAGAGAAGGCTGTGGTCCAGAAAGGTAGTGAGGTTTGCCCAAGGCCACACAGCAAGAGCCATCCCACCCTCCCCCAGCTCTTTGCCTCTTTGGGGGTGCACGGGTGGAGCAGAGTAGGGAAGGGTTGTCCCCATGGGTCATGCTTCCATGGGCTGTGCCCCCACGTCTCACCTGTCAGACAGGTCTCCAAGCACGAGCCCTCCAATCAGTATACCTGCCATGAAGATAGACTGGGCCATCTCCTTCAGTTTGTTGGAGTTGCACACCAAGTCCCACTGCACAAGAGAAAGGTAGGGCTAGCCTAACTCAGTGTAGACAGCCTGCTCAGCCATGCTCAGCCTGTGCCCTCATACATGTGGGCTTCCTCTCCCAGCGCCCTGACTTTGCCCCTTCCTCCCAAGGACCGTTTCCTTTTTCAGCCCAGCTCGGAGCTCCTTGGGTTTGTCTGTGGCTCTTCGGCCCCTGACCTGCATCCCTCAGGCATGTGTGGCCTGTCGTATGGCTCTCAAAGTCCACTCAGCTACCACATCCAGGTCTGGCCTCAACTGCTTCCTCCTCTCCAAGTTGCCTGCTTCCCTGTTTGCCTCCTCCCTGCCCCTCACATAGCCCAGGCCAGTCCCTCTGCGTACCCCCTTGACCTTGCCTTCTCTCCTCTACAGGGACGTTCCTCTATCCTTGCCACCTCTCTTCATCCTGCAGATCCAGTCTCTCTCTCTCTCTGCTCCTCCTTATCAGTATTTAGGTGTGTCCAAATCTCTCCATCTTAAAACCTCTTTCCTTTCCTCATTCACTCCATTTCTCTCTTCCCTTCAAAGCCAAATCCTTTGAACGAGGAGCTGTACTTGCTGTCACTCCATCCTCATCTCCTTTTCATGTCTCACTTCTGCCCCCAACCCATCCACTGAATCTGTGCTTATCAAGGTCACCGAAGTTTCATTTTTACGGCGCACAATGGAACGTCCCAAATCCTGGCCTGGCTTGCCCTCTGGCAGATGTGGATGCTGCTGATCTCGCCCTCCGTCAGGCTTCCTGCTGTTCTGCACTCCTCGTCTCCTTCACAGCTCGTTTCTCTCTGCCTAGTCCTTGAAGCTTTCCCAGGGCTCTTCCTGAATCCTCCTCTCTCTCCACTTTCCCCAAGCGATGCCATCTGTTCCTGTGGCTTCAATTCCTATTTTATACTGAAGATTCCAAATCTACAACTCCAGCCCAACCTGTCTTCTGACCCACAGAGGAGTAGATTCAGTGGTCCCACTTGAGAACTCCACCTGGATAGAGTCACAGGCACATCCCAGATTCAATGGGACTTATCACTCCACTTCTCATTAAAGTCCCAATCTCAGGGACTGGTAACCTTCTCTTTTTAGTTAATTAATTAATTAAATTAATTTTTTTTTGAGACAGGGTCTCACTCTGTCACCCAGGATGACTACAGTGGCATGATCATGGCTCAATGAAGCCTCAGTCTCCTGGGCTAAAGCCATCCTCCTAAGTAACTGGGACTACAGGTGTGCATGACCACACCTGGCTAATTTTGGATTTTTTATATAGACAGGAGCTCACTATGTTGCCCAGGCTGGTCTCTAACTCCTGGCCTCAAGTGATCTGCCTGTCTTGGCCTCCCAAAATACTGGAATTACAGATGTGAGTCACCACATCCAGCCTCTTTTTTATTTTTATTTAAAAAAATTATATCATTTTAATTGGCAAATCATAATTATATTACATATATGAAAACAATGTGGTGTTTTGATATATGCATGCAATGTGAAGTGATTAAATCAAGCTAATTAACATCACTTCATTTACTTGACATTTTTTGTGGTGATACTTTTGAAAGTCACCCTTCTAGTTATGGTGAAATAAACAATACATCATTATTCTTGACTGTAGCCATCATGCTGTGCAACAGATCTCAAAACGTATTCCACCCATCTAGCTGAAACTTTGTACCCTTTGATCAGTAACTCCCCATTCCTTTCCCCAGCCCCTTCCCCCCGAGCTTTTGGTAACCATCATTCTACTCTCTACTTCTGTGAATTGGACTTTTTTTTAAAGATACCATATATAAATGAGATCATGCTGATAACCCTCTTGATTCCTTCCTCCCTCTCCTACTCCACAATCACTTGATCTTCAAGATTCTAGCTTTTTGATATTTCTTGAATCTGGATTCTTCTATTTCCAATACTACTGCCTTAGTGTAGGCCTCATCATCTTGTACTTAGATTAATAATGACAACTGATATTTATTGAGGGTGTTCTAGGTACTGGGCACTGTTCTAAGCTCTTTCCATGTTTTAACTTTAATCTTCACAATAACCTTATTATGTAGGTGCTAATATCATGCTATTTTACAGATAAAGAAACTGAGGCCCAGATGAGGCTGCTGCAGCAACCTCTTGACAGGTCTACTGGACTTCGGCCTCATCCCTTCCTAGCCATTCTTTCCCTGATAACCTGAAGGGCTAAAACGCCACTCAAATCAGGTGCCTGTCTTGCCTAAAGTGCTCACTGGCTTCTCCTTGCCCTTTCGGTAAAGATAATGCCCCATTAACACGGGTTTATGAGGCCCTCCATGCTCTGGCCCCTGCCTACCTGTCTGGTCTAATCTGCTAATCCCCAACATGCACCCTTTGCTCCAGCCATCTGAATTACTTGTGCGATGAAGTGGAGAATTTAATTCAATAGAAATGCCTCACAAGAATGTTTTGGAAGCAAAACATTCCAAAAGGTGAAGAACCAAACATTCCAGGGAGCTCTTTCTCACTTTCCTCAGTTGGAAGTGAGGGAGAATGGTGGTGGATGGAATCTCCGGGTCCTACAGCTGTCTCAGAGTGGCCCAGCATGGCCAGCAAGCCTGGTGGTCCGTTTTAGTTGGGAAGGGGGCCTGCATGGTATGTGTGTTGGGAGGAGATGGAGGAGGGACAAAGGTAAAGGAAGAACAAGGGGGTGTGAGGTGGAGGAATGTGCAAGGGGCCATCTAGAGAGACTTCTGGTACTTTGTGGCATGCTGTGTAAAGTCCCTTTAGGAAAATCTAAAGGAGAGACCTACTGTTCACCTAAATTCATTCACCCCTTCTTCCATAGTAAATAGCACATTTCCCTGATGACCTTGTACTGAGTGGGGCCATGCAGTTCTTGACAATGGAATGTGAGTAGAAGAGATGTATGTTACTTCCACCTCATTTGCTTAAGAGGGATTCCCTAGTCTGGACTTGCATGCTTTCTTCCCCTCCTGTTGGTGGGAATGGTGACAACTAGAACAACTCTGGAGAGTTGCTGTCAGTCTGGGTCCCTGAATGACTCTGTGGAGCAGAACCACCCATTGGCCTAAAATGCTACTCACCTTGGAACTGTTACATGAGAAAGAGAAACACTTCAATATTTTTCGAGCCATGAATTATTGTTGTTATAATAACCTAGCCTATCCTGATACATCCCATAAGAAGTTGCAAATGGAAATTAGATTTTTATCCCAACCTTCATGATAATTAGTGCCTTAAGAAATCAATAATCTGTTTGGATCATGAGAAGGTCAATTGTCAGACCTGCTTGGAATGTTTCAGGCTGCTGTCCTGCTCCACCATCTGAGACCAGATCTGCTGGATCTTGGTTTCTACCATGATACTTGTGATCATGTAGGCTTTAGAATAACTGTCATGAGCTGGTTTCTACCAGAAAATTGAGCAATTTACAGAAAATATCATTCCTGGAATAAACTTTTGAGACCTGTTTAGAACATGCCTGAATCCTTACAATGGCTTACGAGGCCCTGGAAAATCGGCCAACGTCTTTATCCCTGTCACCTCTCTGCTCTCACCTGCTACTGCCCTCTCCCTCACATACTCCACTCTCGTTGAATTGTTCGCCTTGCTGCTCCATAAACATTTCAAGCATGCTCCTACTTCAGAGTCTTGGTGTATGTTGTTCTCTTTTTCTAGAATGTTCTCCCAGATAGCTACTTGACTTGCACCTCCTTCAGATCTTTGCTCAAATGTTATCTTCTCAGTGAGACCTCCCTATTTACAATTATAACTCCCAGCAGCCTATGCCTCTCTACCCTACTTAATTTTCTCAGTAGTACTTATACCATCAGAATGCTGAATGATTTTCCATCTTTTTGGTTTATTGCATGTTTCTCTCCCAAGAATATCAGCCTGATGAAGATAAGGCTTTTAGTCTGTTTTGTTTACTACTGTACTTTCATTATCAAGAACAGTATCTGATACATACTAGGCACTCAATACTTGTGGAATTGAATGTGTGAACATTCCACAGAAAGAACAGAGGGATTGAGAGCCTTAGAAGTTAGAGATCTGCCAGTGTCTACATGAGAGGTCATAGGGCCCACACTCCAAATGCTATGTGCCTCATTTCACCAGAATGAATGCATGTCAATATGGATAGTGTCTAGGCTGTATGTGCTGAGGATATAACCACACGCCAGTGAGCAGGAGAGAAGTGTTTTTTCTTCACAGTCAGATTGGGAAACCTACTGTGGAAAAATTGTCTACTGGAGGATTATCATCCTTCAATGACATTTTGAAGCTTGGAAGGAAGAGTGATTTGTGGTTAAATATTTTTAAAAAATTGAACTTCAATTGCACTCTAAATTGCTCCCAGAGATTTCATGGTTAATGAAGCACATCAGAACTGATGAGAAAAATATGGCCATGGCTTCCCTAAAGATCAACACAAATCTGTTTTCCCTGAAGACCAACACAAATCTTCCCTGAAGATCAGGAGAAAGCTTTGCAAATAATGCCATAATAACCTTATAAAGTAGGTACTCGTGTTATTTCTTTTTATAGACAAAGAATCTGATCTCACAGGGTAAGTGGCTTGCCCAAGCATGGCTTGGTTCATTTCAAGACAGAGACTGAAACTCAGATCTGAGATCTGCAACTGTTATGGGTTGACTTGTGTCCCTCCAAAAAATACATTGAAGTTTTAACTCTTCGTGGATCAGAATACGACCTCATTTGGAAATAGAGTTGTTGTAGATGTAATTAGCTAAGTTATAATATGAGGAGATTATACTGAGGTAGAGTGGGTTCTTAATTCACTATGACTCGTGTTCTTATAAGAAGACAAGAGAGAGACACATGGGGATGTTATAATCCACAGAGGCAGAGATTGGACTGATGCGTCTACAAGCTGGGGAATGCCAAGGGTTGCCAGCAACCACCAGAAGCTGGCAGAGGCAAGGAAGGATTCTTCCCTAGAGGCTTTGGAGAGGACACACCAACACCTTGAGTTTGGATTTCTAGCCTCCAGATCTGTGAGACAATAAAATCTGTTGTTCTGAGCCACCCAATTTGTTGTGCTTTGTTATGGTAGCCCTAGGAAACTAATATACGGCACGATTCCTGAATATTTGAAGGAACTGCTGGCTTTATAAGGGGTGATTGGAAGAGGATTGGGACTAGACAAGCATGGCAATGAGGGAACCAGATGTGGAGCAAATGGGAGAGATTTTTAAAGGCATCCTGGAATTTCTGGGAGAGAGGAAGGTATTTAGAGAGAATTTTGGCATGCTTTCTGTGCAAAGACCCTAAGAAGGCCCTTTTAAGAAAACTTAGGCTAGATGTCTTGATTATTACTCAGGGTATCAAGAGTGTGACTTGTGTTTCCCTTGACTGTGTCTCCATGGTAGTCTGAGCCATGCAAGTCCTTGGATTCCATCAGGTTACACTACAGAAGCTCCATGCTATTGCATTTCTCTTTGCTTTGGGGCTGGTTATGATCCCCTTATTCTAGTAGTGTTGGCAGTCCTTTGAAACTCATGTCAATATCGTCTTTTTGGAGAGCCAGGAACTTCTTTTATGGTTGTCTGGCACAAACAGGTGGTCAATAAGTGTTTGTCAGTTCGATAAATGGATAAGAGTGTCTAGCCGCCCAGGGTAGGTAAGGTGCTCCTCATTTCCCTTTCTTGTTCTTACCTCCAATAGGGCACCTATTACATGGCATTCTAACTGCTTATTCACTTGTTTGCTGTCCTGTATTCTGTAATCTTGCTGAGGACTGAGAATGTCTCATTTGAATTTTTTTTTTTTTTTTTTTTTTGAGACAGAGTCTTGCTCTGTCACCCAGGCTGGAGTACAGTGGTGCAATCTCAGCTCACTGTAACCTCTACCTCCCAGGTTCAAGTGATTCTCCTGCATCAGCCTCCTGAGTAGCTGGGATTATAGGCATGTGCCACCATGCCTGGCTAATTTTTTTTTTTTAGTAGAGACAAGATTTCACCATGTTAGCTAGCATGGTTTCGACCTCCTGACCTCATGATCCTCCCGCCTAGGCCTCCCAAAGTGCTGGGATTACAGGCGTGAGCCACTGCGCCCAGCCTTGAGGTTTTATCTCTAATAGCTAGCAGAATAGTTGCTACATAGTATATGTTAATGTTTCCTCAACAAATAATTAATGAGTGAACAGGGCTGGGAGAATTTTGGCATGCTTTCTGTACCAAGACCCTGAGGAGGCCCTGTTAAGAAAACCTATAGCAGATGTCTTGATTATTACTCAAAGTGTTGAGTGTGACTTGTGTTTCCCCGGACTGTGTCTCCATGCATAGGCTGTGCCACTTGGAGTCCTTGGATTTAATTATCCTTATTTTACTGAGGAAGCCCAGAGAGGGAAGAAAGGCAACTTGTTGGTTGAACAGAGCCAGTTACTCAACCTCCTGGTGGTTCTGTTTAGTCCTCGGCATGACCTTGGCTGATCCGTCTCATCAACTTTTGGCAATTCCACATAATGTTCTTGCTCCCAGTATTCTAGTTCAGTGTTCCTTTTTTTCTTACTCTGTCTCCCAGGCTGGAGTACAGTGGTGCGATCTCGGCTCACTGCAACCTCTGCCTCCCAGGTTCATGCGATTCTCCTGTCTCAGCCTCCGGAGTAGCTGGGGCTACAGGCACCCACCACCATGCCTGGCTAATTTTTGTATTTTTAGTAGAGACGAGGTTTCACCATGTTGGACTAGGCTGGTCTCAAACTCCTGACCTCAGGTGATCCACCTGCCTCAGCCTCCCAGAATGCTGGGATTACAGGCATAAGCCACTGCGCCTGGCCTAGTTCAGTGTTCTTGACCATCTTTTTCCTTTCTTGGAATGTAGCCGAGCCCCAAGGGAGCTGGGTTCTGGAAGGAAAGGGTAGGAAACTCACTGCCATGCCTTTCTGTGTGGGCTGATGCATCAGGAAGGTGGTGGGGAAGAAAGAGAAAAGCACGATGCTCAGGAGAAAGCTTTGCAATTAACGGCGTAATAACCTTATAAAGTAGGTACTATTGTTATCTCTTTTTATAGACAAAGAACCTGAGGCTCAGAGGGTAAGTGGCTTGCTCAAGCATAGCTTAATTCATTTCAAGAAAGAGACTCAAACTCAGGTCTGCTGGACCCAAGATGCTACCCTTGGCCCTGAGCACAGCTCCTTGATGCCTCCCTGCGTGCCGTGCTCTGAGGCCTGGGCTGCTGAAGGAAAGGCACCATACACGGGAGCTGTTACTGTGAGCCACTGTAAGACAGCATAGCCCAGCATAGGCTGGGATTGTGGTCAAGGAGGCAGTCAAGGTCAGAGCCAGATAAGCTGCTCTGACATCATATCCAAAGTGTGAGCAGCAAGAAGTGAGGCTAGGTGGCCCCTGCAGAGCATGAGGCAGAAAGTGGGCTGTAGAGAGTCAGGACGAGCCATTTGTGATCAGGACCATGATCAGCAGGATGGGGCCCTGCTGTGTGTGCGGGGAGCTGGCTGAACCAGGAAACAGCCTGCCTTAGTTCAGGGGCCTTTTGGAGCTAGGTCAGGTCTAGCTTAGGGGAGAATTGCTGCTGCCCATGTGCATTCCTGGATCCCTAGAGGAACCTGTGCTGGGGCACAAGGACCAGAGAGGTATCTTGGGGACAGTCAAAAAGACATCAGTTTCCAGCTCTGCCACTTAGGAGCTATGTGTTCTGGGGCCAATTACTTAACCTCCGTGTGGCTCACCCTCTTCATCAGTACCCACAGGTACCTAGTACCTGCTTCTCAGGCTTGTGAATGACATAGGAATGAAAAGCACCCAGCACTTATACCTGGAAAACAATAGGCACTCAATTCACAATAGCTGTCTTATTATTATTGTCACTATTAATGCCATTAAGTCATTGTAAGGCCTGTGCTCACAGGGACAGCTCATGCAGTAGAAAGGGCATGGATTCTGTAGTCAGGACCTCCCAACACCCCCCTTCTTCTGTAAAAGCTTGACCCACCATCATGTCTGGGAACGCCACCTTCTGGATCTGAGCCCGGTGTATTCCTCTGTAAAATGGGGACAATAGTGCCTGATTTGCAGGGTCACGAGAGAAGGGATGCAAACACCAGCCCAGGTCCCTGTGTACAGTGGGTGCTCACTGGTGAGTTCCTGATCCTGGAGAGCTCACAGGAAGGTCCCACCTCCTCCTGCGCACATAATCAGGGGCTTTCTAGGTCAGGGCTGTCAATAGGGATCAGGCTGGCTTGAAAAGTGGTTTGGGTGGGGCTCTCAGGCCTTTTCCCAGGAGTCAGATTGGAGGCGAGGAAAGAGATGGAGGAGGATGAGCCCCCGGCAGGGCTGAGGGTGGGCAAACGGGGGTGTGAAGCAGAAGTGCTGCTGGAGATGAGAGATGGGCAACTGGGGACTGGGGATTGGGATGAAGGAGGGTCAGAGGCGGCTGACCAGAGACCCGGCAGGGGACCCTCCCAGGGTGGAAGTCTGCTCACAGGAGGCCTCACTGGGCAGCCTCTCTGCTTCTCCAGCAGCTGACCTGGGGCCTCCTTGGAGCAGTCTTCCACCCTGGAAAGGGTGGGGGACGGGCTTCTTGCAGCCCTGGAGACAAGACAGGGAGGCTCAAGGCCCAGAGACGAAGCCCAGGGCCCTTAGAGAGATGGGTCTTGCTCATCCATGGCCAGGCCCAGGCCCTGAGGCCCACAAGCTGAGGTTCAGTGGTGGGGACTATGGGGTACGTGCCTCTCCAGGGAGCCCAGAGTCCAGAATTCGTGTTCCCATGCTTTCTAGACTTAAAGGCCTTTGTTTCCTCTTAATGTCCTAGTAAAGCTCATTCTGAAAAATCCTGACCTTCTCTGCTGCACCAAGAGAAAGGAATTTGTGGTCACCCCTGCCAGGAAAGCTTAGGGGATCAGAAGGGGGAGGGAGACCGCCTCCACTCCTGTCCAGACCCAGTGCTGGGCTTGTGCACTCCACCAGCTCAGCCCTCCAGCCCTCTTGCCCCCTCCAAGAGGGAGCCTCCTTAAAATCCCCATTCTACAGATGAGGGGACTGAAGCTGGAGTGGCGAGGTCACTTGCCAGGTTGCTGACTGTGGGGGAGGAGCTGGATCTGAGCAGAAGAGGAGGGCCAGGCTGAGGAGGGAGGCAAAGTCAGGGCCTGGGTGAGCTAGAAACAACTGTGAGAGCTGGCTCCCCTTTTTACCAGGGGATCCCCCTCTCTTGTGATGGGGACAAACCCTCTAGTTCTCAGACATCCCTATTAACAACAACAGCAAAAAAGCATGGCACCAGCAAGGAGTGCAGCTAACATGAAAATGGAATGCTGTGTGCCAGGCCCTGGGCTCAGTACATGAAGATGGAATGCTGTGTGCCAGGCCCTGGGCTCAGTACTGTGCTTGCGTTATCCCCGTTCACCCTCACACTTGCTTTCTTAGCCCTTTTTACGGATGAGGAATCCGAGACTTCTAGGGATCATGACATTCCTGATCATTGGCAGAGGCAGGTTGTGAGCTCTGGTTCACGATCCCACACTGTTTGCGAGATGGCCCCTTGCTTCTACTAACAGGTGTCACCTGGACTGATCTCGCTCTTCGCCAAATACCCTGCCTTCCTCATTAACACCCTCTTCACCTGGAGCCAACGCATCGGTTTCCCGCCTCTGTGTCAGAGACCTACTTCTAGGTAAGGTCCAGCTGCTGCTCTTCTCTAGCTGAGGGGCACCAGAACCTGACCCAAGCACATGGAACTGGACTTGTTATGGCTGAACCACAAACAGAAAGATGAAAGGGTTCTGCCCTTGCTGTGCTGGTACCAGTGTGGCTGGCTGGGTCCAGCCACTAATGCATTAATGGCCGGGCAGGGACACTTCCTAAGGGCTCTCACAGCTGAGAGTTCTAGGGATCTGGCACCTGATGAATGCCTGGGCCAGACCTGACCCAGAGAAGGGTGCGGTGCCCTGAGGCCTGGTGACCCCCGGCGTCCTGCTGGGATGGCGGTTCACACTATCTCAGCTGCTGAAATGGTGACTGGGAACTGGCTCAAGCATGAACTGTTGCTTGACTGGGTACAAGACCTGCAACCTCTCTCTCCGTCTGGCCTTTCTAGAGGCTTCTCGAGGGGTTTTCTGGAAAGGAAGCCACTTCCCAGCAGTGAGCGGTGTCTACATCCCTCCCGTCTGTCTCTCCCGCCAGGCTCTGAGGGGGCAAGTCCTTCATTCAGTGTTGATTGAGCACTTGCCATGCATCTAGTCCTGTGATGACAGGGTGGGTGAGAGAGGCACAGTCTCTGCCCTGGAGAAGCTACTAAAGGCAGGGAAGGAGGATCTGTGATGTCCCTGGGCAGCAGGGTGCACAGTCAGCCTCACGGATTGTGGGTTGGGGGTTGTGCATTCCTAAGGAGCGTAGGCTCTGGAGCCTGACTCCTGACTTTGACTCCCCACTCCATCCTGTATGAAACGTGAGGCCTTGGGCCAATGACCTGTCCCTCAGTTTCCTCATCTGTGAAATGGGATAAGAAAGGTGCTAACCTTAGAGGGTTATTGTGAAGATGAAATGAGTTTATGTGGCCGAAGTGCTTAGAACCATCTGGCGCAGTGTGAGCATGCAGTAAATGTTATTGTGATGGTGATTTAATTGTTCTTTGTGAGATTTTTGTTTCTTTGGCTAGGTTCTGTGTTTTTGGAGGACATGGGTGGTGGGCTTTACTCCTTTTTGTCTTCCCAGGTCTCAGGTGCACGGCAAGTCACCTGTACATTTGGAAACTTACTTATGGCTATTGAGGCATCTTTGACTCCCTCCCTGTCCCTCACTCCCTACATCATTCAGTTGCATTCAGTTACCAGGTCCCAGAGACTCCAACTTCCTGGCCTTCCTGGTATCTATTCTGACTGTCCCTTCTATCTGTCATCTTTGTCCTGGATCCCTGTGCAGCTTGCTAACGGGTCTCCCTGCTGCTGGACTAAAACACTCCACAAACTACCCTCTAAGGGGCAGTCAGAGTGACGAGCCTTCGAAGGTGACCTGTGGTGTCACTCTCCTGCTTAACACCACCACAGTCACTGGCTCCCCATTGCCCTTAGGACAAAGGCCACACCTTTACCTCTGTAGCATCCAAGCTGGGCCCTCTTGCTGTCCTCTCTAGCTCCATGTCTGGGGACCTCCATATCCTACTGCTCACTCCTCCAGCCTTCCCCTGGAACCTGCAATCTTGACTTTTTGCTCTCTTTTTCTTTTTTTTTTTTTTTTTGAGATGGGGTTGTCTTGCTCTGTGCCCAGGCTGGAGTGCAGTGGTGTGATCTTGGCTCACTGCAACCTCCGCCTCCTAGGTTCAAGCAATTCTCCTGTCTCAGCCACTTGAGTAGCTGGGACTACAGGTGTGCACCACCACACCTTGCTAATTTTTATGTTTTTAGTAGAGACGGGGTTTCACCATATTGGCCAGGCTGGTCTCGAACTCCTGACCTCAGGTGATCTGCCTGCCTTGGCCTCCCAAAGTAGCTGGGATTACAGGTGTGAGCCACTGCACCCGGCCTTTCTTCTTGCTTCTGTGCCTTTGCATTTGACCCTCCTTCCCCGCCACTCTTCCTTTTGCCTGGGGTTCACTGCTCACTAACTCTCACCTCCCAAAGTGCTGGGATTACAGGCACGAGCTACTGCGCCGGGCCTTTCTTCTTGCCTCTGTGTCTTTGCGTTTGACCCTTCTCCCCCACCATCCTTCCTTTTGCCTGGGGTGCGCTGCTCACTAACTCCCACCTCTCCATGCCCAGTGTGGGCATTACTGACTCCAGCAAGCCCGCCTCAATCCTCACTCCAGGCTGGTTAGATAACCCTCCCCTGGGCCTCAGAGCACTCTGAGTGTACAAAGCGCATATTCATTCATTCCGCAGAACACCTCCTCTGTACCAGGCACTATTCTAGCGGCTGCAGATAAGAGTAGTAAACAAAGCAGCAGAAAATCCCTGCCTTGGGAAACGTGTGTATTCCACCAAACTGCCCATGATCCTTGAGAGCGGGTCTGCGTCTCGCTAGTGGTGTGCTCCTGGAGGGAAGGCAGGGCTAGCGGCTCTTCGACTTTGTGTCCTCAGTATTATGCACTGGGTGTCAATAAATGGATACTTGATGGGTTTCAGGCATTATGCTTGGTGCTGGGGGGAGAAAGTAGCAAACATGACAGGGAGGAGATATAATCTAGGGATATGAGAGCAGCAAATGTCATGGTGTGGAGGGCAGGTGTGTGTGTTTGGGTCCTGAATCTGCTACTTATTAGCTGTGTGACCTCGAGCAAGCTACTTAACCTCTCTGTGCTTCAGTTTCCCCATCTGAGAGAGAGAATTACAATACGAACTGTCTTACAGTGTGGTCAGGAAGGTTAAAAGTGTTAATATCTGTGAAGCTCTTAGAACAATGCCTGCCACATAGTAAGCACTTTATATAAAAATATTTGTTAAACAGATGAATAACAATCACACAGACTCTGAACATAGTCCTAAATTCAAATCCTGCCTCTGCCAGGTTCTAGCCATGTATAACAG
This sequence comes from Pan paniscus, assembly GCF_029289425.2. Lineage (NCBI taxonomy): Eukaryota > Metazoa > Chordata > Mammalia > Primates > Hominidae > Pan > Pan paniscus. Next base: position 64,235,194 of record NC_073258.2, read on the forward strand.
GGGAAGGTCATGGAATCAAGCTGAGCCTCAGTTTCCTCATCTGTGAACTGGAGATAATACTTCTCTTAAAGAGATTACATCTCCTGGGCCTCCAGGAACCCACAGATGTATAGTGCTTGGCACCAGGTAAGGGCTTTGCAACGAACGCATCTCTTCTCATGAGGCAAAACAGGCTCCTGCCCTTGAGGGGTTCATGGTACCCAAGGGAGGATGAAAACACTGGTCTCTGCTCACTGCTCAGACGCCACCTCCTCCATGAAGCCTCCCTTGAATCCAACAGTTTCTCCCTCTTTTGGACCCCCATAAACATTTGTCTCCCTGTACTTCTTATGGGCTTTAGCTGTAAATTCCAGTTCTGAAACTGACCAGCCATGTGGCACTGGACAATCATTTCCTTTCTCTGGGTCTTAGGTTTTTTATTTTTAAAAATTCTGTAAGGGGAGATAGAAATCACCTTCAACGGAGCATCACGTTGGAATCAAACAAGACAGTGTCTACAAAGCCCCCAAATGTGCCTGTCAGTTAGTGACGCCCAATACATGCCAATCCCCAATTTCTCATCTTCATCCTATCATAGGCTCCTGACTGGCCTGTCAGTTCATTGAAGAGTCTGATTTAACTCTGGATTTCCCCGAGGTGGCAGGTGAGAGAGTCAATGAATCAGTGAAGGGCTGTGGGAATGAGAGGTGAACCCACAAGTGACTGTGTGTGTGTGGATGAGACATTTTCTGGGTCTGCTGTGGAGTGTTTCAAGCCTCCCCTCTGTGCGGTCCCTCCTCCACAGCCCTCCCACCTTGGGGTCTTTGCACAAGACGGAATTTTCCTCCTTTCCCTCACTGCCTGTTTGGCCCTTGACTGATGTGTATATCTCAGTTCCAGGGGCATTTCTGTAGGGAGGATTCCTTCAACACCCATTCCCCACGCCTTCACTCTCACACCCACCCCAGAGGTAGGTCATAGTGCAAGGTCACTTTGAAGTTGCAATTTTACACTTATTTGTGTGGTGTTTTCCTTAATGGGTGCTATCTCCACCGGGCTGTAGACCCCCTGGGAGCAGGCATGGTGCATTTTTGTATTCCCAGAGCTTAGCTCTGTGCCCGTCACAGAACAGGCCCTCAGTAGCAGTTTGTTGAAGCACTGCTTGGACTCTAAGTGGGAAGAAGCCAAGGGTCTTGGTGCATGAGCTTCTGCACTCAGGTCCTTCCTCTTTGCCTGCCCAGTGGCCTGTCCTCAGTTCCTGGGAACACCAGACCCCAGCCTCCTCTGCTGCCCACCAGCGGTGCAGGGTATGGGGGTACGTGGGTAAGTGGAGGGAGAGGGTTTGCCCAGGCATACCTCTGTCACAATGGAGTCCTTGGTGCTGTTGTAGACCCAGCCATCCAGGCATGGCTCCGTGGCCCTCTGGGTGTCATTGGGCAGGCTGGCATTGGGCGGATGTACAAAACGGAGGCACCTCTCAGGCTTCCCATTTGGGCCCATGGGGAGCACCCAAGGCCCTGTGGAGGCATTGTGGGGCGGGCGACAGTGGTGGACAGGGGTGGCGGCTGTGAAGATCTGCAGCAGGTTGTGGTTGGCCATGTTGAGGATCGGGAGGCCCAGTATGGCTACATGCAGGAACTGGAAACGGCCCATGCTTCCCACACGGTCCAGGATCTCCGAGAAGGTCATGGCACTGGGGCAAGATGAGCCAGAGCTGTGGGCAGGGCATAGGCCAGGGAGAGGTATATTTGTGCCTGGTGGTGCGTGGGTCTATGGAACGATATGTGGGAGGGTGAACCAGGTGGATATGCGAGCACAGGTGTGTAGAGCGGAGCATGTGTAAGTGTGTAAAGATGTGGAAGCTCAGGCATGTGGAGCCGCAGATTCTTGTGTGGATGTCTGAGGAAGAGCCCAGCTGCACGGAGGGCTGTGGGATCAAAGGTGGAAGTGTGTGTCCAGGTGTGTGGACACAAAGGTATCTACGGGTATGTGCTCATTTAGGCTGCAGCATAAGGACACAGCTGCGTGAGCTTGGGTGTGTGTTGTGCGCGTGTGCACCTGCGGGCACAAGCATGTGTGTGCTCAGCTAGGCTGGTTGCACATGCTGCATGCATGGAGCAGTGCAGGACACGTAGCAGGGACCAAGGGGCCCAGCCTTGGATGTTGGCTACAAAGGACAGATTAGGGGGTGGGTGGTGAATGTCCCCAGTTGCTCCAGGCAGATACACAGGGTTAGCAGAGTTCAGGTTGTCTGCTGGGAAAGGCCTCCCCAAGCTCAGAGCCTCCTGGCTTCTGGCAGTTCCCTGGGGCTGGGCCCACCATGCTGGAGTATCTAGATGTAAGAGCCCGAAGCAGGTCTCAGAGGGCACTAGGGGCTTGGCTAGTCGCAATTGGAGCCTGGTCTTGGGAGATTCCTGGGATTCCTAGGTGCCTGGGCTGGGGAGGCCCTCCATCCCTCCTCACCTGGTGGCTGGGTCTGGATCCGATGGGGCTGGTGATCAGTGTAGTTGAGGTCCCTGCTCTGTCCTAGGGGCCGGCAGCTGCTGTAGTAGGGCAGCTCAGCTCTAACAAGCTGTGTTTGTGCCTCCCCCAGGGGGGCTTATATAAGGCATAAGCTGTTTCCCGGGCTAATGTTTGACTTTCTTTTGCGGATTAACGTCACTGGCAGGGAGAGTGCTGTGGACCCACCAAGCCCAGCTCTCCTCAAAGGGCTGCCTCAGCGAAGGCCGGTGGGGGTGGGGCAGCGTGGCTGAGCCTAGCAGGGCTGCTGGCTGGACACCATGGGCCCAAATGGGAAGTCTGAGACGTGCCTCCGTTTTGTACATCCGCCCAATGCGAGCAGCCCTGGCAGGCTCACCGAGGGGAGATTCTGGGAAGGAATCTGGCCTGACCTCTGAGGGTTCAAGGTCCCTCTCAACTGATGTTCAGAGGACTTGATGCTGAGGACAACCAATGGGAAAGGCACTGGTGCCCGTAAGCAGGCAGCATTCTCCTGTGTGCTACCTCCCCTGCCTGGCACCTCCCGAGTAGGGGAAGGGGATTTGCCTCTCAGGAAGTGTTAGGGAACACCCAGACAGAAAATGTCACTTTCATCTATCCCTGAGGACGCAGGGCTGCCATCTCCTGGGCCCCTGGGGCAGCCAGGACCTCCCTGTCTGTGTCTCTGACACAGGTGAACTGCCCCCTTCCATCCCACTCTCAATGGACAGGCTTCTCTCCTGATCAGCCGCTTCCCCCTGGGGACCAAATGCAGTCCCTGCTGTTTTATTTTCACTCTGAATATTATTTTAATTATATAATAATGTGTGTTTCCTGCACAAAACATGGGAAATAGAGACAAGTCAAACAAAACAAATCAAGCCAAACAAAACAAATCAAACCAAAGCAAAATGTCCAGTCTCACCTGAGAGCCTATCTGTTCTTCTGGTCTTTTCCTCAGCAGAGACTTCAGTCTAAGACCCCGACTTGTAGCCACCAACATTAGGCTCTTTTAACCCTCACGGCAGCCCTGTGACTAGTCTAGCATTAATAATTAGGGAACTGAGGCAAAGAGAGATTAAGTGACCTCCTCACCATCCCCCAGCCAGGAAGCACAGAGCAGGGGCAGGGTGGCCCTAAGCCTATTCCCTCCCTTAGAACAAACATTCTCTACGAAGCCTATGGGGGCACTGTACTATTAATATATTGCCTCTCCCTTAAAGAGTCACCTAGAGGTCTGGGCGGGGTGGCTCAAGCCTGTAATCCCAGCAGTCTGGGAGGCCAAGGTGGGTGGGTCACGAGATCAGGAGTTCGAGACCAGCCTGGACAATATGGTGAAACTCCGTCTCTACTAAAAATACAAAAATTAGCCGGGCATGTGGCATGCGCCTATAGTCCCAGCTACTTGGGAAGCTGAGGCAGGAGAATCACTGGAACCCAGGAGGCAGAGGTTGCAGTGAGCCAAGATCGTGCCACTGCACTCCAGCCTTGGTGACAGAGCAAGACTACGTCTCAAAAAAAAAAAAAAAAAAAAAAAAAAGTCACCTAGGCTGGTCTTCAACATCACTCCTGCCTGCCTTTACCTCTCTGTTCCTACCTCCAGAAACCCCTGGGAGCTGCCCTAGGGAGGGGCCCCCTTAGGGCTCCCCTTCTTGGTTGGGGAGGGCTTTCCATTCTCCTCCTGGGCCCCCCTCTCCACCAAGGCAGTATCCAGCCCCTAGGGTCCAGACTGAGCTTCCCTCCTACCGCAGGGCAGGGTCAGCTGGTCAACCTGGGTCCAGCCCCGCCCCTCGGCTTCCCACCTGGGCCCAGCAGTTATTGATGTTCTCAGAGTGGCCTGAGGCAGGGCGAGATCTGGAGTCATCAAAGGAAGATTAAATTATGCTCCAAGGCAGCCAAGGGGTTGTTTTAGGAAGGTTTTCGACTGTGAGGCTTGCAGTGAGCTGGGCTGCCGCCCTGAGCTCCCCCTGTTTTGGGCATTTGCCCTCTTGGAGATTTTCTGGTTCCTAATTGGCTTGGGTTATCCATCTGTTCCTGTCCTAGTGGAATGTTGTTTAAAGGAGCCTGGTGACTCCCCACTGAGGCTGCTGGAGTTAAGCCAGAGTATACATATCTGAACTGCCCAGCCAGGGGCAGCTGCATCCGGGCAGCGCCCCCCAGCCCCTAATGGATGTGATTGGATTAGTGATATCAGGAATTGTGTGATGCACTTGTTATATGACCTTGGACAAATCACTCTCTGTGCCTCTTGTTTCTCTTCATTAGTTAAGTGGCTTTTTTAAAAAAAGCACCAGAAACCTTTTATTCAAACAATATATTGGGTTCATAAGATCAATGTATAAAGGAGCATCAACCCTCCTAGCTGCTCACTCATTTGTCTGTCCATCTGCCCATTCATCTGTCCATCCGTTCATTCATCCGTCCATCCCTCCCTCCATCCAATGTGTGCCATGGGCTTGTACATCTGAGGCCCCATTCTAGGAGCTATGGCGCCTGCCCTACCCTCCAGCCTCAGAGGAGGCAGCAGCCCAGAAACAATCATAGCATGAAGGAGATGACCTCAATGTCATGGGAGAAGTCCACACATTCCAGGGGTCAAAGGAGAGGGTAATAATGACCAGGTTTGGGGAATGGGATCAGGGTGGGCTGCCTGGAGAAGGTGGCCTTTACACTGAACTTGGATGTTGAGGGTGGGGATCAAAAGATGAAACTGGAGAGGGACCTGCCAACCCAGGGATGTGAGTGTAAGGTGTGTTGGGGGGAAATGGGAGGTAAAATGGATGAAGCAGCTTGGGCAGAATTTCTCTTCCATCCAGGGTGGTGGCCTTGGTCTCAGGGGCTGGGACATCTCTGCAATAGTCTCAGAGGGGCCAATAATCCCCTGGGCTTCTCTGTCCTCCTGGGGGTGGGAGTGGGGAAGCTCCTGAGGCTTGTGACCCGTGAGGCTCCAGGGTCTCACCGAGTCACACTCAGTGGTGCCTAGCTTTACTTTGTGCAGATTCTGGGTCTCTCACCTGTCATGAAACTTCCATGGGGCCATTTGTGCCCCTGCTCCTGCTGTGGCTGCTGCCTGCTGGCTGCCCACTCATCACCCTCTCCAGGGTGGTTCCAGGCAGTTCTGCAGCACGTGTGGGCCCCTGTCCTGCTCCCCAGACTGCGGCCCCTGGCAGGGATGGCGAGACATTCCGTAAATTCCCAAGGGCCAGGAGCTATTCCTCTCTGGTGGCTGACTGGGGGCCTCTCAGCCCGTGGCTTCGTCAGTGACTTATTAGGGACTCCAGATTCAGCCCCTGTGCTTGGGTGGTTCTAACAGATTTGGTGGCCTCTGTATGGTGGTTTCAGGCTTGACCTGCCATGGGATGTCCTCTGCCCTGAAACCCCAATCTCTCTCTCCCTTCACAGGCTGATTCTAAAGTTTCCTTTATGGGAGTGAGGCAGTTCAGGGAATGAGGATTCTGCAGGCCTGAATTTTTTTTTTTTTTTTTTTGAGGGGGAGTCTTGCTCTTGTTGCCCAGGCTGGAGTGCAATGGCTCAATCTCGGCTCACCACAACCTCCGTCTCCCAGGTTCCAGTGATTCTCCTGCCTCAGCCTCCCGAGTAGCTAGGATTACAGGCATGAGCCACCATGCCCAGCTAATTTTGTATTTTTAGTAGAGACGGGGGTTTCTCCATGTTGGTCAGGCTGGTCTCGAACTCCTGACCTCAGGTGATCCGCCTGCCTCGGCCTCCCAGAGTGCTGGGATTGCAGGCATGAGCCACCGTGCCCAGCCGCACAAGCCTGAATTTGAATCTCGACTCTATGTCTGGTTAGCTGCGTAGTGATGCCCGCCTAAGCCTCAGTTTCGTCACTCGTAACTGCAAAATGGGGAATAAAACCTACCTATGGGATTGTTGGGGTTTTAAATAAAAGTGTATAAAGCCTGAGACCAGTGCCGAGCACACAGTATTTAATTACAGGGTCAGCCCTGAGGGCACAGGCCTCAGCAAGGCCCGACACTCCCAGCAGAGGAGGAGGAAGAGAGGCCAGAACAGGAGGAGTGCTCTCCAGCTCCTGGGGCACGGGCCGAAAGCCCTTCCATGTGGGTGGGCTTCTTGAGGCCCTCCCTGGGCCCTTGGAGGCGGCCCTGGCCCAGCTAATTCTGGTCGAGCCCATCATGTTGCCAGGCAGCCTGGGTCTCAGCTGCCACCCTAAGTGGCACAGTGCAGGGACACAGGACGCTCCGAGGGCTGTGCTCCAGCTGCCAGGGCAAGGCTAGGAAATGCCCTCATGGGCAGCTCTGAAGGCACGGCCGGGAGAGTCGCCCCCTTCTGGTGTGCACCGGAACGGCACCTCTTGCCTCAGGAGGGTGTGATTGCATTTTGGAGCCCTCACGCCACCTGGCAAAGAACCCAGCGCAGGGAACGGATTATGTGGATCCCGGAGCTTCCTCACACCAGACACCTGCCTAAGAACTCAAGGGCGGGACCCCAGGCTGACGCTCCTTAGCAGCAGGCGGAGGGGACACATGCCACTGTCCCCATGTCCCAGCACGGCTTTCTGTTCATCCGATGTCTTAAGCCAGGGTTGGCCAACTCAACTCAGGGGGCCAGGTGATGTGGCCAAGTGAGGTGGGCCAAGTGCCAGCGAAAGGGAGCGTGGGGCCACGGGGAGTTGCAGAGCGCATGTCCAGTCTGAAGGGGGCAGCGGCCCGCTCAGCACCAGCTGGTGTTGCCATGGGGATATGCAGGCTTCAGTTGCCAGATCTTCAGATATTTTAAAAATAGCTTGAAATCTGGACTTTTGTGTGAAATTTTCCAATTGTGTAGGCGACCCCTCCTCCCACCTTCTGGAATCCCTTTGTCTTTTCTGCTTGAACCCCCTAAAGGGGTCAACTCCCTCAAGTGATTCCATGCAGACGAAGGTAGGATCTCCTCTGATTCGTCCTCACAGTTCCTCCTTGCTGGCCTTCAGGAGTTTATTCACCGAGCAAACATCCAGCACCTGCTCTGGGCTAGGCCTTATGCAGAAATGGATTTTGAAGATGGGAGGAAATGGAGAAGACACAGAGCATTGCTTTGGAGAATGAAGGAAGAATGGAGGGGACAGGTGTCAGGCTTCCTGGGACACCTTCCCACCGCTTTCCAATTGGGATCTCCTATCTGAGCTATGAGGTCTCCTCCCTGTTATGCCATCCATGCTTTGGGTGGAGAGCCTCGTTCCCACTCAGCATCTCTTTTCTCATTGTTTCCAAGGCTGGGTCTTTCTTGGCTCCTCAAATCACACCTCCTCCGAGAGGCTTTCCTGGACCATGCTAGCTAGAGCAGCTTTCTCTATACCACCGTACACTCTTTATAGCACTCATCACTGTCTGAAATGACACACTTGCTTATTATCTATCTGCCTTCTCCCCACCCAACTATAAGGCCACAAAGGCAGGGCCTTCCTGAAGGATGTATTTGCTGCTCTCTGAACCCTTGGCAGGAGTTTGTGAGTTTATATTCCCCAGATGCTCTTCAGGCACAAAAAGCTAGACTGGAGGTTTTCAACAATGTCCAAAGGGTCTTTAAAACTCTGGAGTCACCGCCATCATCGGTAGTCCTTTTATCTCCACTGGTGTGTCCATGGCAGGGCCCTGCTTTCTGCTGTCCTTTGGGGCCCTGGAAATCCCAGATCTGTTTTCAGGAAACATTCTTAGCAGAGGTAGTGCTTTGTCCCAGACCACACTTGCTGGGCCTGTTTTCTCGCCTGCAAAAATGGGCAGAATGATAATTGTTGCAAGCTCATAGGGGTGTGAGGAGGGGAGTGCACATCATCCTGTGAGGTGGTAACCCCAAATTCTGTCATGAAGTATGGTGTCCCCTGGGTCCTGGCTGGGAGCTTGGAGCCCATTTTATACCTACCCCCACCAAGTAGTGCATGTATTCTGCCTGCCTTATTTCCTGCCCACAGCCCTTGCACAGGCCTGCTCTGCAGTTGGTCTCCCTCAGCATGGCAGAAGAGCTTAATGATAAAGATGGGCTGAGCTTCCAGGAGCAGACGGCATGGGAGAGAAGTCACAGATGCAAGGGAAGATACTCAGAGCCTGTGAAATCCCCTCAACTGCTCCCCTCCCCCACCAACCTTGTCCTTGGACTTGCATGTCCCTCCTGGGGAGGGGGATTGGCAGATGAAACTTTATCATGATGAAGGCAAGGGCCAGTCACAGCTGAGCTCCTGCATGTAGAGGACTCAGCAGCAGGGACCAGTTTGATGATAAAAATGACAGCAACCATATACATAGCTGCTTGTCAGGGGAGGGAACCTGGTGCTGGGGGTGAGGGCAGGAGTTCACTGTTGCGTGCATTCATATCTGCCGAACCAACAGCGTTCAGAATCATAGATGGCTGTTTATCTTGGGCAGGGGGGCACTGGTGGCCCACCCCAGAGCTCTGATCTCATCTTAGCTTCATCAGTGCTGTTGATGAAATTCAGAGAAGTAAAGTTTATCAGGTTTGCAGAGAACCCAAAGCTGGGATACAAGTTGTCTAAGTAGGAGAACACAATCAAGATCCAAAGCAGTTGGAAGGTTGAATACTGGGCCTGCTTCCTTCTGGCAATGTAATTTCAGACAAGTCTCATAAAGCTTTTGAGCCCTGGTTTTCCCATCTGCAAAATGGGGACAGTGCCACTGACACTGCAGTGCTGTAAGGGTTAAGAAGACAGCCTACATAGAGCACCCAGCAGAGGCTGTATGCCTGGCACACAGTAGCCCCTCACTCACTGTGGCTACGGCTGTGATGAATACCAATGTGAGCTCCTTAGGCCAGGAGCCTTGTCTTTCGTTCCTGTATTCCTGGTGCCTGGTATGGCGTGGGCACTGAACAAATGTTTGTCAGATGAATGAACAAGATGAATTTGACAGGGATAAATGTCAGTTCCTGGACTCGCATCCAAAGACCCAGCTGCACAAGGATGCAGTGGGGGAGAAATGGCTTAGCAACAGCACATGTGAGAAAAGCCGAGGGATTGAAACTGACAGAAATTCAGTCAACATGAGGTGGCTGCCAAAACCAGCCAGGGCAAACTTGGGTAGCATTATTAGAGGCTGGGTGCTCAGAGGAGGGAGGCCACGGTGGTCAGACCAGCCTCAAGAGCCACAGACCCTTGTACGTTTCGCCTGTAGGGAGGCTGGCCAACCAGATGAGGTGGGGAAGAGTCCTAAAGACCACATATCATGAGATGTGGCTGAAGAAACCAGGGCGCTGAGCTTGGAGAAGAGAATCACAAGGCACGTGGCGGCATTCAGATCTTGCTTCTTCCACTTGCTCTGGACAATCAACAGCTCCAAGTCCCAGTTTCCTCATCCGTAAAATGTGCAAGCCACAGGTTGGAGGTCACGCCGCTGCTGGAGAAGGGCAGAAATGGGAACCTGAGCCTTACTGGACCCAGTCCCCCTCCGCCTCCCTCCTGAGCTCTTCAGCACAGAGGTTGTTCACGCTGAGGACAGCTGGCAGGGAAACTGTGGGTGGCCAGAGGCGTCTGTTTCCATTTTAGGGGTTGGACCAGGATCACAGGGGCAGCTCCTTCCAGCCCTAACCCTTCCTTCTCCTTTCTTCCACTTGTGGCCGATTCTATAGTCTGGGTGCTTTCCTGGCGGCCAGCTTCCCTCTATTTGCATGGTTTCTGCGTGTAAGATTTTGTGTGCAAAAGGCTGGATCTGTTCCTCTTCTTCCCAGAAACCGCCCGGTGCCTGCAGTGCGCCCCCCTGGTGTTCCCTCTGCTCCCTCTGGTGGCTACAGCGGGTACTGCACAGGGCTCAACAGAGCCAACCAGAATAGCGTTGGAATCAGACATCTTGGTAAAAGTCCCGGCCCTCCATCAACAGATGAATGGATAAGCACAATGTGGTAAAACATACAATGGAATATTATTCAGCCTTAAAATGGAAGAAAACGATGACAACTGGATGAGTCTCAAAAACATTAAGTGAAAATAAGTTGGCACAGAAGGACAAATATTTTATGATTCCATTTATAGGAGGTATATAGAACAGGTAGATTCAGAGACAGAAAGTAGAACAGAAGTTACCAGGGGCTCACAGAGGGGGAAAAGGGGAGTTATGGTTTAATGGGTACTGAGTTTCTGTTTGAGATGATGAAAAATTTCTGGAAATGGATAATAGTCATGGTCACACAACATCGTGAATATACTTAATGCCACTTATTGTACCCTTAAAAATTGTTAAAATGGTAAATTTTGTGTTGTATATATTTCATTACAATAAAAAGTAATACAATATTCATAACACAAAATTTACCATTTTAAGCATCTTGCTACCTAAGGGCTGCATGAGCTTCATCAAGTCACTTAGCTTCTCTGGGCCTCTGCTTCCTCATCTGTAAAGTGGGGAGAGCAATACTGCTTACCTCACTGCTACCACCCTGGTCCAAGCCACCATACTTTCTCACCTGGAGGATTGCAAACTGCCTCCTTGATGGTCTCCCGGCTTCACTTTGGCCCTTCCCAACAAGTCTTTTTCTTCTAAGCAGCCATAACATCTAGAAACCTAGGTCAGATCAGTCACACTGCTGCTTAAAATTCTCCCCACACTCCTCTTTTTGACCAACAGGATCTGGTCTGTGATCACCTCTCCTCCCTCAGTACTTTCTGCCACCTCTCCCTCACCAAGATATTACTCCATGCTCCTTTTGCCTCCAGGCCTTTGGCCTTATTGGTTACCCTGACTCGAATGCTGTTCTCCTGATTGTCTTACATTGCCAGGTCGTCCTTGTCATCAAGGTCTCATCTCAAATGTCATCTTCTTTTTCTGGGGATTTCATTTCTTACCAGCCACTCCAATGTTGCCTTACCTTCTAGCCTTACTCTTATCACCTCTGTCTTGTTTGACTTTCTTCATAGCACCTGTCATGATCTGAAATTGTCTTATCTCTGTGAAACTGGGTCATTTTATGGGCTGGATTTTGTAGAGTGCAAAGTAGGGTATAGTTTTTATTTTTCTTCTGCCTCCATCCTTGCACTTGCTCTGTTGTTTCTCTCTCCCTACATTGTCTTGGTCCATTTTCTGTTGCCTATAACTGAATACCACAGACTGGGTAATTTAAAAAAAAATAAAAAAAGAGATTCATTTGGCTCATGGTTCTGGAGGGTGGGAAGTCCAAGAGCATGGTACTGCATCTAGTGATGGCCTTAGTGCTGCATCATAACATGGTGGCAGGCATCACATGGTGAGAGAGGGTGAGAGAGTGTGAGACACAGACAGAACTGGGGGTTGAACTTATCCTTTTACCAGGAGCCTGCTTCCGGGATAACTAACCCACTCCTCTGAGAACAGCATTAACCCACTGATGAGGGCAGAGCCCTCATGACCTAATCATATCTTCAAGTTCCCACCTGTTTTTTTTTTTTTTTTTTCCCAGATGGAGTTTCACTCTTGTCTCCCAGGCTGGAGTGCAGTGGCATGATCTTGGCTCACTGCAACCTCCACCTCCCAGGTTCAAGCGATTCTCCTGCCTCAGCCTCTCAAGTAGCTGGGATTACAGGCGCATGCCACCAGACTCAGCTAATTGTTGTATTTTTAGTAGAGGTGGGGTTTCACCATGTTGGCCAGGCTGGTCTTGAACTCCTGACCTCAGGTGATCCACCCGCCTTGGCCTCCCAAAGTGTTGGGATTACAGGTGTGAGCCACTGTGCCGGGCCCCCAGCTGTTAATACCATCACAATAGCAATTAAATTTCAACATGAGTTTTGGAGGGGACATTCAAACCATAGCACCCCTCCTTGAAAATGTTTCAGCTAAGTATAGTTTACCCATTTTTTTCAGGTATTAGATCAATTTCAATTTTAGACATTAAAAGTCTGATTCTTTTAGGAGATGTACATTGAAGGATTTAAGAATGAAGAGTCATGGTGTCTGAAGCTTGCTTTCAAGTGATTTTGCAAGACCATGTATACACACATACACACAATGTTAACAAGTTTTGAATCTAGGTGGTGAATATATAGGTATTTATTATACTATTCTTTCAACTTTTCTATATGTTTGAAAATTCTTATAAAATGTTGGGCAAAAAGGAAACTGCTTTTGTCAAGTTAAGAAAATAAACCCAGTCCTATCTAAATAAAAATATTTATCTTCCATCCAATATAAAGCTTCTCCTATTCAAGCTGACCAGGCCTGGCTTTCCGCAGTGGGGAAGGTTGGGGGGATGGGCAGCGGGTGTATGGCCAATGTCCTCACTCTCTCGGATTCACCTCCCCTCCCACTCCTAGCAGCTGCTTCAGCTCCTTCAGGGTCTGGGAAGGGAGGAGGGAGGAAAGGAAGAGGAGAGGGCTCCTCAGTTGTGCTCTTGTCATCCATGTGGGGTGTACTGCTGGGCTTCCCCCTCCAGGAACTCTGCCCATACCATTGTTTTTTTTTTTTTGAGATGGAGTCTCACTCTGTCACCCAGGCTGGAGTGCAGTGGTGCAGTTTTGGCTCACTGCAACTTCTGCCTTCTGGGTTCAAGCAATTCTCCTGCCTAGGCCTCCCTAGAAGCTGGGATTATGGGTGTGCACCACCACACGTGGCTAATTTTTGCAATTTAGTAGAGATGGGGTTTCACCATGTTGGCCAGGCTGGTCTTGAACTCCCGACCTCAGGTGATCTGCCCACCTCAGACTCCCAAAGTGCTGGGATTACAGGCGTGAGCCACCGTGCCCGGCCCTCACACCATTCTTGATGTGAGTGATGCCCAACTGATCTCTCACACTCTGCCCGGTACTACCAAAAAAGCCTCTTTCTGCTGGGGTCACCTTCTGCTCGCAGGTAGCCTCTTGGGTGAGGTCCCATTGAGGGGACAGTGTATTAGTCTGTTCTCATGCTGACAATACAGATACCCAAGACTGAGTACTTTATAAAGGAAAGGAGGTTTAATGGACTTGCAGTTCCACATGGCTGGGGAGGCCTCACAATCATGGTGGAAGATGAAGGAGAAACAAAGTCACATCTTACGTGGCGGCAGGCAAGAGAGGGTGTGTGCAGGGGAACTCCCCTTTATAAAACCATCAAATCTTGTGAGACTTATTCACTATCATGAAATCACTATCATGGGAAATGCCCACCCCCATGATTCAGTTACCCCCTACTGGGTCTCTCCCATGACACGTGGGAGTTATGGGAGCTACAGTTCAAGATTTGGGTGGGGATACAGCAAAACCGTATCATTCCACTCCTGGCCCCTCCCAAATTTCATGTCTTCACATTTCAAAACCAATCATCCCTTCCCAACAGTCCCCCAAAGTCTTAACTCATTCCAACATTAACTCAAAAGTCCATAGTCCAAAGTCTCATCTGAGAAAAGGCAAGTCCCTTCTGCCTATGAGCCTGTAAAATCAAAAGCAAGTTAGTTATTTCCTAGATAACAGTGGGGGTACAGGAATTGGGTATATACACCCATTCCAAATGGGGGGAACTGGCCAAAACAAAGGGGCTACAGGCCCCATGCAAGACCAAAATCCAGCGGGGAAGTCAAATCTTAAAGCTCCAAAATGATGTCCTTTGATTCCATGTCTCACATTCAGGCCACACTGATGTGAGAGGTGGGTTCCCATGGCCTTGGGTAGCTCTGCCCTTGTGGCTGGGAAAAAAACAGGAGTGATCACGTAACATTCCTGAACACCAAGGTATAGTACGGTGGACATTCCTGAGCCCTGCTTGGTCCCTGATGAAGGGATAGGGTTAGTGTTAGGATTAGGGTTAGGGTTAGGGTTACAACGGGCTGGGAGGGGGGCGGGGGTCGGCAGGGCTGCAACTTCTTTTGTAGGTTTTCTCGGGCAGAATCAGTTGTGGTTTTCTGCTAGCTTCTGGTGGCTCTGGGCTTTCCTTGACCTCTGGACGCACTCTCTGCACTCTCCGATCTCTGCCTCTGTGGTCACACTGTCTACTCTGCTGTGGGTGGAATCTCCCACTGCCTTACGGTCACAGGACATTTTTCCACTGGACTTAGAGCCCTCTCAGGTAACCAGGATGAGCTCCTCCCTTCAAAACCCTTAACGTTTTTAAAAAAATTAATTAATTTTATTTTTAAAATTTTTATTTCCGTAGGTTTTTAGGGAACAGGTGGTATTTCATGACATGAATAAGTTCTGTAGTGGTGATTTGGGAGATTTTGGTGCACTCATCATCCGAGCAGTGTATACTGACCTCTATTTATGGTCTTTTATCCCTCACCTCCTTCCCACTTTTTCCCTCTGAGTCCCCAAAGTCCATTGTGTCATTCTTATGCCTTTGCATTCTCATAGCTTAGCTCCCACTTATGAGTGAGAACATATGATTTTGGTTTTCCATTCCGGAGTTCCTTCACTTAGAATAATAGTCTCCAGTTCCATCCTGGTTGCTGTGAATGCCATTAATTCATTCCTTTTTATGGCTGAGTAGTATTCCATTGTATATATGTACCACAGTTTCTTTAACCACTCGTTGATTGATGGGCATTTAGGTTGGTTCCACATTTTTGCAATTGTGAATTGTGCTGCTGTGAACATGGGTGTGCAGGTATCTTTTTTGTGTAATGACTACTTTTCCTCTGGGTACCCAGTAGTGGGATTGCTGGATCAAATGGTAGTTCTACTTTTAGTTCTTTAAGGAATTTCCACACTGTTTTCCATCGCGGCTGTACTAGTTTATATTCCCACCAGCAGTGGAGAAGTGTTCCCTGTTCACTGCATCCACACCAACATCTATTATTTTTTGATTTTTTTGATTATGACCATTCTTGCAGGAGTAAGATGGTATCGCTTTGTGGTTTTGATTTGCAGTTCCCTGATGATTACTGATGTTGAGGATTTTTTCATATATTTCAAAACCCTTAACTTAATCACTTCTTTTATCATTTACAGTTATATTCCCAGGTGTTGGAGTTTAGGATGAAGATGTATCTTTTTGGGAACTGCCTTTCAGTCCACTACAAGTGGATTTGGAAAGCTAGATTGACCTCGCTCAATTTTGTAAAGGTGGAAGGAGAGAAAGAATGCGGATGAGGATTGTTTTCTCATTTGACCCAGCAATCCCATTACTGGGCAAATACCCAGAGGAACAGAAATTATTCTACCATAAAGACACATGCATATGTGTGTTCACTGCAGCATTGTTCACAATAGCAAAGACATGGAATCAACGTAAATGCCCATTAATGACGGACTGGGTAAAGAAAAAGTGGTACATATACACCATGGAATATTGTGCAGCCATAAAAGAAGAATGAGAGCATGTCCTTTGTAGGAACACGGATAGAGCTAGAGGCCATTATCTTTAGCAAAGTAACACAGGAACAGGAAGCCAAATATACATGTTCTCATTTGTAGGTGGGAGCTAAATGATGAGAACACATGGACACATGGAGGGGAACAACACACACTGGGGCCTATTGGAGGGTGGAGGATGGGAGGACGGAGAGGAGCAGAAAAAAAGTAGCTATTGGGCACTAGGCTTAGTACCTGGGTGATGAAATAATCTGTACAACACACCCTCATGACACAATTTTACCTATATAACAAACCTACATTTGTTCGGTTAAAAAAGAAAAAAAAGAAAGAGTGTGGATATGGGAGGAAGCAGGCACCGGGAGAGCCTGGGGGTGGAGGTTTGCCATGAAGCACACAGACCCAAAGTGTGTGCTTCATCCCTTGTGCTGAAATTGACCCTGACCCTCAGTCTGTTCTCTTAATTTCCATGTCATTAGAGGAAAATACAAACTCCAGTCTTCAGAATACCCATTTCCGACCCTGCCACAAAAACTCAGATTCCCATATGACATCTACCTATTCATTAGTACTGTGTGGCAAATGACTCCCTCCACCAACCCTGGCTTAGTGATTTAAAACAGCACCTTTGTACTAGCTCACAGTTTCTGTGTGTCAGGATTCTGAACCTGGCTTAGCTGGAGGTCTCTGGCCCAGGGTCGTTTGTGAGCTGGCAGTCAAGCTGGTAGCTAGATCCAGGGTTTTATCTAAAGCTCTTTTGGGGCAGATGATCCAACTTCATGTGGTCATTGTCAGGTTTCAGTCCCCCACTGTGTGGGCCTCTCTGCATGGCTACCTCACAGCATGGCAGCTGGCTTCCTCTGGAGTGAGCCATGAGAAAGAGGGACTCTGACTCTCAAGATGGAAGCTACAGTCCTTTTATAATGGAATCTCAGGAGTGACAGCTTATCACTTTTGCTGTTTTCTATTTGTTAGAAGCAAGGCAGTAAATGCAATCCACACTTAAGAGGGAGGGATTACATAAGGGTTCCAATACCAGGAGGTGGGGATCACTGGGGCACCTTAGAAGCTGCCTACCACAGCCCCCAAAGTCTAATATACATAAGACATAAAATGAATTATCTTTAAGGTTAATCATAGATTTATCTCCTAATTTATGATAGTAAACCCAAACACTGGGGGGCTGTGGGGGAGACGGGTGTTATGGTTTGGCTCTGTCCCCACCCAAATCTCATCTTGAATTGTACTCTCATAATTTCTATGTGTTGTGAGAGGGCTCTGGTGGGAGATAATTGAATCACGGGGGCAGTTTCTTCCATCCGTTCTCCTGGTAGACAGTAAGTCTCATAAGATCTGATGGTTTGATAAGGGGAGACCCGTTTTGCTTGGCTCTCATTCTGCCTCGTTGCCGCCATGTAAGAAGTGCCTTTTGCCTTCTGCCATGATTGTGAGGCCTCCTTAGCCACATGGAACTGTAAGTCCATTAAACCCCTTTCTTTTGTAAATTGCCCAGTCTTGGATATGGCTTTATCAGTGGTGTGAAAACAATTAATACAATGGGGATGGTTAATGGGTACAAAAAAATTAGAAAGAATGAATAAGACCTACTATTTTATAGCACAATAGGGTGACTATAGTCAATAATAACTTAACTGTATGTTTAAAAATAACTAAAATAATGTAATTGGATTGTTTGTAACACAAAGGATAAATGCTTGAAGGGATGGAGACCCCATTCTCCATGATGTGATTATTTCACATCGCATGTCTGTATCAAAGCATCTCATGTATCCCATAAATATATACACCTACTGTATACCCACAAAAATTAAAAATAAGGTAGGGTGCGGTGGCTCATGCCTGTTATTCCAGCACTTTGGGAGACCAAGGCAGGTGGATTGCTTTAGCTCAGGAGTTTGAGATGAGCCTGGGCATCATAGTGAAACCCCGTCTCTATCACAAGAAATACAAAAAATTAGCCAAGCATGGTGATGCACGTTTGTGGTTTCAGCTATTTGCGAGGCTGAGGTAGGAGGATTGCTTGAACCTGGGAGGCAGAGGTGGCAGTGAGCTGTGATCACACCTCTATCCTCCAGCCTGGGCAACAGAATGAGACCCTGTCTCAAAAACAAAACAAAAAACAAAACAAAACAACAACAATAAAAAAAACCACATACACACACACACACACACACACACACACACACACACACAAAAAAAAACAAAACCCCAAAAAGTAAAAACACGAAAAACAAAAAAGACCCATATAAATTAGTTAAAAAACCCCTAAACACCTCAAAACTAATGTTTATGTTCCCAAATCATCAATGAAACTGACATAAATGTCTCTGTAGGATTTTGAGTTGATGGCTTGATCCCCTTTTCCCTTTGTTTTCCTAGAAGAAGGGCCTAGAGAAGTTAATAACATTTCTGGAGTAAACACAAGAGTATGCTAGCATTGAACCCCAGGTTTCCCCAGTTTTCTGTCCTAGATGTGCCCGGGTTCCTGACAAGGAGAGCAGATTTTACGAGGGACCTGCCACTGTGTGTCAGTGCTCAGCTTCTCCACTCAGTTGACTTTATATTAGTTTCTTAGGGCTGCTGTAACATGGTCCACCAAACTGCGTGATTTAAAAACAACAGAAATTTATTGTCTCACAGTTCTGGAGGCTGGAAGTTCAAAATTAAGGTGTTAGCAGGGTGAGTTTTTTTTTTCCTGTTAAAGAATGCTTTATTAATACAAATACACACAAACCCTAAAGCATGAAGAAATTTAAATATTTATGTCATAGTAAACAGGTGGCAATTCAACATCCAGGGTCAACAGAAGGGTTGAAGGATACTGCAACAGATTGGGTTCCCATGGCGGAGAGGGCATCATCACAGGCGAAGGCGGGCCCAGCTGAAACAGCTTTTCAAGCTCTCTCTCCTTATCAAGGATCATAAGAGGCACTCCACTCAAGGGGAGGCCTGCAATCTGGTGCACTTCAGGTTGGTTAAAACTCTCAAAATCTAGAAGATTGAAGTGAAATAATTTTTCTATTTCTGGGTAGGCATTATCTGAGGAAGGAACAGAGCTTTTTGCTTTAACAGTCTTCCTGGTCATCTTTTTGGCAGAGAAATTTGGGTGTTTTAGTTTGAGGAGTCCGTTGGTCTTTACTCACGTTTCTGTAGCCCTGTTGACAGTTCCAAAAGACTTTCTGGTAGCTTTAGGTAAGGCTGGTAAAGCATTGGACATTTTGCCAGCACGTGGTGTTGAAACTTGAGATCTCCCCTCTAAGGCTTTGATTGAAGGTCCAGATCCCAGCGTCAGCCTATCTTTAGGAGCTGCATGGATACCTGGTTCTCCATTCTCCTTATCAACATAGATCAGAGCAGGGTGGGTTCCTTCTGGGGGAGAATCTGATCCATGCCTCTCTCTTTGCTTCTAGTAGCCCCAGGCATTCCTTGGCTTGTGGATGCGTCTCTGCAGTGTTCCATCTCCGTATGGTGTTCTTCCTGTGTGTCTGTGTCTTCTTGTATGGATACCAGTCATATTGGGTTAGGGGCCCACTCTGCTCCAGTAGGACCTTATCCTGACTAATCACATCTCTAACAAGCCTATTTCCAAACATGGTCACATTCTGAGGACTTCACTATATCTTTTTTGGGGCCACAATTCAACCCATGACATACCCCTGAATGATGAAAAGAGTAGAATTTGAGACATTACATTTCTAAGTAGTTAGAAAAACTACTTTTGTTTATCTAATAAAGGAGGTATTTGAAGTTGCCCCTTCAGCTTTAATGTTTTTAAAAACTTTTGACTCTAGGGCTTGCCTGATGGGTTAAAGGCTGTCCCAATTTTAGCCGCAGGTCAGTCGTTTCACCTGCACCTTTCTTTGCCCTCAGGTATGGATTAAGAACCTGGAGGCTGGAGGGGTTTTTCCTTTAGCAAGTGTTCCTATGACAAAATACTGAGCTGTTGACTGGGGCTGGGAAGAGGGGATATCCTTATCCCCTGTAGAGGGTTTATTCCAAGGTGTCTCTAAAGCCTCTTGGGCTTTATCTCTATGTTAAAACTCTCTTTTGGGCTTTTGGGATGTGGACTGACAGACCCTGCATGCCTGGAGGATGCTGGGCCACTGGGAGCTGGCTTATCTTACTCTGTTCCAGGCTAGGGACCGAATAAGCTCAATGAGCCATTTGCACAGCTGCAATGTTTCCTAGAAGAGGGCTCTTACCTGGTTCCTGAATCAAGAATCATTTCAGCGTTAGGTGGGATCCATCCAGACCAGTCACCTAGACAGTTCCTTAAATTGGGATTTTATTTTACTTTTATTTATTTTTTGAGATGGAGTCTCTCTCTGTCCCCCAGGCTGGAGTGCAGTGGCGCCATCTCTGCTCACTGCAAGCTCCGCCTTCCGGGTTCACGCCATTCTCCTGCCTCAGCCTCCCAAGTAGCTGGGATTACAGGCACCAGCCACCACGCCCGGCTAATTTTTTGTATTTTTAGTAGAGACAGGGTTTCACCGTGTTAGCCAGGATGGTCTCGATCTCTTGACCTCATGATCCACACGCCTTGGCCTCCCAAAGTGCTGGGATTACAGGCGTGAGCCACCGCGCCCGGCCAATTGGGATTTTTTTTAAGCAAAAAAAGAGGATATTTTGAGAATGATGGAACTCCTGGTCTGAAATGAGAACTATATATAACTCCTGGATTTTTTCCTTTCCCTCAACTCCCCGGCAATGGATTGAATGTTTGCGTCCCCCACAAATTCTTATGTTGAAATCCTAACTCTCAATAGGACAGTATTAGAAGGTGGGGCTTTTGGAAGGTAATTAGATCTTAAGAGTAGAGACTTTAAGAATAGGATTCGTGCCCTTGCATGAGAGCCACAAATAGCTCTCCAGCCTTCTGTCTGCCATGTGAGGAGACAATGAGAAGACAATAGTCTTCAACCTGGAAAAAGGCTCATACCAGAGCCTGACCAAGCTGGTACCTATCTCAGATTTCCAGCTTCCAGAACTGTAAGAAATCCATTTCTGATTTTTATAGGCCACCGGTATATTGTATTTTTATGGTAGCAGCCTGAACAGACTAAGGCCTGTTGGCTTTACTTTCACAATGGAAACCAGTCTTTTCACTCCTCATTCTCTGCTGCTTCCTTTGTAATTCAAGCTACCATCACCGCTCCTCCAGACCCGTACAGTCATCTTCCAGCTGGTCTCCCTCCTCCATCCCTGTCTTGTACAATCCATCTTCCACCTAGAAGCCAGAATGGTGTTTTAGAAACCTGAATCCAAGCATGTTATCTCTATGTTAAAACTCCCTGATGCATTTAAAAATCTCCACAATCTGGCCTGCGTTTACCTTTATCTGACACCACTCGTGTTGATTTTTTTTCTTTTTTGAGATAGAGTCTCACTTTATCACTCAGGCTGGAATGCAGTGGCTCGATCTTGGCCACTACAGCCTCCACCTCCTGGGTTCAAGTGATTCTCCTGCCTCAGCCTCTTGCTGTAGCCGTGATTACAGTGCATGCCACCAAGCCTGGCTAATTTTTGTATTTTTAATAGAGACGGGGTTTTGCCATGTTGGCCAGGCTGGCCTCGAGTTCCTGGCTTCAAGTGATCTGCCCGCCTCTGCCTGCCAAAGTGCTGGGATTACAGGTGTGAGCCACCGCGCCCAACCTCGTGTTGATTCATTTCTTGTTATTGTCTTTTCCTTTGCCCACACTTACCCTCCTCTCCCCTTAGAATGTACACCTTTGAGAGAAGGGACCTTGTTTGTCCCGATCATAGAGACAGAGCTGTGCCTGGCACTTGGTGGATGCTCAATCAATATGTTTACAATGCAAATGGCAGAGAAGAAATTTAGGCAAGCAACCGTGGGTTTTCTGTATTCAGTTCTGATACCGACTTTCAGTTCTTTTCACCAAAGAATTGGCAAGAGCCCTGAGCCAGGTGCTGGAGGGGATGATTGGGACTTCTCTTCTAGGCTCTGCAGATACCCTTTTGCATGTCCCAATATTGTTCTTTTCACACACCGATCCATGCCTTGGTGGCTCTTTTCACATACAGCTTTCATTCTTGCCAATGTAGTTATGCAACGATTGTGTCAAGTACTGGAACATTCCACTAGAGGGCAGTAGAATATAGTGTTCAGAGTTAGGGATCTGAAGCCATTGACTGCCTTGCCATCTATTCCCTTCCAGGAATCATTTTGGAGAGAGGGCAGCGATCATTTTGAACCATGATGATATGAGGGCAACCACCTAGGGATGGTAGAAGAGCAAGCTGGATCAAATGGCCATATAACACATAAATCACTATGGTTAAGAACTTAGTAACCCCTGCCATTCCTTCCTGCCCCCTACAGGTAGGCTGCCTGGGTTAAAATAGGAGGGTGAGGGAGGAGATGTACATTACTGCTGCTCACATCCCATTGTCCGGAAAATACTGCTTGCTGAGGGGTCATATGGCTACACTTTCCTATAAGAAAGACTGTGAAATGTAGCCTTTTTTCTTGGTGGTCAAAAATCTATTATGGAAGAATGGGAAAATGAATATTGGAAGTTAACTGGCAATTTCTGCCACAAATTCTTTTTTTTTTTATTATTATACTTTAAGTTCTAGGGTACATGTGCACAACGTGCAGGTTTGTCACATATGTATACACGTGACATGTCGGTGTGCTGCACCCATTAACTCGTCATTTACATTAGGTTTATCTCCTAATGCTATCCCTCCCCGCTCCTCCCACCCCACGACAGGCCCCGGTGTGTGATGTTCCCTTTCCTGTGTCCAAGTGTTCTCATTGTTCAGTTGCCACCTATGAGTGAGAACATGCAGTGTTTGGTTTTTTGTCCTTGCAATAGTTTGCTGAGAATGATGGTTTCCAGCTTCATCCATGTCCCTACAAAGAACATGAACTCATCCTTTTTTTATGGCTGCATAGTGTTCCATGGTGTATATGTGCCACATTTTCTTAATCTAGTCTATCATTGTTGGACATTTGGGTTGGTTCCAAGTCTTTGCTGTTGTGAATAGAGCCGCAATAAACATACGTGTGCATGTGTCATTATAGCAGCATGATTTATAATCCTTTGGGTATATACCCAGTAATGGGATGGCTAGGTTGAATGGTATTTCTAGTTCTAGATCCCTGAGGAATCGCCACGCTGACTTCCACAATGGTTGAACTAGTTTACAGTCCCAACAACAGTGTAAAAGTGTTCCTATTTCTCCACATCCTCTCCAGCACCTGTTGTTTCCTGACTTTTTAATGATCGCCATTCTAACTGGTGTGAGATGGTATCTCATTGTGGTTTTGATTTGCATTTCTCTGATGGCCAGTGATGATGAGCATTTTTTCATGTGTCTGTTGGCTGCATAAATGTCTTCTTTTGAGAAGTGTCTGTTCATATCCTTTGCCCACTTTTTGATGGGGTTGTTTGTTTTTTTCTTGTAAATTTGTTTGAGTTCATTGTAGATTCTGGATATTAGCCCTTTGTCAGATGAGTAGATTGCAAAAATTTTATCCCATTCTGTAGGTTGCCTGTTCACTCTGATGGTAGTTTCTTTTGCTGTGCAGAAGCTCTAGTTTAATTAGATCCCATTTGTCAATTTTGGCTTTTGTTGCCATTGCTTTTGGTGTTTTAGACATGAAGTCCTTGCCCATGCCTATGTCCTGAATGGTATTGACTAGGTTTTCTTCTAGGGTTTTTATGGTTTTAGGTCTAAGATTTAAGTCTTTAATCCATCTTGAATTAATTTTTGTATAAGGTGTAAGGAAGGGATCCAGGTTCAGCTTTCTACATATGGCTAGCCAGTTTTCCCAGCACCATTTATTAAATAGGGAATCCTTTCCCCATTTCTTGTTTTTCTCAGGTTTGTCAAAGATCAGATGGTTGTAGATATGTGGCATTATTTCTGAGGGCTCTGTTCTGTTCCATTGGTCTATATCTCTGTTTTGGTACCAGTACCATGCTGTTTTGGTGACTGTAGCCTTGTAGTATAGTTTGAAGTCAGGTAGCGTGAGGCCTCCAGCTTTGTTCTTTTGGCTTAGGATTGACTTGGCAATGTGGGCTGTTTTTAGGTTCCATATGAACTTTAAAGTAGTTTTTTCTAATTCTGTGAAGAAAGTCATTGGTAGCTTGATGGGGATGGCACTGAATCTATAAATGACCTTGGGCAGTATGGCCATTTTCATGATTGATTCTTCCTATCCATGAGCATGGAATGTTCTTCCATTTGTTTGTGTCCTGTTTTATGTTTTTGAGCAGTGGTTTGTAGTTCTCCTTGAAGAGGTCCTTCACATCCCTTGTAAGTTGGATTCCTAGGTATTTTATTCTCTTTGATGCAATTGTGAATGGGAGTTCACTCATGATTTGGCTCTCTGTGTATCTGTTATTGGTGTATAAGAATGCTTGTGATTTTTGCACATTGATTTTGTATCCTGAGACTTTGCTGAAGTTGCTTATCAGCTTAAGGAGATTTTAGGCTGAGACAATGGGGTTTTCTAAATATACAATCATGTCATCTGCAAACAGGGACAATCTGACTTCCTCTTTTCCTAAGTGAATACTCTTTATTTCTTTCTCCTGCCTGATTGCCCTGGCCAGAACTTCCAACAGCATGTGAATAGGAGTGGTGAGAGAGGGCATCCCTGTCTTGTGCCAGTTTTCAAAGGGTATGCTTCCAGCTTTTGCCCATTCAGTATGATATTGGCTGTGGGTTTGTCATAAATAGCTCTTATTATTTTGAGATACGTCCCATCAATACCTAATTTATTGAGAGTTTTTAGCATGAAGGGATGTTGAATTTTGTTGCAGGCCTTTTCTGCATCTATTGAGATAATCATGTGGTTTTTGTCTTTGGTTCTGTTTATATGCTGGATTACATTTATTGATTTGTGAATGTTGAACCAGCCTTGCATTTCAGGGATGAAGCCCACTTGAACATGATAGTTATGCTTTTTGATTTGCTGCTGGATTCAGTTTGCCAGTATTTTATTGAGGATTTTTGCATCGATGTTCATCAGGGATATTGGTCTAAAATTCTCTTTTTTTGTTGTGTCTCTGCCAGGCTTTGGTATCAGGATGATGCTGGCCTCATAAAATGAGTTAGGGAGGATTCCATCTTTTTCTATTGATTGGAATATTTTCAGAAGGAATGGTACCAGCTCCTCCTTTTACCTCTGGTAGAATTCGGCTGTGAATCTATCTGGTCCTGGACTTCTATTAGTTGGTAGGCTATTAATTATTGCCTCAATTTCAGAGCCTGTTATTGGTCTATTCAGGGATTCAACTTCTTCCTGGTTTAGTCTTGGGAAGGTGTATGTGTCGAGGAATTTTTCCATTTCTTCTAGATTTTCTAGTTTATTTTTATAGAGGTGTTTATAGTATTAGCTGATGGTAGTTTGTATTTCTGTGGGATCGGTGGTGATATCTGCTTTATCATTTTTTATTGAGTCTATTTGATTCTTCTCTCTTTTCTTCTTTATTAGTCTTGCTAGTGGTCTATCTTTTCAAAAAACCAGCTCCTAGATTCATTGATTTTTTGAAGGGTTTTTTGTGTCTCTATCTCCTTCAGTTCTGCTCTGATCTTAGTTATTTCTTGCCTTCTGCTAGCCTTTGAATGTGTTTGCTCTTGTTCCTCTAGTTCTTTTAATTGTGATGTTAGGGTGTCAATTTTAGATCTTTCCTGCTTTCTCTTGTGGGCATTTAGTGCTATAAATTTCCCTCTATACACTGCTTTAAATGTGTCCCAGAGATTCTGGTATGTTGTGTCTCTGTTCTCGTTGGTTTCAAAGAACATCTTTATTTCTGCCTTCATTTCATTATGTACCCAGTAGTCATTCAGTTTCCATGTAGTTGAGCGGTTTTGAGTGAGTTTCTTAATCCTGAGTTCTAGTTTAATTGCACTGTGGTCTGAGAGACAGTTTGTTATAATTTCTGTTCTTTTACATTTGCTGAGGAGTGCTTTACTTGCAATTATGTGGTCAATTTTGGAATAAGTGTGATGTGGTGCTGAGAAGAATGTATATTCTGTTGACTTGGGGTGGAGAGTTCTGTAGATGTATATTAGGTCCAGTTGGTGCAGAGCTGAGTTCAATTCCTGGATATCCTTGTTAACTTTCTGTGTCATTGATCTGTCTAATGTTGACAGTGGGGTGTTAAAGTCTCCCATTATTATTGTGTGGGAGCTTAAGTCTCTTTGTAGATCTCTAAGGACTTGCTTTATGAATCTGGGTGCTCCTGTATTGGGTGCATATATATTTAGGATAGTTAGCTCTTCTTGTTGAATTGATCCCTTTACCATTATGTAATGGCCTTCTTTGTTTCTTCTGTTCTTTGTTGGTTTAAAGTCTGTTTTATCAGAGACTAGGATTGCAACCCCTGCCTTTTTTTGTTTTCCATTTGCTTGGTAGATCTTCCTCCATCCTTTTATTTTGAGCCTATGTGTGTCTCTGTATGTGAGATGGGTCTCCTGAATACAGCACACTGATGGGTCTTGACTCTTTATGCAATTTGCCAGTCTATGTCTTTTAATTGGAGCATTTAGTTCATTTACATTTAAGGTTAATATTGTTATGTGTGAATTTGATCCTGTCATTATGATGTTAGCTGGTTATTTTGCTCGTTAGTTGATGCGGTTGCTTCCTAGCATCGATGGTCTTTACAATTTGGCCTGTTTTTGCAGTGGCTGGTACTGGTTGTTCCTTTCCATGTTTAGTGCTTCCTTCAGGAGCTCTTGTAGGGCAGGCCTGGTGGTGACAAAATCTCTCAGTTTTGCTTGTGTGTAAAGAATTTTATTTCTCCTTCACTTATGAAGCTTAGTTTGGTTGGGTATGAAATTCTGGGTTGAAAATTCTTTTCTTTAAGAATGTTGAATATTGGCCCCCACTCTCTTTTGGCCTGTGGAGTTTCTGCCGAGAGATCTGCTGTTAGTCTGATGGGCTTCCCTTTTTGGGTAACCCAAGCTTTCTCTCTGGCTGCCCTTAACATTTTTTCCTTCATTTCAGCTTTGGTGAATCTGACAATTATGTGTCTTGGAGTTGCTCTTCTTGAGGAGTGTTTTTGTGGCGTTCTCTGTATTTCCTGAATCTGAATGTTGGCCTGCCTTGCTAGATTGGGGAAGTTCTCCTGGATAATATCCTGCAGAGTGTTTTCCAACTTGGTTCCATTCTCCCCTTCACTTTCAGGTACACCAGTCAGATGTAGATTTGGTCTTTTCACATAGTCCCATATTTCTTGCAGTCTTTGTTCATTTCTTTTTTCTCTTTTTTCTCTAAACTTCTCTTCTCACTTCATTTCATTCATTTCATCTTCCATCACTGATACCCTTTCTTCCAGTTGATCAAATTAGCTACTGAAGCTTGTGCGTTCGTCACATAGTTCTCATGCCATGGTTTTCAGCTCCATCAGGTCATCTAAGGACTTCTCTACACTGGTTATTCTAGTTAGCCATTTGTCTAATCTTTTTTCATGGTTTTTAGCTTCTTTGTGATGAGTTCGATCTTCCTCCTTTAGCTCAGAGAAGTTTGATCATCTGAAGCCTTCTTCTCTCAACTCGTCAAAGTCATTCTCCATCCAGCTTTGTTCCATTGCTGGTGAGGAGCTGCATTCCTTTGGAGGGGGAGAGGCGCTCTGATTTTTAGAATTTTCAGCTTTTCTGCTCTGTTTTTTCCCCATCTTTGTGGTTTTATCTACCTTTGGTCTTTGATGATGGTGATGTACAGATGGGGTTTTGTTGTGGATGTCCTTTCTGTTTGTTAGTTTTCCTTCTAACAGTCAAGACCCTCAGCTGCAGGTCTGTTGGAGTTTATGGAGGTCCACTCCAGACCCTGTTTGCCTGGGTATCAGCAGCGGAGGCTGCAGAACAGCGGATATTGCTGAACAGCAAATGTTGCTGCCTGATCATTCCTCTGGGAGCTTCATCTCAGAGGGGTACCCGGCTGTGTGAGGTGTCAGCTTGCCCCTACTGGGGGTGCCTCCCATTTAGGCTACTTGGGGGGCAGGGACCCACTTGAGGAGGCAGTCTGTCCATTCTCATATCTCAAACTCTGTGCTGGGAGAACCACTACTCTCTTCAAAGCTGTCAGACAGGGACATTTAAGTCTGCAGAGGTTTCTGCTGCCTTTTGTTTGGCTATGCCCTGCCTTCAGAGGTGGAGTCTCCAGAGGCAGGCAGGCCTCCTTGAGCTGCAGTGGGCTCCACCCATTTCGAGCTTCCTGGTCGCTTTGTTTACCTACTCAAGCCTCAGCAATGGCAGGCACCCCTCCCCCAGCCTCACTGCCGCCTTGCAGTTTGATCTCAGACTGCTGTGCTAGCAATGAGTGAGACTCCGTGGGCGTGGGACCCTCCAAGCCATGCGTGGGATATAACCTCCTGGTGTGCCATTTGCTAAGACCATTGGAAAAGCTCAGTATTAGGGTGGGAGTGACCCAATTTTCCAGGTGCCATCTGTCACAGCTTCCATTGGCCAGGAAAGGGAATTCACTGACCCCTTGCACTTCCTGGGTGAGATGATGCCTTGCCCTGCTTTGGGTCATGCACAGTGGGCTGCACCCACTGTCCTGCACCCACTGTCTGACAAGCCCCAGTGAGATGAACCCGGTACCTCAGTTGGAAATGCAGAAATCACCCATCTTCCATGTGGCTTATGCTGGCAGCTGTAGACTGGAGCTGTTGCTGTTCGGCCATCTTGGAACTTCCCCTCTGCCACAAATTCTTAAACCAGCTGAGGTTAAATAATCTCAGTTAAGGCCGGGCGTGGTGGCTCACGCCTGTAATCCCAGCACTTTGGGAGGCCGAGGTGGGGGATCACGAGGTCAGGAGTTCGAGACCAGCCTGGCCAATATGGTGAAACCCTGTCTCTACTAAAAATACAAAAATATGGTGGGTGCCTGTAATCCCAGCTACTCGGGAGACCGAGTCAGGAGAATCGCTTGAAACTAGAAGGCAGAGGTTGCAGTGAGCCAAGATTGTACCAGACTGGGCAACAAGAGCAAAACTCTGTCTTAAAAAAACAAATCTGAGCTAAATAATCTGGGCTTTTGTCAGGGCAGGGGATTTCCAAGGTGATTCAGACCCAAGCCACTGGTCATCAGGCTTTGCTTCCTTCTTTGTAGTTAAACTTAACTTGTTATGTCAACTAGATTTTTGGATTTTATAGCCTGGAACCTCCCCCAGGGATGCACTTTTAGAATCCCCTATAGTGGTGTCCTATCATTATGATTATGCAAAACTGATATGTTAGTATTATTAAAAACTTTTGTTTGCCTTATTAGCATCTTTTTATATTTAGTAGTGCCATGTGGAAGTTTCATCTCCTAGGAGATGCGTGATGAAGTTTGGGGAGTTAGTTCTATTCTTTTTTTTACATAACTGATGAATCACTTTGCAATACACTGTTGACACCTACCACTCGCACTTGGCCATTTTGTTTGACCATCTATGCTGGTTCACTGTTGAATAAATTACTTGATTTACAATTGATGCTGATTAGTCCCTCCTGTTCTTCATATGCCTCCTACTCTTTCCAGGCTATTTGGCTTATACCCTTCTTTACATACACAAATGGAATTCAGTGCATATTAATTACTTATAGACAGACATATATTTACTAGAAGAAACAAAAAGTCCAGGTATATAAATATTCTTCTACTTAAGAAAATAATAACCAAAATCAGAGTGGAATTGGATGGAATGGAGATGAGAAAAAACCATATGTAAGATAATTGAAACCAAAAGCTGGTTGTTTGAAAAAATAAGATTGATAGACTAATAAAAAAGAGAGAAGATTCCTAAAAACAGAATCATAAATGACAAAGGGAGCATTACCACTGGACCCACAGAAATACAAAAACCCTCAGAGACTATTATAAATACCTCAATGCATACAATTAGAAAACCTAGAAGAAATGGATAAATTCCTGAAAACATACAACCACTCTAAATTGAACCTGGAAGAAAAGAAAACCTTGAGCAGACCAATAACAAGTTCTGAAATAGAATCAATAACAAAAGAAACCTACCAAGAAGACAAAAGCGCTGGACCAGACGAATTCGCAGCTGAATTCTACCAGATGTATAAGGAAGAGCCGGTACCATTCCTACTGAAACTATTCCAAAAAATCAAGGAGAAGGGACTTGTCTTTAACTCATTCTATGAGGCCAGCATCATTCTGATACCAAAATCTGGCAGAGACACAATGGAAAAAAAACTTCAGGCCAATATCTCTGATGGACATAGATGCAAAAATTATCAGCAAAACACTAACAAACCAAATCCAGCAACACATCAAAAAGCTAATCCACCATGATTAAGTAGACTTTATTCCTGGAATGCAAGGTTGCTTCAACATATGCAAATCAATAAATGTGACTCATCATATAAACAGAACTAAAAACAAAAACCACGTGATTATCTCAATAGATGCAGAAGAGGCCTTTGATATAATTCAACATCACTTTACATTAAAAATCCTCAACAAACTAAGCATCAAAGGAACATACCTCAAAATAATAAAAGCCACCACTGAAAAGCCCACAGCCAGTATCATACAGAATGGGCAAAAGCTGGAAGCATTCCTCTTGAGAACCAGAATAAGACAAGGATGCCCATTCTCACCACTCCTATTAAACAGAATAGAGAAGTCTTGGCCAGGGCAATCAGGCAAGAGAAAATTGGGCATCCACACAGGAAGAGAAGTCAAATGACCTTTCTTCACAGATGATATGATTATATACCTAGAAGCCTCCATAGTCTCTGCCCAAAGGTTCCTAGATCTGATAAACAGCTTCAGCAAAAATCAATGAATGAAAATCAGTAGCATTTCTGTTTTTTTTTTTTTTTTTTTTTTTTGAGATGGAGTCTTGCTCTGTCACCCAGGCTGCTGGAGTGCAGTGGCACAATCTCTGCTCACTGCAACCTCTCCCTCCAGGATTCTAAGCAATTCTCCTGCCTCAGCCTCCTGAGTAGCTGGGACTACAGGTGCATCCCACCATGCCCGACTAATTTTTTGTATTTTTAGTAGAGACAGCGTTTCACCATGTTGGCCAGGATGGTTTTGATCTCCTGACCTCGTGAACCGCCCGCCTCGGCCTCCCAAAGTGCTGGGATTACAGGAATGAGCCACCGTGCCAGGCCTGAAGATCAGTAGCATTTCTATATACCAATAACAGCCAAACTGAGAGCCAAATCAAGAACACAATCTCATTTATAGTAGCCATAAAAAGAAGAAAATACCTAGGAATACAGCTAACCAGGGAGGTGGAAGATCTCTACAACCAGAATTACAAAATGCTGCTCAAAGAAATCAGAGATGACACAAACAAAAATGGGAAAACTATTCCTTGCTTATGGCTAGGAAGAATAAATATTGTTAAAATGGCCATCCTGTTCAAAGCAATTTATAGACCCAATGATAGTACTATCAAATTACCAAAGACTTTTTTTTCACAGAATTAGAACAAATTGTTCTAAAATGCATTTGGAATTAAAAAAGAGCTTGAATAGCCAAAGCAATCCTAAGCAAAAAGAACAAAGCTGAAGGCATCACACTACTCAACTTCAAGTTATACTGCAAGGCTACAGTAACCAAAAACATACTACTGGTACAAAAACAGATACAAAGGCCAATGGAACAGGGCAAGAACCCAGAAATAAAGCTATACACGTACAACCACCTGATCTTTGACAAGGTCAACAAAAACAAGCAAAGGGGAAAGGGCTCCCTGTTCAATAAATGGTGCTGGGATAACTGGCTAGCCATATGCAGAAGATTGAAACTGGACCCCTACCTTTCATCATATACAAAAATCAACTCAGGTTGGATTAAAACTTAAGCGTAAAACCTAAAACTATAAAAACTGTAGAAGAGAACCTAGGAAATACAATTTTGGACATTGGCTCTGGCAAAGACTTCATAATGAAGACTCCAAAAGCAATTGCCACAAAACCAAAAATTGACAAGAGGGATCTAATTAAACGAAAGAACTTCTGCACAGAAGACATTATCAAGAGAGCAAATAGACAACCTACAGAATGGGAGAAAATGTTTGTAAACCATACATCTGACAGAGGCCTAACATCCAGAATCTATAAGGAACTTAAGCAAATCAACAAGCAAAAAACAAACAACCCCCCATTTAAAAATGGGCAAAGGACATGAATAGATACTTCTCAAAAGAAGACATATAGATGGCCAAAAAGCATATGAAAAAATGCTCAATATCACTAATCATCAGGGAAATGTAAATCAAAACCATGATGGGATGCCATTTCACACCAGTCAGAATGGTTATTATTAAAAAATAATAACAGATGTTATTATTAACATCTGTTAACAGAAAATAACAGATGTTGGCGAGGTTGTAGAGAAAAGGGAAAACATATACGTGGTGGAAATATAAATTAGTTCAGCCACTGTAGAAAGCAGTCTGGAGATTTCTCAAAGAACTTAAAAGATGCTACCATTTGACCCTGCAATCCCATTACTGGATATATACCCAAAGGAATATAAATCTTTCTATCATAAAGACATATGCAAGTGCATGTTTATCACAGCACTGTTCACAGTAGCAAAGACATGGAATCAACCTAGATGCCCATCAGTGGTGGACTGGATAAAGAAAATGTGGTACATATACACCATGGAATACTACGCAGCCATAAAAAAGAACGAAATCATGTTTTTGTAGCAACATGGTTGGACCTGAAGGCCATTGTCCTAAGCAAATTAACACAGGAATGGAAAACCAAATACTGCATATTCTCACTTATAAGTGGGAGCTACACATTGAGTACATATGGACACAAAGAAGGGAATAATAGATTCTGGGGCCTACTTGAAGGTGGAGAGTGGGAGGAAGGTGAGGATTAAAAAACTATGGGGTATTATGCTGATTACCTGGGTGACAAAATTATCTGTACACCAAACCCCTGCAACATGCAGTTTACTCGTGTAACAAACCTGCACATATACTCCTTGAACTTAAAAATTCAGTTCTCACTGACACCTGTCCCCATGACTCTATGTTAGATACACTGCCCGGACTCACCATGTGTGAATGCATCTCAGTCCACATGTGGCAGGCAGGTGTCCAGATGGGCAATGCCTGCTGGGAGCTCTACTGCCTGAAACATTAGACTCAGCTTGATGGACAGATGCCCAGTGACAAGGTCATTGGTGGAGAGGATGACTTCTTCACCACCTTCTTCTGTGAAACCGGTGCTGGAAAACATGTGCCCCAGCCAGATTTTGTGGATCTGGAGCCTGTGGTCATTGATGAGATCTGATGTCCCAAACTGACAGCTCTTCCACCCAGAGCAACTCATTACTGGGAAAGAGGATGCTGCCAACAACTATGCCTGTAGTCACTATACCATTGGCCAGGGGATCACTGACCTGGGGATAGACCAGATCTGCAAGCTTCTGACCACTGCACAGAACCTCAGGACTTCCTGGTGTTCCACAGCTTTGTTGGGGGCACTGGCTCTGACTTCACCTCACTCCGCATGGAGTGGCTTTCTGTTGACTACGGCAAGAAATCCAAGCTGGAATTCTTTATCTACTCAGCCCCCACAGCTGTCTATAATTGTGGTCCAGCTCTAAAATTTCATCCTGATCACTCACACTACCCTGGAGCACTCAGACTGTGCCTTCATGGTGGACAATGAAGCCATCTATGACATTTGCTGCTGCAACCTGGACATCGAGCATCCAACCTCTGCCAACCTCAACTGCCTCATTACCAAATCATCTCCTCTATCACATCTTCTCTGCACTTTGATGGGCCCCTCAATGTGGACCTGAGGAAGTTCCAGACCAACCTCACACCTTACCCTCACATCCACTTCCCCCGGCCACCTATTCACTCATCATCTCTGTAGAGAAGGTATACCATGAACAGCTGTCGGTGGCCGAGATCCTCAAAGCCTGCTTTGAGCTTACCAACCAGATGGAGAAGTGTGACCCCCGGCATAGCAAGTACATGGGCTGCTGCCTGCTGTACCATGGAGATGTGATGTTCAAGGATGTTTATACTGCCATTGCCACCATCAAGACCAAGTGTAGCATTCAGTTTGTGGACTGGTTCCCCATGGGCTTCAAGGTTGGTATCAACTACCAGTAGCCCACTGTGGTGCCTGGTGGTGACCTGGCCAAGGTGCAGCATGCCATGTGCATGCTGAGCAACATGATCACTATCGCTGAGGCCTGGGCCTGCCTGGGCCACAAGTTCAACCTGATGTATGCCAAGAGGGCGTTTGTGCACTGGGATGTGGGCAAAGGCATGGAGGAGGGAGAGTTCTCTGAGGCCCTGGAGGATATGGGTGTGCTGGAGAAGGATTATGAGAAAGTAAGCATCAACTTATATGAGGACAAGGATAAGGGAGACTAGAACAACTGCCTGGAGCCTATTTACTATGTTTATTGCAAAACTTTAGGAATAAGCAGTCTCCTTTCATGATTAAGAAAATAAAATAAAAGTTCAAAGAAAAAAATCTTCTGCTTGTTTTAAATCAACAAAAATTAATCATTCACCTTTAATTTTGGTATTTGTAACTCCCCTTTTTGCATACTTTGTATTAACTTTTCTCTTTTGAATGTTATTATGAATTATTGGAATTTCACATACTCAACTATTTCAATTAACCATTCTTCCCCTTTATTCTTTCCATCCCTTCCCTCTTTATGCTTCTCCTTGAAATGAAGTCCTTTCTTTTTTAATTTACTCATTTTAATTAATTAATTAATGTATTTTTTAACTTTTAGGTTTGGGGGTACCTGTGAAGGTTTGTTACATAGCTAAACATGTGTCATGGGGGTTTGTTGTACAGATTATTTCATCACCCTGGTATTAAGCCTAGTACCCAATAATTAGTTATCTTTTCTGCTCCTCCCCCTCCTTCTACTCCCACCCTCAAGTAGACCCTGGTGTCTGTTGTTTCCTTCTTTGTGTTCATAAGTTATCATTTAGCTCCCACTTAAAAGTGAGAATATGTGGTATTTGGTTTTCTGTTCCTGCATTAGCTTGCTAAGGATAATAGCTTCTGGCTCCATTCATGTTCCTGCAAAAGACATCATCTCATTCTTTTTTATGGCTGCATAGTATTCCATGGTGTATATGTACCACATTTTCTTTATCTGATCTGTTATTGACGGGCATTTAGGCTGATTCCTTGTCTTTGCTATTGTGAATAGTGCTGCAGTGAACATATGCGTACGTGTGAAATGTGGAACATTGCATGTGAGTATGTGAAATTCCAATAATTCATGGTCTTTATGGTATAATGATTTATATTCCTCTGGGTATATACCCAATAATGGGATTGATAGGTTGAATGGTAGTTCTGCTTTTAGCTTTTTGAGGAATCACCATACTGCTTTCCACAATGTTTGAACTAATTTACACTCCCACCAACAGTGTATAAGTGTTCCATTTTCTCCTGAGTCTTGCCAGCATCTGTTATTTTTTGACTTTTTAGTAATAGCCATTCTGACTAGTATGAGATGGTATCTCATTGTGGTTTTGATTTGCATTTCTCTAGTGATAAGGGATACTGAGCTTTTTTCATATGCTTCTTGGCTGTACTTCTTTTGAGAAGTGTCTGTTCATGTCCTTTGCCCACTTTTTAATGGGGTTGTTTGTTTTTCCCTTGTAAATTTTTTAAATTCCCTTATAGATAATGGATATTAGACCTTTGTCAGATGCGTAGTTTGCAAAATTTTTCTCTCATTCTGTAGACCGTCTGTTTACTCTGTCAAGAGTTTCTTTTGCTGTGCAGGAGCTCTTTAGTTTAATTAGATCCCACTTGTCAATTTTTGCTTTCATTGTGATTGATTTTGTTGTCTTTGTCATGAAATATTTGCCGGTTCCTGTGTCCAGGTTGGTATAGCCTAGGTTGTCTTCCAGGGTTTTTATAGTTTTAGGTTTTTCATTTAAGTCTTTAATCCATTTTGAGTTGATTTTTGTGTATAGTGAAAGGAAGGGGTCCAGCCTCAGTCTTCTGCATATGGCTAGCCAGTTATCCCAGCATCATTTACTGAATAGGGAGTCTTTTCCCCATTGCTTGTTTTTGTCAGCTTTGTTGAAGATCAGATGCTCATAGATGTGTGGCCTTATTTGTGGGCTATTTTGTTCCACTGGTCTATGTGCCTATTTTTGTACCAGTACCATGCTGTTTTGGTTACTGTAGTCTTGTAGTATAGTTTGAAGTTGGGTAACATGATGCCTCCAGCTTTGTTCTTTTTGCTTAGGATTACCTTGGCTATTCAGGCTCTTTTTTTGGTTCCATATGAATTTTAAAATAGTTTCTTCTAGTTCTGTGAAGAATGTCATCGATAGTTAGATAGGAATAGCATTAAATCTGTAAATTGCTTTGGGCAGTATAGCCATTTTAATAATACTGATTCTTCCTATGAGCAGGGGATTTTTTTCCAAGGGCCAAATGTCCCATGTTTATTTACATATGAAATGTGTTTCAACAATTATGATGGATGGAGTACATAACACCTGACAGCAGCAAGACCGTTTGAGGAACTGAATTTTGACTACAGTGTATCATGCAAGTATCTATATATACACAAAAGAATTCCTTTTCTTAAAAAAAAGTACAAAACATGTTCAGGGATAAATACAAGATATAAAATGCAAAAGAAAACACAAAACAAAACCAAAAAATAGAACTCTCTCAGAGAACTATAAATGGAAGGGACAGAAGAGTACCTCTGCTGCATTATAATAAAGCAGAGCTCCGATGTTAAATATACTTCTTGAAATGGCTGAACTAAACCCGGGTGGCTCAGTGCTTAAGGTAACGGCCAATTGCAATACACAGGTGGCTGCATTGATAAGTCAGTGGTTGAAATTGTGCATCCGACTCTAAGTACCAGAACGTTTGGCAGTAGCATCCAGAACAGGAAATGCCAACTCTTTTGACAGCAAAGAGTTAGGTCAGCTGATTTTTTCTGTCAAGAGCCAGAGAAATACTTGATATTCTTAGTTGTGTTTCTGTAACAGTTAATAAATTACATGACAAAAACCTGACTATATAAATCTATTGGTCTAACTACGTATTTGTAACTTTTATAGTAGTCCAGCCCTTTCGTTACTTTCCCTCCTTGTGCTCTTAAAGCCAGGCTTGCAGATCTGCCTAGAAAACAAGTCCCATTTTTTTCTTTAGAATAGCCTTCCCCATTCCTCAAAATGGAACTGAGGAAATCAGCATTCCTTATTAGATTCCTGGCTTCAGTTTTTATCCACGGCTGGGAAAGGAGCGACCTGCAAGGTGAGCAGGGGATGTTTTGCCATTTGTTTGTGTCTTCTTTGATTTCTTCAAGCAGTGTTTTGTAATTCTCATTGTAGAGATCTTTTACCTCCCTGGTTAGCTGTATTCCTAGGTATTTTATTCTTTTTGTGGCAATTGTGAATGGGATTGCATTTCTGATTTGGCTTTCAGTTTGGTTGTTGTTGGTGTATAGGAAAGCTAGTGATTTTTGTACATTGATTTTGTAGGCTGCAACTTTGCTGAAGTCATTTATCAGGTGAAGGAGCTTTTTGTCCAAGACTACGGTTTTCTAGATATAGAATCATGTTGTCTGCAAACAGAGATAGTTTGACTCCCTCTCTTCTTATTTGGATGGCCTTTATTTCTTTCTCTCACTTGATTGCCCTGGCTAGGACTTCTAATACTATGTAGAATAGAAATGGTGAAAGAGGGCTTCCTTGTCTTGTGCCAGTTTTCAAGGGGAATGTGAAGCTAAATTATTTCAACACTGCACAAAAGAGCCTCTATAAACTGGTTTCTTGGTCCTTAAAGAATCATTCAATTTTGACAGCATCCTTGCTTTCTGGAAATATTAAGTTTATGTTGGATCTTTTTTCTGTTTCCAAAGTTTAGGTAAACTTCCTCCAATAAGCCCTGGTTCCTACAATAAGCCCTGGTTCCTTCTGTGGTGAGCAGTATTCATGATTAAAATCTGGGCTTAGGGAGTAGCAAAAATGTTTGTGGTAGGCAAAAGTTCTGCTGCTGTTGGGCTACTTTTAGTGATCAAACTGGAAAATATATTTCTTTTTTTTAAGGTTAGGAACTCACATAGTGTTTATCTTTTGTAACATGCTCTCAAAGAGGTCAATTGTTCAAAATATTAGAGGGCTTCTTCAGTTTTCCAAAAGACATCTCTTAATCCTTCTTATTGAAAATATTGTCTTGAAAGTCCTAATGTTTCCTCATGCAGGCTGCATGAAGGAACCAGGGCTTTATTTCTTTCTCTTGCTTGATTGCTCTGGCTAGGACTTCTAATACTATGTAGAATAGAAATGGTGAAAGAGGGCTTCCTTGTCTTGTGCCAGTTTTCAAGGGGAATGTGAAGCTAAATTATTTCAACACTGCACAAAAGAGCCACTGCTTCATAAGGCTCAAGCCATAAACCTTGGCAGTGTTCATGTGGTGGTAAGTCTGCAGATGTACAGAATGCAAGAGTGGTGCAGGCTTGGCAGCTTCCACCTGGATTTCAGAGGATGTATGGCAACGCCTGGGTGCCCAGGCAGAAGCCTGCCGCAGGGGTAGAGTCCCCACAGAAAGCCTCTACTAGGGCAGTGCCAAGGGAGAATGAGGGATTGGAGCCCTCACACAGTCACTACTGGGGCACTGCTTACTGGACCTGTGGGAAAGGTGCTGCTCCCCTCCAGACCCCAGAATTGTAGAGCCACTGACAGTGTGCACTCTTGAAGCTGCGCGCATTCTACTCCAACTGGTAAGAGCAGACACAGGGGATATGCCCAGCAAAACCACAGGGGTGTTGCTGCCCAAGGCCTTGAGAGCTTACCATTTGCACCTGTGTGCCCAGAATGAGGGACATGGAGTCAAAAATTATTTGGGAGTTTTAAGACTTAATGTCTTCTCTTCTTGGTTTCAGACTTGGGTGGGGCCTGTTAACCCTTTCTTTTGGCCAATTTTTCCCTTTTGAAATGGGAGTGTTTATCCAATGCCTGTACCACCATTGTATTGTGGAATAACTTATTTTTTGATTTTACAGGCTCACGGCTATAAGGAACTTGACTTGAGTCTCAGATGAGACTTTTAACTTTGGAATTTTGAGTTGTTGTTGGAAGGAGTTAAGATTTTGGGGGACTATTGGAAAAGAATAATTGTATTTTGCAATGTCAGAAGGACATGAGATTTGGGGAGCCAGTGGCAGAATGACATAGTTTGGATGATTGTCCCTTCCAAATCTCATGTTGAAATATGATCCTCATTGTTGAAGGTGGGGCCTAGTAGGAAGTGTTTGGGTCATGGAGGCGGATCCTCCATGAATGTCTTGGTGCCATCTTCATGGGTAATGAGTAAGTTCTCACTTTACTAGTTCATGTGAGAGCTGAGTGCCAAAACGATCCTGGCACCTTCTCCCCTCTCTCTTGCCCACTCTCTCGCCATGTGACATGCCTTCTCCCCCTTCATCTTCCACTATGATTGTAGACTTCTTGAGACCCTCACCAGCGGAAGGTGATGGCAGTATCATTCTTGTACAGTTGGCAGAACTGTGAGCCAAAATAAACCTCTTTTCTTTATAAATTACCCAACCTCAGGTATTCCTTTATAGAAAGGCAAAATGAACTAATACATCTGATAATTAGTGATGTTGATCATTTTTAGTATGTTTGTTGGTCACTTGTATGTCTTCTTTTGAAAAATATCTGTTTTTGCCCTTTGTCTACTTTTTAATGGGGCTATTTGTTAGATTGTGGATATTAACCCTTTGTCAGATGCATAATTTGCAAATATTTTTTCCTATTCTGTAGGTTGTCTTGTTTACTCTGTTGCTTTTTTCCTTTGCTGTGCAGAAGTATTTTTTTGTTTAATTAAGTCTCATTGTCTATTTTTGTTTTTGTTGCAGTTGCTTTTGAAGACTTGGTCATAAATTCTTTTCCTAGGCTAGGTACAGAAGAATTTTTCTTAGGTTTTCTTCTAAGAATTTTATAGTTTCAGATCTTGCATTTAGGTCTCTAATCCATCTTCAGTTAATTTATATATATGGTGAAAAGTTTTGGTTCAGTTTCATTCTTCTGTATATGGCTATCCAATTTTCCCAGCACCATTTATTGAATAGGATGTCCTTTCCCCAATGTATATTTTTGCTGACTTTGTCAAAGATCAATTGATTGTAAGTATGTGGCTTATTTCTGGGTTTTTCGTTCTGTTACATTGATCTATGTGCCTATTTTTTGTACCAGTACCATGCTGTTTTGGTTACTATAGCATTGTCGTATAATTTGAAGTCAGGTAATGTGATGCCTCCAGCGTTATTCTTTTTGCTTAGGATTTCTTTGGCTATTTGGGCTCCTTTTTGGTTCCATATGAATTATAGGATTGTTGGTAGAAAATGACATTGGTAATTCGATAGATATTACATTGAATCTGTAGGTTGCTTTGGGCAGTATAATCATTTTAACAATATTGGTTCTTCTAATCCGTGAGCATGGGATGTTTTTCAGTTTGCTTGGGTTGTCTATGACTTCTTTCATCAGTGCTTTGCAGTTCTCCTTGCAGAGATCTTTCACCTCCTTGTTTAAATATATTCCTAGGTATTTTTTGCAGCTATTGTAAATGAGATTGCTTTCATGATTTGGTCCTCAGCTAGATCATTATTGGTGTATAGAAATCCTACTGATTTCTGCACATAAATTTTGTGCCCTGAAACTTTACTGAATTTATCAAAGCTGAGAGTTTTTTTTGGTGAAGTCTTTAAGGTTTTCTAGATATAAGATCATATAATCAGGGAACAGGGATAATTTGACTTCTTCTTTTCCATTTGGATGGCTTTTATTGTTTTTCTTTTGCCTGATTTCTCTGGTGAGGACTTCTAGTACTATGGTGAATAGGAATGGTGAGAGTGGACACCCTTGTCTTGTTCCAGTTCTTAGAGGGACTACCTTAAACTTTTCCCCATTAAGAATGAGTTGCCCTACTGCAGGAAAAAGGCATTGAAAAAAAAGAGTGAGTTGCCTGTGGGTTTGTCATATATTGCTTTTATTATGTTGAAGAATATTCCTTCTATGGCTAGTTTCTTGTGGATTTTTACTATAAAGGGATGCTAAATTTTACAGAATTTTTTTGCATCTATTGAGATGACCATTTGGTTTTGTCCTTAATGCTGTTTATGTGATGTATCACATTTATTGATTTGTGTATATTGAATCATTCTTGCATCCCTGGGAAAACCTCACCTGACCAGGGTGTATTATCTTTTGGATGTGCTGTGGGATTTGATTTGACAGTATTTTGTTGAGGATTTTGCATCCTATGTTCATCAGGGATATTGGTCTGCAGTTTTCTTGTTTTGTTGTCCTTGTCTGGTTTTGGTACCAGTATGATACTGGCTTCATAGAATGAGTTAGGGAGAATTCCCTCTTCCTCAATTTTTTGGAGTAGTTTCAGGAGAATTGATGTTAGTTCTTTGTATGTTTGGCAGATTTGGCTGTGAATATGTCTGGCCCAGGGCTTTTTATTTTCCCCTTTTGGAGATTTTTCGTTATTATTGGTTCAGTCTTGCTACTTATTATTGATTTGTTCAGAAGTTTTATTTCTTCCTGGTTCAATCTCAGGAGGCCATATGTTTCCAGGAATTTATTCATTTTCTGTACGTCTTCTAGTTTATGAGCACATAGTTGTTCATAATAGTCTCTGATGGTCTTATTTTCTTCTGCTAACTTTAAATTTTATTTGATCTTGGTTTTTCTAGATGCTTGAGTTGTGAAATTAGGTTGTTAATTTGTGATCTTTCTACTTTTTTGATGTAGGGATTTAATGCTACAAACTTCCCTTTTAGCACTGCTTCTGCTATATTTCACAGGTTTTCATATGTTGTGTTTTCATTTTCATTTATTTAAAAGAATTTAATTTTCTTCTTAATTTCTTCATTAATTCAGTGATAATTCAGGAGCATGCTGTTTAATTTCCATGTATTTGTATAGTTTTTGAAGTTCCTCTTGGCATTGTCTCCTAGCTTTATTTCACTGTGGTCTGAGAAGATACTTGATATGATTTTGATTTTTCAAAATTTATTTGTTTGTTTTAGAGATGGGGGTCTCACTTTGTTGCCCAGGCTAGAGTGCAGTTGCACATTCATAGCTCACAGCAGCCTTAAACTCCTGGGCCCAAGCAACCTTCCTGCCTCAGCCTCCTGAGTAACTAGAACTTCAGGCATGTGCCACCATGCCTGGCTATTTTTAAATTTTTTTTTGTAGAGATGGGGCCTCCTATGTTGCCCAGGTTGGTCTCTAATGCCTGACTTCAAGCAGTCCTGCCTTGGTCTCCCAAAGTGCTGAGATTATAGTCATGAACCACTGTGCCTGGCCTAAACATTTGTTAAAACTTGTTTTTTGGCCTCATGTGGTCTATCTTGGAGGATGTTCTATGTTCTGATAAAAAGAATGTATATTCTGTAGTTGTTTGGTAGAATGTTCTGTAAATGTCTATTAAGTTCATTTGGTCTAAAGTCCAATTTAACTGTAATGTTTCTTTATGAATTTTTGTCTCAATGATCTGTCTAGTGCTGTTAGTAGGATGTCGAAGTCCCCCACAATTATTGTATTGCTGTCTGTTTCTTTCTTTAGGTATAGTAATATTTTGTTTTGTGAATTTGGGTGCCCTGATGTGGGGTGCATATATATTCGGAAGTATTATATCCCCTTGCTGAATGGATCCCTGTATCATTACATAATGGCCTTCTTTTTAAAAAAAATAATAATTATTGTTATTTTTTAAGTTCTGGGGTACATGTGCAGGATGTGCAAGTTTGTTATGTAGGTAAACCTGTCCCATGGTATTTTTCTGCACCTATCAACCATCACCTAGGTATTAAGCCCAGCATGCATTATCTCTTTTCCCTAATGCTCTCACCTCCAACCCTCCCTGGCAGGCTCCAGTAAGTGTTGTTCCTCTCTCTGTGTCTATGTGTTCTCATTGTTTAGCTCCCACTTATAAGTGAGAACATGTGGTGTTTGGTTTTCTGTTCTGTTTGCTGAGAATAATGGCCCCCAGCTTCATCCATGTCCCTGCAAAGGACATGATCTCATTCCTTTCTGTGGGTTCATAGTTTTCTATGGTGTATATGTACCACATTTTCTTTATCCAGTCTATCACTGATGGGCATTTGAGTTGATTCCATGTCTTTGCTATTGTGAATA
Source organism: Pan paniscus (assembly GCF_029289425.2). Lineage (NCBI taxonomy): Eukaryota > Metazoa > Chordata > Mammalia > Primates > Hominidae > Pan > Pan paniscus. The sequence goes on from NC_073258.2 coordinate 64,278,052, forward strand.
GTGCTGCAGTGAACATACACATGCATATATCTTTATAATAGGATAATTTATATTCCTTTGGGCATATACCAGTAATGGGATTCCTGGGTCAAATGGTATTTCTGGTTCTAAATCTTTAAAGAATTGCCACACTGGCTTCCATAATGACCTTCTTTGTCTTTCTTTTCTTTTTTTCCTTTTTACTGCTTTTGATTTAAAGTCTTTTTTTTTTTTTTTTTTTTTTTTTTTTTGAGACAGAGTCTCATCCCTTTGCCCAGTCTGGAGTGCAGTGGCAGAATCATAGTTCACTGTAGCCTCAAACTCTTGGGCTCTAGGGGTCCTCCCACCTCAGCCTCCTGAGTGGGTAGCACTACAGGTGCATGCCAGAACATCCAGATAGTCTTTAAAATATTTCATAGAGAAGGGATTTCCTTATGTTGCCAGGCTGATCTTGAACTCCTGGATGCAAGCAATCCTCCTGCCTTGGCCTCCCAAAATTTGGGATTAAAGGCATGCACCACTGCACCTAGCCTAAAATCTGTGTATTGTTCCGTTTTCACACTGCTAATAAAGACATAACGGAGACTCGGGAAAAAAAGAAGTTTAACGGACTTACAGTTCTGCATGGCTGGGGAGGCCTCACAATCATGGGAGAATGCAAGGAAGTGCAAGTCACATCTTACATGGTTGGCAGCAGGCAAAGACAGAGAGCTTGTGCAGTGAAACTCCTCTTTATAAACCCATCAGATCTTGTGAGTCTTATTCACTATCAGCATGAGAAGACTGCGTGAGTATCATGAGCAGTATGAGAAAGACCCAACCCCATCATTCAGTTACCTCCCACTGAGTCCCTCCCATGACATTTGGGAACTGTGGGAGTTACAATTCAAGATGAGATTTGGGTAGGGACACATCTAAACCATATAATTCCCTCCCTGGCCCTCTCCAAATCTCCTGCCCTCAAATTTCAAAAGCAATCATGCCTTCCCAACAGTCCCCCAAAGTCTTAACTCATTTCAACATTAACTCAAAAGTCCACAGTTCAAAGTCTTATCCAAGACAAGGCAAGTCCCTTCCACCTATGAGCCTGTAAAATCAAAAGCAAGTTAGTTACTTCCTAGATAATGAAGGTACAGGCACTGGGTAAATATAGCCATTCCAAATGGGAGAAACTGGCCAAAACATAGGGGCTACAGGCCTCATGCAAGTCCAAAATCCAGCAGGGCAGTCAAATCTTAAAGTTCTAAAATGATCTCCTTTTATTCTATGTCTTGCATCTGGGTCACACCAATGCAAGAGGTGGGTCCCCATGGTGTTGGGCAGCCCTGCCCCTGTGGCTTTACAGGGTACAGCCTGCCTTCTGGCTGCTTTCACGGACTGGTATTGAGTGTCTGTGGCTTTTCCAGGTGCATGGTGCAAACTGTAGGTGGATTTACTATTATGGGTTCTGGAGGACAGTGGCCCTCTTCTCACAGCTCCACTAGGCAGTACCCCAGGTATCATGCAAGTATCTACATATACACAAAAGAATTCCTTTTCTTTTATTTTTTTATTATTATACTTTAAGTTTTAGGGTACATGTGCACAATGTGCAGGTTAGTTACATATGTATACATGTGCCATGCTGGTGCGCTGCACCCACTAACTCGTCATCTAGCATTAGGTATATCTCCCAATGCTATCCCTCCCCCCTCCCCCCACCCCGCAACAGGCCCCAGAGTGTGATGTTCCCCTTCCTGTGTCCATGTGTTCTCATTGTTCAATTCCCACTTATGAGTGAGAATATGCGGTGTTTGGTTTTTTGTTCTTGCAATAGTTTACTGAGAATGATGATTTCCAATTTCATCCATGTCCCTACAAAGGACATGAACTCACCATTTTTTATGGCTGCATAGTATTCCATGGTGTATATGTGCCACATTTTCTTAATCCAGTCTATCATTGTTGGTCATTTGGCTTGGTTCCAAGTCTTTGCTATTGTGAATAATGCCACAATAAACATAAGTGTGCATGTGTCTTTATAGCAGCATGATTTATAGTCCTTTGGGTATATACCCAGTAATGGGATGGCTGGGTCAAATGGTATTTCTAGTTCTAGATCCCTGAGGAATCGCCACACTGACTTCCACAATGGTTGAACTAGTTTACAGTCCCACCAACAGTGTAAAAGTGTTCCTATTTCTCCACATCCTCTCCAGCACCTGTTGTTTCCTGACTTTTTAATGATTGCCATTCTAACTGGTGTGAGATGGTATCTCATTGTGGTTTTGATTTGCATTTCTCTGATGGCCAGTGATGGTGAGCATTTTTTCATGTGTTTTTTGGCTGCATAAATGTCTTCTTTTGAGAAGTGTCTGTTCATATCCTTTGCCCACTTTTTGATGGGGTTGTTTGTTTTTTTCTTGTAAATTTGTTTGAGTTCATTGTAGATTCTGGATATTAGCCCTTTGTCAGATGAGTAGGTTGCGAAAATTTTCTCCCATTGTGTAGGTTGCCTGTTCACTCTGATGGTAGTTTCTTTTGCTGTGCAGAAGCTCTTTAGTTTAATTAGATCCCATTTGTCAATTTTGGCTTTTGTTGCCATTGCTTTTTGCGTTTTAGTCATGAAGTCTTTGCCCATGCGTATGTCCTGAATGGTAATGCCTAGGTTTTCTTCTAGGGTTTTTATGGTTTTAGGTCTAAGATTTAAGTGTTTAATACATCTTGAGTTAATTTTTGTATAAGGTGTAAGGAAGGGGTCCAGTTTCAGCTTTCTACACATGGCTAGCCAGTTTTCTCAATACCATTTATTAAATAGGGAATCCTCTCCCCATTGCTTGTTTCTGTCAGGTTTGTCAAAGATCATATGGTTGTAGATGTGTGGTGTTATTTCTGAGGCCTCTGTTCTGTTCCATTTGTTTGTATCTCTGTTTCGGCACCAGTACCATGCTGTTTTGGTTACTGTAGCCTTGTAATATAGTTTGAAGTCAGGTAGCATGATGCCTCCAGCTTTGTTCTTTTGGCTTAGGATTGTCTTGGCTATGTGGGCTCTTTTTTGGTTCCATATGAAATTTAAAGTAGTTTTTTCTAATTCTGTGAAGAAAGTCAGTGGTAGCTTGATGGGGATAGCATTGAATGTGTAAATTACTTTGGGCAGTATGGCCGTTTTCACAATATTAATTCTTCCTATCCATGAGCATGGAATGTTTTTCCATTTGTTTGTGTGCTTATTTCCTTGAGCAGTGGTTTGTAGTTCTCCTTGAAGAGGTCTTTCATGTCACTTGTAAGTTGTATTCCTAGGTATTTTATTCTCTTTGTAGCAATTGTGAATGGGAGTTCGCTCATGATTTGGCTCTCTGTTTGTCTATTATTGGTATGTAGGAATTCTTGTGATTTTTGCACATTGATTTTGTATCCTGAGACTTTGCTGAAGTTGCTTATCAGCTTAAGGAAATTTTGGCTGAGACGATGGGGTTTTCTAAATATACAATCATGTCATCTGCAAACAGAGACAATTTGACTTCCTCTTTTCCGAATTGAATACCCTTTATTTCTTTCTCTTGCCTGATTGGCCTGGCCAGAACTTCCCATACTATTTTGAATAGGAGTGGTGAGAGAGGGCATCCTTGTCTTGTGCCTGTTTTCAAAGGGTATGCTTCCAGTTTTTGCCCATTCAGTAAGATATTGGCAGTGGGTTTGTCATAAATAGCTCTTATTATTTTGAGATACATCCTATCAATGCCTAGTTTATTGAGAGTTTTTAGCATGAAAAGCTGTTGAATTTTGTCAAAGGCCTTTTCTGCATCTATTGAGATAATCATGTGGTTTTTGTCATTGGTTCTGTTTATGTGATGGATTACCTTTATTGATTTGCGTGTATTGAACCAGCCTTGCATCCCTGGGATGAGGCCAACTTGATCCTGTTGGATAAGCTTTTTGATCTGCCACTGGATTCAGTTTGCCAGTATTTTATTGAGGATTTTTACATCAGTGTTCATTAGGGATATTGGCTTAAACTTTTTTTGTTGTTGTTGTGTCTCTGCCAGGTTTTGGTATCAGGATAATGCTGGCCTCATAAAATGAGTTAGGGAGTAGTCCCTCTTTTTCTATTGTTTAGGATAGTTTCAGAAGGAATGGTACCAGCCCCTGTTGGTACCTCTGGTAGAATTCAGCTGTGAATCCATCTGGTCCTAGATTTTTTTGGTTGGTAGGCTATTAATTACTGTTTTAATTTCAGAACTTGTTATTGATCTACTCAGGGATTTGACTTCTTCCTGGTTCAGTCTCAGGAGGGTGTATGTGTCCAGGCATTTATCCATTTCTTCTAGATTTTCTAGTTTATTTGTGTAGAGGTGTTTATAGTATTCTCTGATGGTAGTTTGTATTTCTGTGGGATTGTTGGTGATATCCCCTTTATCATTTTTTATTGCATGTATTTGATTCTTCTCTCTTTTCTTCCTTATTGGTCTGGCTAACAGTCTATCTATTATGTTGATCTTTTCAAAAAACCAGCTCCTGGATTCATTGATTTTTTTTTTATGGGTTTTTCATGTCTCTGTCTCCTTCAGTTCTGCTCTGATCTTAGTTATTTCTTGTCTTCTGCTAGCTTTTGAATTTGTTTGCTGTTGCTTCTCTAGTTCTTTTAATTGTGATGTTAGGGTGTTGATTTTAGATCTTTCCTGCTTTCTCTTGTGGGCTATAAATTTTCCTCTACACACTGCTTTAAGTGTGTCCCAGAGATTCTTGTACGTTGTGTCTTGTTCTCGCTGGTTTCAAAGAACATCTTTTTTTTTTTTTTTTTTTTTTTTTGAGACCATCTTGCTCTGTTGCCAGGCTGGAGTGCAATGGTGTGATCTCAGCTCACTGCAACCTCCACCTCCTGGGTTCAAACAATTCTCCTGCCTCAGCTTCCCAAGTAGCTGCAGGCATGCACCACCATGACTGGCTAATTTTTGTATTTTAGTAGAGATTGGGTTTCACCATGTTGACCAAGATGGTCACGATCTTCTGACCTTGTGATCTGCCTGCCTCGGCCTCCCAAAGTGCTGGGATTATGGGCATGAGACACCACACCTGGCCTCAAAGAACATCTTTATTTCTACCTTCATTTCATTATTTACCCAGTAGTCATTCAGGAGCAGGTTGTTCAGTTTCCATGTAATTGTTCAGTTTTGAGGGAGTTTTTTAATCCTGAGTTCTCATTTGATTGCACTGTGGTCTGAGAGACTGTTTGTTATGATTTTTGTTCTTTTGCATTTGCTGAGGAGTTTTTTTACTTCCAATTATGTGGTCAATTTTAGAATAAGTGCAATGTAGTGCTGAGAAGAATGTATATTCTGTAGATTTGGGGTGGGGAGTTCTGCAGATGTCTATTAGGTCCACTTGGTCCGGAGCTGTGTTCAAGTCCTGAATATCCTTGTTAATTTTCTATCTTGTTGATCTGTCTCATATTGACAGCGGAGTATTAAAATCTCCCACTATTATTGTGTGGGAGTCTAAGTCTCTTTGTAGGTCTCTAAGAACTTGCTTTATGAATGTGGGTGCTACTGTATTGGGTGCATATATATTTAGCATAGGTAGCTCTTCTTGTTGCATTGATCCCTTTACCATTTTGTAATGCCCTTGTCTCTTTTGATCTTTGTTGGTTTAAAGTTTGTTTTATCAGAGAGTAAAATTGTAACCCTTCTTTTTTTTTTTTTTTTGCTTTCCATTTGCTTGGTAATTCTTCCTCCATCCCTTTATTTTGAGCCTATGTTTGTCTTTGCACATGAGATGGGTTTCCTGAATGCAGCACACTGATGGGTCTTGACTCTATCCAATTTTTTGGATAAAGTCTTTTTCTTCTAATTGGGATATTTTCCCATTTACAGTTAAAGTTAATATTGTTATGTGTGAATTTGATCCTGTCATTATGATGCTAGCTGGTTATTTTGTCTGTTAGTTGATGCAGTTTCTTCATAGCATTGATGTTCTTTACAATTTGGTATGTTTTTGCAGTGGCTGGTGCCGATTGTTCATTTCCACATTTAGTGCTTCCTTCAGGAGCTCTTGTAAGGCAGGCCTGGTGGTGACAAAATCTCTCAGCATTTGCTTGTCTATAAATGATTTTTTTTTTTTGAGGTGGAATCTCGCTCTGTCACCCAGGCTGGAGTGCAGTGGTGCGATCTCGGCTCACTGCAAGCTCCGCCTCCCGGGTTCATGCCATTCTCCTGCCTCAGCCTCCCGAGTAGCTGGGAAAACAGGCGCCAGCCACCACACCCAGCTAATTTGTTTTTTTGTATTTTTAGTAGAGATGGGGTTTCACTGTGTTAGCCAGGATGGTCTCGATCTCCTGACCTCGTGATCTGCCCACCTTGGCCTCCCAAAGTGCTGGGATTACAGGTGTGAGCTACCGCACCTGGCCAAGAATTTTATTTCTCCTTCATTTATGAAGCTTAATTTGGCTGGATATGAAATTCTGGGTTGAAAATTCTTTTCTTTAAGAATGTTGAATATTGGCTCCCACTCTCTCCTGGCTTGTAGGGTTTCTGCTGAGAAATCTGCTATTAGTCTGATGGGCTTTCCTTTGTGGGTAACCCGACCTTTCTCTGGCTGTCTTTAACATTTTTTCCTTCATTTCAACCTTGGCGAATCTGACGATTATGTGTCTTGGGGTTGCTCTTCTCGAGGAATATCTTTGTGGTGTTCTCTGTATTTCCTGAATTTGAATGTTAGCCTACCTTGCTAGGTTGGGGAAGTTGTCCTCGATAATATCCTGAAGAGTGTTTTCCAGTTTGGTTCCATTCTCCCCATCACTTTCAGGTACACCAGTCAAATGTACATTTGGGATTTTTAAATAGTCCCATATTTCTTGGAGGCTTTCTTCATTTCTTTTCACTCTTTTTTCTCTAGTCTTGTCTTCTCACTTTATTTCATTGAGTTGATCTTCAATCTCTGATATCCTTTCTTCCACTTGATCAATTTGGCTATTGATACTTGTGTATGCTTTACAAAGTTCTCGTGCTGTGTTTTTCAGCTCCATCAGGTCATTTATATTCATCTCTAAACTGATTATTCTAGTTAGCAATTCATCTAACCTTTTTTCAAGGTTCTTAGCTTCCTTGCATTGGGTTAGAACATATTCCTTTAGCTTGGAGGACTTTATTACCCACCTTCTGAAGCCTACTTGTGTCAATGTGTCAAACTGAATTTGCCAACCTCTGTCCAGTTTTGTTCCCTTGCTGGCGAGGAGTTGTGATCTTTTGGAGGAGAAGAGGTGTTCTCCTCCAAAATTTCAAAGGTTTTTGAAATTTTCAGCCTTTTTGCACTGTTTTCTCCTCATCTTCATAGATTTATCTACCTTTGGTCTTTGATGTTGGTGACCTTCGGATGGGGTCTGTAAGTGGACATCCTTTTTGTTGGTGTTGATACTCCTCCTTCATGTTTGTTAGTTTTCCTTCTAACAGTCAGGCCTCTCTGCTGCAGATCTTGTGGAGTTTGCTGGAGGTCCACTGCAGACCCTGTTTGCATGCACTCCAGACCCTGTTTGCGTGCCCCACCCTGCTTCAGCTCGCCCTCTGTGGGCTGCACCCACTGTCCAACCAGTCCCGATGAGATGAACTGGGTGCCTCAGCTGGAAATGCAGAAATCACCTGCCTTCTGTGTGGATCTCGCTGGGATCTGCAGACCAGTGCTGTTCCTATTTGGCCATCTTGCCAGCTCTCCTTGATCCTGTGATTTTTCTTTTAAATTCTTTTTGTGTAGTGTACCATATTTATTGACTTGCGTATGTCAAACCATCCCTGCATCCCTGGTATAAAGCCCACTTAATCATAGTGGATTATCTTTTTTATATGCTGTTGTATTCAGTTTGCTAGTATTTCATTAAGGATTTTTGCATTTATATTCTTCAGGGATATTGGTCTGTAGTTTTCTTTTTTGGTTATGTCCTTTCCTGGTTCTGGTATTAGGGTGATACTGGCTCCACAGAATGATTTAGAGAGGATTTCTTCTTCTCTATTTTGTGAACTAGTGTCAATAGAATTGGTACCAATTCTTCTTTGAATATCTGATAGAATTCAGCTGAGAATCTGTCTTGTTTCTATTTCTTCCTTGTTTAATGTAGGAGGGTTGTATATGTCCAGGAATTTATCCATCTTCTCTAGGTTTTCTAGTTGATGCATGTAAAGGTGTTCATAGTAGCCTTGAATGATCTGTTGTATTTCTCTGGTATCCATTATAATATCTCACCTTTCATTTCTAATTGAGCTCTAATGGTCTATCGTTTTTATTTATCTATTTATTTATTTTTTAATTTATCTATTATAAATAGATAATATTTATAATAGATATTATAGAGATATCTATTATTTATATCGGTTTATTATGTTATTCATATTTATCTATTTTATTTATCTATGTTTTTTATTTTTATTTTATTTTATTTTTTATATTCTCAATATGATTTTTTTTATTACACTTTAAGTTTTAGGGTACATGTGCACAACGTGCAGGTTTGTTACGTATGTATACATGTGCCATGTTGGTGTGCTGCACCCATTAACTCGTCATTTACATTAGGTATATCTCCTAATGCTATCCCTCTCCCCTCCCCCCACCCCACAACAGGCCCCAGTGTGTGATGTTCCCCTTCCTGTGTCCATGTGTTCTCATTGTTCAATTCCCACCTATGAGTGAGAACATGCAGTGTTTGTTTTTTTGTCCTTGCAATAGTTTGCTGAGAATGATGGTTTCCAGTTTCATCCATGTCCCTACAAAGGACATGGACTCATCATTTTTTATGGCTGCATAGTATTCCATGGTGTATATGTGCCACATTTTCTTAATCCAGTCTATCATTGTTGGTCATTTGGCTTGGTTCCAAGTCTTTGCTATTGTGAATAGTGCCACAATAAACATACGTGTGCATGTGTCTTTATAGCAGCATGATTTATATTCCTTTGGGTATATACCCAGTAATGGGATGGCTGGGTCAAATGGTGTTTCTAGTTCTAGATCCCTGAGGAATCGCCACACTGTCTTGCACAATGGTTGAACTAATTTACAGTCCCACCAACAGTGTAAAAGTGTTCCTATTTCTCCACATCCTCTCCAGCACCTGTTGTTTCCTGACTTTTTAATGATCGCCATTCTAACTGGTGTGAAATGATATCTCATTGTGGTTTTGATTTGCATTTCTCTGATGGCCAGTGATGATGAACATTTTTTCTTGTGTCTGTTGGCTGCATAAATATCTTCTTTTGAGAAGTATCTGTTCATATCCTTTGCCCACTTTGATGGAGTTGTTTGTTTTTTTCTTGTAAATTTGTTTGAGTTCTTTGTAGATTCTGGATATTAGCCCTTTGTCAGTTGAGTAGATTGCAAAATTTTTCTCCCATTCTGTAGGTTGCCTGTTCACTCTGATGATAGTTTCTTTTGCTGTGCAGAAGCTCTTTAGTTTAATCAGATCCCATTTGTCAATTTTGGCTTTTGTTGCCATTGCTTTTGGTGTTTTAGACATGAAGTCCTTGCCCATGCCTATGTCCTGAATGGTATTGCCTAGGTTTTCTTCTAGGGTTTTTATGGTTTTAGGTCTAAGATTTAAGTCTTTAATCCATCTTGAATTAATATTTGTATAAGGTGTAAGGAAGGGATCCAGTTTCAGCTTTCTACATATGGCTAGCCAGTTTTCCCAGCACCATTTGTTAAATAGGGAATCCTTTCCCCATTTCTTGTTTTTGTCAGGTTTGTCAAAGATCAGATAGTTGTAGATGCATGGTAGTCTTACTGAGGGCTCTGTTCTGTTCCATTGGTCTATATCTCTGTTTTGGTACCAGTACCATGTGGTTTTTGTTACTGTAGCCTTGTAGTATAGTTTGAAGTCAGATAGTGTGATGCCTCCAGCTTTGTTCTTTTGGCTTAGGATTGACTTGGCGATGTGGGCTCTTTTTTGGTTCCATATGAACTTTAAAGCAGTTTTTTCCAATTCTCTGACGAAAGTCATTGGTAGCTTGATGGAGATGGCATTGAATCTATAAATTACCGTGGGCAGTATGGCCATTTTCACAATATTGAATCTTCCTACCCATGAGCATGGAATGTTCTTCCATTTGTTTGTATCCTCTTATATTTCATTGAGCAGTGGTTTGCAGTTCTCCTTGAAGAGGTCCTTCACATCCCTTGTAAGTTGGATTCCTAGGTATTTTATTCTCTTTGAAGCATTTGTGAATGGGAGTTCACTCATGATTTGGCTCTCTGTTTGTCTGTTATTGGTGTATAAGAATGCTTTTGATTTTTGCACATTGACTTTGTATCCTGAGAATTTGCTGAAGTTGCTTATCAGCTTAAGGAGATTTTGGGGCTTGCCCTTTTTCTTTCCAAGGATCTGAAGTGCTCTTGAATTCATTTTCTTTTGAGGTAATATTTCACTTAATTAGGGTTCACAGTTAGTGTTACCTATCATTGAAACTCATTACAAATGTTTATTTATTAATGATAATCTGTAATGAGATTTTACATATCTAATCTTTGAAACTCTCTTTTCACACAGGCAGGCACTAAATACTGCTATTACTGGTAAATGCTGATATTAATCCATGAGAATACATATTGCTTGGAAGATATTTATGGAGTTCTATTAGAGTGTTCTCTTGATATTAGTTTGCATGAAAGCTCCTCAACAGCATAGCTAAATGGATATTTAAGCATAGAAATTTCCTTAGCAATTTGCAATGAGATATGAAAAGTGTTGCTGAGCTATAATTTGAACAAAAAAAATACATCTGCTGTAAATTTGTGTGAAAGTATAACTCTTGCTTCTTGCTCTGACATTTGACAGCACAGGAAGTATATAAAAGAGTTGATACTTGTGAGTCAACAAATATTAGTTGTTATTGGAGTGACCTTAGATTAGTGTAAATTTACTTGTAAGTGATGTTCATCTTATAATTTTAGGTTGAACTCATAAAGAAACATTACCAAGTTCACAGCATAAGCTAATTTCCAAAGACATTCTGTGTTTTATAATAGAGGATGGTTTTCTTCATTCAGAAAAACTTAGAACTTTGCTCAAAGCTGAAACATTGTGATAAAATTTACTATGGCTAATCTTTGGATTAGCAGGAATATATGACCGTTAGTGAGGAGAAAAATTAATGAAGAAGAAATAGATAACTTAAGCAGCCTTATATATCTACCAAAGAAATAAAAGTTTGTAGTTAAGACATTACAAAATTGTAGTGTTAAAAAAGACAATACAGAACAACAAACAAAACAAAATAAAAAATTACAGGACCACATAGATTCACTGTTGAATTCTACAAAAAGTTTAAAGAAGAAATAATTTCAATTCTACACACATTCTTTCAGAGAAGAAAGTCGTTTGAAACTAATCTGTGAGGCCATAATTCACTCTGATATAAAAACGAGATGAAAATATTTCAAGAAAAGGAAACTACAAACCAGTAACTCATGAATATGAATGTGAAATATTTCAGTATAATTTTAGAAAACTGTCATGGAATAAATGCTTGGGTGCTCCCAAAACTCACATGCTGAAACTCTAACCCCACAAAGTGATGGTATTAGGAGGCGGAGCCTTTGATAGAGAATTAGTTCATGAGGATTCTGCCCTCACATATGGGATTAGAGCCCTTATAAGAAGAGACAAAAGAGCTTGCTTTGTCTGTTCCCTCTCTTGGCCATATGAGGATACAAGAAGACAACTGTCTGTGAACTTGGAAGAGTGCTCTCACCGGACATCAGATCTGCTTCTGCCTTGATCTTGGACTTTTCTGCATCCAGAATTGTGAGAAATAAATTTTGTTTGTTGTTTAAACCACCTAGTCTATGGCATTCTTTTATAGCAGCCCGAAGTGACTAAGACAAAAACCTATCCAACATTGTATAAAGATAATATATCATGTCCAAATAAATGTTTTTTGCTGACTTATAAGGGTGTCTAAACACTTAAAAATTAACCACTGTAATTTTCCAGATTAGGAGATTAAAAAGATAGTAGATCTGACAAATTACAACTTTTTTTTTTTTTTTTTTTTTTTTTTTTTTTTTTGAGACAAGGTCTCACTCTGTCGCCTAGGCTGGAGGGAGTGCAGTGGTGTGATCTCAGCTCAATGCAGCCTCTGCCTCCCGGGTTCAAGCAATTCTCCCACCTCAGCCTCCCAAATAGCTGGGATTACAGGGGTGTGCCACCACACCTGGCTAATTTTTGCATTTTTAGTAGAGACGGGGTTTCACCATGTTGGCCGGGCTGGTCTCAAACATCTGACCTCAGGTGATCTGCCAACCTTGGCTTCCCAAAGTGCTGGGATTATAGGCATGAGCCACTGTGCCCAGCCTATGGCATCTTTTCTTGATAAAAAATTAAAAAAATAAACTAAACAGATGCTGGTGAGGCTGTGGAGAAAAGGGAATGCTTATACACTGCTAGTGGGAATGTAAATTAGTTCAGCCACTGTGGAAGGCAGTTTGGAGATTTCTCAAAGAATTTAAAACAGAGCTACCATTTGACCCAGCAATTAAATTACGGGGTATAAACCCAAAAGAAAATAAATCATTCTACCGAAAATACATATGTACTGGCATGTTTATTGCTGTACTATTCACAGTAGCAGAGACATGGAATCAACTCAGGTGCCCATCAATGGTAGATTGGATTGAGAAAATGTGGTCTATTTGTGAGATTTTGGTGCACGCATCACCCAAGCAGTATACACTACACCCTATTTGTAGTCTTTTATCCCTCACCCCCTTCCCACCCTATCCCCCTGAGTCCCCAAAGTCCATCGTGTCATTCTTACCCATGTAACCATACAACACCTGTTCCCCAATAACCTATGGAAATAAAAAAATTAAAGAAAAAGCTTTATGGACAAAGCACATTGTATCCCAAACAGACAGACTTAGCAATAAATGAGTTAACTGATTAGTAAACCACAAATGAAGATATGGCTGTAGATTTACATGGGCCATTTTGATTTGTTCTGTTGTTTGATTAACTCATCCTAATAACAGCTTTTGAATGGTTGGGTGTCATTAAAGAAATTTAAAATATTGTGCATATTACATACAATTATATTTCTCCATCACTATCTGCTCTTCATCAAGTCTAAGCATAAAAATACGCAAGCTTACCTGTTTCTTCAGGTCATCATTTCCTTATGTGAACTCTTGTGTCACAGAAAACTTACATTAAATAAATTTGTATGCTAAAAAAAAGTGGTACACATACACTATGGAATATTATGCAGCATAAAAAGAATGAAAGAATATCTTTTGCAGCAACATGGATGGAGCTGGAAGTCATAATGCTAAGCAAATTAACACAGAAACAGAAAACCAAATATATGTTCTCACAAGTGGGAGATAAGCAATGAACACACATGGATATAAACATGGGAACAACAGACGCTGTGTATTACTAGAGGGTTGGCGGGTTAAAAACTAACTATCGTGTACTATGCTCACTACCTGAGTGACGGGATCCATACTGCAAACCTCAGTAACATGCAATAGTCCCATGTAACAAATATTCATATATACCCCTTGTATCTAAAATAAAAGCTGAAATGAAAATTTCAACATTGTAGGAATAAAAAGGAATTCTTCAAACTGATAAAGGGAATCTAAAGAAGACCTACAGATAACATCATACTTAACGCTGAAGTACTGAATTCCTTTTCCATCAAAGATCAGGAATAAAGCAAGAATTTTTAGTTTCATCTTTTCTATTCTACATTGTTCTGGTGTTTCTTACCAGTGCAATAGGCAAGGTTAAAAAAAAAGGGCATGGGGATTGGAAAGAAAGCTTTCTTTATAGGCAGATGACAGGAACTAGCATAGCATGTTGCACAACATCAATAAGTGTTTGCTGAAGGAATAACAATTGTATTAAAAAGTTTGATGAAAATGCCATGCTGTTATAACACACTTTATGTTATACTTCCCCTAGTATTGTATGAGTACCTATTTCATTGCATTTTACCCACTTTGAGAATGAATAGTACATTAAAAAATCCTTGTTCCTTTGTGAAATGCAAATTTTTATTTCATTTTAGTGTACATTTCTTTGATCACTACTAAATTTGAACACCTTTTCATATTTTTCACGTATTTATTATTTATGTGGCCTTTTCCCCTGAAAATTACTCGTTCTTGCTCTTTGCCTGTTTTTGTACCGAAGTATATAATTTTAATCCTAATGATATGTTAAATATGTACACACAAATATATGTGTACATTTTGAAATCACTTATATCAATTATCCTTTAGTTTTTGATGTTTATATTTTTAAATGATTCCTATTAGTTGTTTAAAATATAAAGCCAGAAAGAATGCAAAGAAAAAACAATAAAATTTTATCACCAAAGGAAACCAGTGTCATCAGTTTTGTGAATTCATTTCCAAAGGGTCAATTAAAACTATTGATTACATTACCTTTCAATTTATAAGAGATTTCTGGTGCCAAAAAGTTTATATATTAAATGTTTATACAAGCGGACTTGAAGGAGTTATAAAAAATGGCATTTAAAAAATAAAAATAAAAATATAAATGTTATTTTTTTAACATAGACTCCGCCAAATCCAAGACACTTTTGTGAGAGATGATAGCAGCCATTTGGCCCTTCTATAGAGAATTGAGGTCCTGAGAATTTAAACATGGCGATGCAGTGTTTTTTTTTTTTCTTCCACCTTATTAACTGAGGAAAATGGATGCCTCTCAAATATTTTCTAAGATTAGGCAACAAAAAAGAAGTCAGAAGAAGCTAAATCAGGATGGTAAGATGGATGCCTAATAATTGCCCATTGAAACTCTCACAAAATTCTTTTTTGATGACAGAAATGAGCAGGAGCATTGTCATGGTAGAGAACTCTCTGGTGAAGCTCTCCTGGGTGCTTTTCTGCTAAAGCTTTGGCTTTCTCAAAATACTCTCATAATAAGTTGATATTATTGTTCTTTGGCTTTCTGGAAAGTCAGCAAGCAAAATGCTTTGAGCATCCCAGAAAACTGTTACCATGGCCAGGCACAGTGGCTCATGCCTCTAATCCCAGCACTTTGGGAGGCTGAGGCAGGTGGATCATGAGGTCAGGAGTTCAAGACCAGCTTGACCAACATGATAAAACCTCGTGTCTACTAAAAATACAAAAATTAGCTGGGCATGGTGGTGGATGCCTGTAATCCCAGCTACTCCAGAGGCTGTGGCAGGAGAATCATTTGAACCTGGGATGGGGAGGTTGCAGTAAGCTGAGATTGCACCATTGTACTCCAGCCTGGGTGGCAGAAGGAGACTCCATCTCAAAACAAACAAACCAAAACCAAAACCAAACAAACAAAAAACCTGTTACCATGAACTTTCACATTTGACTGATCTGCTTTTGCTTTGAATAGACCACTTCCACCTCTTGATAGCCATTGCTTTGATTGTGCTTTGTCTTCAGGATCATACTGGTAAAGCCATGTTTCATCTCCTGCTACAATTCTTCAAATAAATGCTTCAGGATCTTGAGCTCACTTATTTAAAATTTCCGTTGAAGGCTCTGCTCTTGTCTGCAGCTGATCTGGGTGGAATGGTTTTGGCACCCATTGAGTGTGAAGTTTGATCAGCTTTAATTTTTCAGTCAGAATTGTGTAACCGGAACCAGCGGATATGTCTGTGGTGTCAGCTATTGCTTCTGCTGTTAATCATTGGCCCTCTTCAGTTAGAGCACTGTATTAGTCCTTTCTCATGCTGCTAATAAAGACATACCTGAGACTGGGTAATTTATAAAGGAAAGAGGTTTAACGGATTCACAGTTCCACATGGCTGGGAAGGCCTCACAATTATGGCAGAAGGTGAAAGAGGAGCAAAGTCTTGTCTTACGTGGGAGCAGGCAAGAAGAGAATGAGAACCAAGTGAAAAGGGAAACCTCTTATAAAACCATCAGATCTTGTGAGACTTACTACCACGAGAACAGTATGAGGGAAACTGACCCCATGATTCAATTATTTCCCACTGGGTCCCTTCCACAACACATGGGAATTATGGCAGCTACAATTCAAGATGAGATTTGGGTGGGGACACAGCCAAACCATGTCAGAAACCAACAAGATAAATTATTTTATTTTATTTTATTATTATTATACTTTAAGTTTTAGGGTACATGTGCACAATGTGCAGGTTAGTTACATATGTATACATGTGCCATGCTGGTGTGCTGCACCCATTAACTCATCATTTCGCATTAGGTATATCTCCTAATGCTCTCCCTCCCCACTCCTCCCACCCCACAACAATCCCCAGAGTGTGATGTTCCCCTTCCTGTGTCCATGTGTTCTCATTGTTCAATTCCCACCTATGAGTGAGAACATGCGGTGTTTGGTTTCTTGTCCTTGCGATAGTTTACTGAGAATGATGATTTCCAATTTCATCCATGTCCCTACAAAGGACAAGAACTCATTATTTTTTATGGCTGCATAGTATTCCATGGTGTATGTGTGCCACATTTTCTTAATCCAGTCTATCATTGTTGGACATTTGGGTTGGTTCCAAGTCTTTGCTATTGTGAATAGTGCCACAATAAACATACGTGTGCATGTGTCTTTATAGCAGCAAGACTTATAGTCCTTTGGGTATATACCCAGTAATGGGATGGCTAGGTTGAATGGTATTTCTAGTTCTAGATCCCTGAGGAATCGCCACACTGACTTCCACAATGGTTGAACTAGTTTACAGTCCCACCAACAGTGTAAAAGTGTTCCTATTTCTCCACATCCTCTCCAGCACCTGTTGTTTCCTGACTTTTTAATGATGGCCATTCTAACTGGTGTGAGATGGTATCTCATTGTGGTTTTGATTTGCATTTCTCTGATGGCCAATGATGGTGATCATTTTTTCATGTGTTTTTTGGCTGCATAAATGTCTTCTTTTAAGAAGTGTCTGTTCATGACCTTCACCCACTTTTTGATGGGGTTGTTTTTGTCTTGTAAATTTATTTGAGTTCATTATAGATTCTGGATATCAGCCCTTTGTCAGATGAGTAGGTTGCGAAAATTTTCTCCCATTGTGTAGGTTGCCTGTTCACTCTGATGGTAGTTTCTTTTGCTGTGCAGAAGCTCTTTAGTTTAATTAGATCCCATTTGTCAATTTTGGCTTTTGTTGCCATTGCTTTTGGTGTTTTAGACATGAAGTCCTTGCCCATGCCTACGTCCTGAATGGTAATGCCTAGGTTTTCTTCTAGCGTTTTTATGGTTTTAGGTCTAACATTTAAGTCTTTAATCCATCTTGAATTAATATTTGTATAAGGTGTAAGGAAGGGATCCAGTTTCAGCTTTCTACATATGGCTAGCCAGTTTTCCCAGCACCATTTATTAAATAGGGAATCCTTTCCCCATTGCTTGTTTTTGTCAGGTTTGTCAAAGATCACATAGTTGTAGATATGCGGCATTATTTCTGAGGGCTCTGTTCTGTTCCATTGATCTATATCTCTGTTTTGGTACCAGTACCGTGCTGTTTTGGTTACTGTAGCCTTGTAGTATAGTTTGAAGTCAGGTAGCATGATGCCTCCGGCTTTGTTCTTTTGGCTTAGGATTGACTTGGCGATGCGGGCTCTTTTTTGGTTCCATATGAACTTTAAAGTAGTTTTTTCTAATTCTGTGAAGAAAGTCATTGGTAGCTTGATGGGGATGGCATTGAATCTATAAATGACCTTGGGCAGTATGGCCATTTTCATGATACTGATTCTTCCTACCCATGAGCATGGAATGTTCTTCCATTTGTTTGTATCCTCTTTGATTTCATTGAGCAGTGGTTTATAGTTCTCCTTGAAGAGGTCCTTCACATCCCTTGTAAGTTGGATTCCTAGGTATTTTATTCTCTTTGAAGCAATTGTGAATGGGAGTTCACTCATGATTTGGCTCTCTGTTTGTCTGTTATTGGTGTATAAGAATGCTTGTGACTTTTGTACATTGATTTTGTATCCTGAGACTTTGCTGAAGTTGCTTATCAGCTTAAGGAGATTTCGAGCTGAGACAATGGGGTTTTCTAGATATACAATCATGTCGTCTGCAAACAGGGACAATTTGACTTCCTCTTTTCCTAATTGAATACCCTTTATTTCCTTCTCCTGCCTGATTGACCTGGCCTGAACTTCCAACACTATGTTCAATAGGAGTGGTGAGAGAGGGCATCCCTGTCTTGTGCCAGTTTTCAAAGGGAATGCTTCCAGTTTTTGCCCATTCAGTAGGATATTGGCTGTGGGTTTGTCATAGATAGCTCTTACTATTTTGAGATATGTCCCATCAGTACCTAATTTATTGAGAGTTTTTAGCATGAAGAGTTGTTGAATTTTGTCAAAGGCCTTTTCTGCATCTATTGAGATAATCATGTGGTTTTTGTCTTTGGTTCTGTTTGTATGCTGGATTACATTTATTGATTTGCATATATTGAACCAGCCTTGCATCCCAGGGATGTAGCCCACTTGATCATGGTGGATAAGCTTTTTGATGTGCTGCTGGATTCGGTTTGCCAGTATTTTATTGAGGATTTTTGCATCAATATTCATCAAGGATATTGGTCTAAAATTCTCTTTTTTGGTTGTGTCTCTGCCCGGCTTTGGTATCAGAATGATGCTGGCCTCATAAAATGAGTTACGGAGGATTCCCTCTTTTTCTATTGATTGGAATAGTTTCAGAAGGAATGGTACCAGTTCCTCCTTGTACCTCTGGTAGAATTCGGCTGTGAATCCATCTGGTCCTGGACTCTTTTTGGTTGGTAAGCTATTGATTATTGCCACAATTTCAGATCCTGTTATTGGTCTATTCAGAGATTCAACTTCTTCCTGGTTTAGTCTTGGGAGAGTGTATGTGTCAAGGAATTTATCCATTTCTTCTAGATTTTCTAGTTTATTTGCGTAGAGGTGTTTGTAGTATTCTCTGATGGTAGTTTGTGTTTCTGTGGGATTGGTGGTGATATCCCCTTTATCATTTTTTTATTGTGTCTATTTGATTCTTCTCTCTTTTCTTCTTTATTAGTCTTGCTAGCTGTCTATCAATTTTGTTGATCCTTTCAAAAAACCAGCTCCTGGATTCATTAATTTTTTGAAGGGTTTTTTGTGTCTCTATTTCCTTCAGTTCTGCTCTGATTTTAGTTATTTCTTGCCTTCTGCTAGCTTTTGAATGTTTGCTCTTGCTTTTCTAGTTCTTTTAATTGTGATGTTAGGGTGTCAATTTTGGATCTTTCCTGCTTTCTCTTGTGGGCATCTAGTGCTATAAATTTCCCTCTACACACTGCTTTGAATGTGTCCTAGAGATTCTGGTATGTTGTGTCTTTGTTCTCATTGGTTTCAAAGAACATCTTTATTTCTGCCTTCATTTCGTTATGTACCCAGTAGTCATTCAGGAGCAGGTTGTTCATTTTCCATGTAGTTGAGTGGTTTTGAGTGAGTTTTTTAATCCTGAGTTCTAATTTGGTTGCACTGTGGTCTGAGAGAGTTTGGTATAATTTCTGTTCTGTTACATTTGCTGAGGAGAGCTTTACTTCCAACTATGTGGTCAATTTTGGAATAGGTGTAGTGTGGTGCTGCAAAAAATGTATATTCTGTTGATTTGGGGTGGAGAGTTCTGTAGATGTCTATTAGGTCTGGTTGGTGCAGAGCTGAGTTCAATTCCTGGATATCCTTGTCAACTTTCTGTCTCGTTGATCTGTCTAATGTTGACAGTGGGGTGTTAAAGTCTCCTATTATTATTGTGTGGAAGTCAAGTCTCTTTGTAGGTCACTCAGGACTTGCTTTATGAATCTGGGTGCTCCTGTATTGGGTGCATATATATTCAGGATAGTTAGCTCTTCTTGTTGAATTGATCCCTTTACCATTAAGTAATGGCCTTCTTTGTCTCTTTTTATCTTTGTTGGTTTAAAGTCTGTTTTATCAGAGACTAGGATTGCCACCCCTGCCTTTTTTTGTTTTCCATTTGTTTGGTAGATCTTCCTCCATCCTTTTATTTTGAGCCTATGTGTGTCTCTGCCTGTGAGATGGGTTTCTTGAATACAGCACACTGATGGGTCTTGATTCTTTATGCAATTTGCCAGTCTGTGTCTTTTAATTGGAGCATTTAGTCCATTTACATTTAAAGTTAATATTGTTATGTGTGAATTTGATCCTGTCATTATGATGTTAGCTGGCTATTTTGCTCGTTAGTTGATGCAGTTTCTTCCTAGCCTCGATGGTCTTTACAATTTGGTATGATTTTGCAGTGGCTGGTACCGGTTGTTCCTTTCCATGTTTAGTGCTTCCTTCAGGAGCTCTTTTAGGGCAGGCCTGCTGGTGACAAAATCTCTCAGCATTTGCTTGTCTGTAAAGTATTTTATTTCTCCTTCACTTATGAAGCTTAGTTTGGCTAGATATGAAATTCTCGGTTGAAAATTCTTTTATTTAAGAATGTTGAATATTGGCCCCCACTCTCTTCTGGCTTGTAGAGTTTCTTCCAAGATATCCGCTGTTCGTCTGATGGGCTTCCCTTTGTGGCTAACCCGACCTTTCTGTCTGGCTGCCCTTATCATTTTTTCCTTCATTTCAACTTTGGTGAATCTGACAATTATGTGTTTTGGAGTTGCTCTTCTCGAGGAGTGTTTTTGTGGCATTCTCTGTATTTCCTGAATCTGAATGTTGGCCTGCCTTGCTAGATTGGGGAAGTTCTCCTGGATAATATCCTGCAGAGTGTTTTCCAACTTGGTTCCATTCTCCCCATCACTTTCAAGTACACCAATCAGACGTAGATTTGGTCTTTTCACATAGTCCCATATTTCTTGGAGGCTTTGTTCATTTCTTTTTATTCTTTTTTTCTCTAAACTTCCCTTCTCACTTCATTTCATTCATTTCATCTTCCATCACTGATACCCTTTCTTCCAGTTGATTGCATCAGCTCCTGAGGCTTCTGCATTCTTCACGTAGTTCTCAAGCCTTGGCTTTCAACTCCATCAGCTCCTTTAAGCACTTCTCTATATTGGTTATTCTAGTTATACATTCGTCTAAATTTTTTTTCAAAGTTTTTAACTTGTTTGCCTTTGGTTTGAATTTCCTCCTGTAGCTCGGAGTAGTTTGATCGTCTGAAGCCTTCTTCTCTCAACTCATCAAAGTCATTCACCATCCAGCTTTGTTCCATTGCCGGTGAGGAGCTGTGCTCCTTTGGAGGAGGAGAGGCACTCTGCGTTTTAGAGTTTCCAGTTTTTCTGCTCTGTGTTTTCCCCAACTTTGTGGTTTTATCTACTTTTGGTCTTTGATGATGGTGATGTACAGATGGGTTTTTGGTGTGGATGTCCTTTCTGTTTGTTAGTTTTCCTTCTAACAGACAGGACCCTCAGCTGCATGTCTGTTGGAGTTTGCGGACGTCCACTCCAGACCCTGTTTGCCTGGGTATCAGCAGCGGTGGCTGCAGAACTGCGGATTTTAGTGAACCGCGAATGCTGCTGTCTGATTGTTCCTCTGGAAGTTTTGTCTCAGAGGACTACCCGGCTGTGTGAGGTGTCAGTCTGCCCCTACTGGGGGGTGCCTCCCAGTTAGGCTGCTCGGGGGTCAGGGGTCAGGGACCCACTTGAGGAGGCAGTCTGCCAGTTCTCAGATCTCCAGCTGCATGCTGGGAGAACCACTGCTCTCTTCAAAGCTGTCAGACAGGGAAATTTAAGTCTGCAGAGGTTACTGCTGTCTTTTTGTTTGTCTGTGCCCTGTCCCCAGAGGTGGAGCCTACAGAGGCAGGCAGGCCTCCTTGAGCTGTGGTGGGCTCCACCCAGTTCGAGCTTCCTGGCTGCTTTGTTTACCTAAGCAAGCCTGGGCAATGGCGGGCGCCCCTCCCCCAACCTCACTGCTGCCTTGCAGTTTGATCTCAGACTGCTGTGCTAGCAATCAGTGAGACTCCATGTGCGTAGGACCCTCTGAGCCATGTGCGGGATATAATCTCCTGGTGCACCGTTTTTTTAAGCCCATTGGAAAAGCGCAGTATTTGGGTGGGAGTGACCCGAATTTCCAGGTGCCGTCTGTCACCCCTTTCTTTGACTAGGAAAGGGAACTCCCTTACCCCTTGCACTTCCCAAGTGAGGCAATGCCTCACCCTGCTTTGGCTCACGCACGATGCACTGCACCCACTGTCCTGCGCCCACTGTCTGGCACTCCCTAGTGAGATGAACCTGGTACCTGAGATGGAAATGCAGAAATCACCCGTCTTCTGCATCGCTCATGCTGGGAGCTGTAGACTCAAGCTGTTGCTATTTGGCCATCTTGGCTGCCCTCTCTAAATTATTTTTTCCTTGCAAATTGATGTGGATGTTCTGCTGCTAAGGAATTCATCTTCAACATTGTCTCATCTCTTTTAAAAATGCATTATCCATTTGTAAACTACTAATTTCTCTGGAGCATTGTCCCCATAAACTTTTTGTAAAGTCTCAATGATTTCACCATTCTTCCACCTAAGTTTCACCATAGATTTGATGTTTGTTCTTGCTTCTTTTTCAGCAGAATTTGTGTTCCTTGGATAACAGCTTTTTTCACACAAACATCTTATCCTTCTTAGTGCTTCAAAATAGATCCTGTTCAGCCATGTTATAAAAAATTAGTACAGATTTATTTTGGCACAAAAATTTGAACTCCATGCATAGTTTACTCATAATATGCATTTTCATGAATTTTTTGAAGACTCTTTCTGTATACTTGGGCATGTTTCTGGAGTCATTACGGTGTGTTAATGCAAACAAATTATAATGCATTTGCTATTACTGTTTTGTTGATTATAGTTTTATAAAAAGTCCAGCATGTGCTTTACCGTATATGAGTCAGCCTGATCGTCACTCCATGATGCTCTTTTTCCGGAATCATCTTGGCTGTTAGTGATTTTCAGATGAATTTGAAACTAGTTGTGCAACTTCTTCCCAAAAGCAAATCATTATTTCATGGAATCACTTAAACTTATAAGGTATTTTGGAATTACTGATACATGTAGTACCATAATTATAAATGGCACCTGTCTGCACATTATATTTTTGGCTAGTTTTGCAGATATAAAGGCATAATCTTGATTCCCCCTGCCCATTTTGCTCTTCTTTGGATCAGGTCTTGGGAATCTCTTAAAACTGTGTTACTTTCATGCAAGTATCTTCCTGCTTTACGTTTCTTGAATCTTTTCTGCTGAGAAATAGAAATGCAAACAAAAACAAGATTAAGAAACAAAAAATAAATAAGATATAGATTAAGCATATATATACTGTGTGCCTGAGGACAAGCTGCCCTCTACCCACCAGCATTGTAATCCAAGATTCTCTAGATATTGATACTATTGTGTTGGAAAAGGCCCTGATACCTGGGCATTCCTGGGAAGGCAGTGTTGAATATTGATACTCTCACCATTGTCTCTTTGGATCTCAGACCAATGACATCTTTAGTAAATCAAAGCGAGAATTGAAAATTTTAAAGCTATTGTCTTATTTTTCATCATTTAAAATCCTGCTTTCTTTTCTTAATTTTGTCTCCTCAAAATTTCTGTTGCCCATGGCAGCAAATTTGCCTGAATCTCAGAGGCATCCCAACAAGATCCATTTCCTTCAGATACATCGTTATTTTTGCAAAGGAGATTTTGCTCTATGCTGTAGTCCCATGATTCTTTGACTGAAGCAATAATTAGGTATGAGGCAATCTCATTCCCTTTCCCACCACATATCAGGCATTCATTGGGCCAATGTGTGATAAAACCAGGGAATGAGAATGAGGCATTTGAGTCTTAGCAGATTTGTGAGAAAACAACAGGAGTGTGTGTTTCCCACAAGGGCAGAAAGTATGTGCCACTCATAATAGGCTAATTTGGATCTTTTCACCACTGAACCTTCTGGTGTGAAGTGGTCTGTGTGACATAGAGAGCCTCAAGAGTCTGACTCCATTGTGGATAGGGTAGGCTGCTACTGAACTAAAGGACATGGTGACAAATAGAAAAGTCCTAGGTCTGAGCCTACATGAAGGACAGAGGGCCCCAAATGGTCGTTGACCTTTCTCATTAAACAGCTACAGCACATAGCCACTCCCCACTCACGTGACAGCTAGAGGGTTTACTCACTCATTTTCCACATCCTGGATGGTGTTAGGAAGAGGTAGATCCCTGGTTTCTGGAAGGAGGAGGATAACAGGGACAGCAAGGATGGGGAAGACTCCATAGGAAATCCAGGGCAGGTGGGGAGAATACGCCATTAAGGTCATCAACAGAGGAGCCAGTGCTGCCCCAGTCCTACCGGACACTGCATTGATTCCTGCAACTGTTGACCTTAGAGTGCAAATAACAACACAAAAAAATCTTGTATGAATCTGTACATGTAAGCTCTTTATCATCATTATTTCTTTATGGGGACCAGTACAACAGAGTTACTAAACACATGGGCTTTGACAGCAAGCCCTTAATTGTGACATTTACCTCTGTTGGTTTCTACCTATTTGATAGTATAATGTTGGTAACTGCTCTTAACCTTAGTTTCATAATTACTAAAATAGAGATACCCATAGCATTAATTAACCTGTAGCAATAACCCGCAGCTTTGATAATTTGATAATAATAACACATATATGGCTCTCAGTTTCTCTGTTCATTTCTATTACAATTAATTCATCTGGCACCTAAACAGTGTCAGTCTTTCATTCACAATGAATATCAATAAATTCAGAAATTTCTGTTTTGAAACCAGATGGTCTTTAGCTCGTGTACCTCAATATGGTGGGGACGAGCTCGTTGTGGTGGACAGAAGCACTGTTGCTAGCAGCAGAAACACTACCAATTCCCAAAGTTGCTAAAACCATACGCAGGATCTGCATTTCTAGAGAGAACAGTGAGAATCAGGAAATCTTGCCTGAAGAAACTTTTCAACCCCCAAATAATTGTAAAAAGATTCTAATGGAGGAATTTGCAAGTGTGAAATATGTGGTAGACAAACTGCAACATGCCAGAGTTTGGGGAATGGTTGCGAGGCTGAGAAATATAGACTGTAAAATGGTAGGGCTTAAACATTGAATAAAGGATCTCAATCTCAATCTTTAACTCTTTCTGCACATTTGAGTATTGCCAATTAAGGTGGGGGTAGGGACCAACAGGAAATATTTGTTTTATTTATTCTGTGTAATATTTTCTGTGTACTTCCAGTGGGGGCACAGAACTATATTTGTTCTATTAGAACAATATTCATTTTAATTTTTTTTATGTAATATTTTCTGTGCACCTCCAGTGGGGCATAGAACTATATATAGATAATAACTGAGGAGTTTGTGAGCCATGTCTTGAGCAGTTTAGAGCTAAGAGTGTGGGAACAATTTTTGATATGGGACAGATATTCTACCATATAGTAAGAAAAGGACTGGGTTTATTTGGGAGTGGACAGTGTGGAGAGACATAAGCTCTGAATAATTCAGGATTGTAAAACCTAACATTATAAAACCTAACTCCTATTTGGAAATAAATAATATCACACTGGGAACCATTGACACTGAAAATTCAAAAAGGTACTTTTTCATCAATAAAAATATCAAAATAGGATTTTAAATCAGTGGAGAAGGCTCTCCTATAAGGCAGAAAACTTACACCAGCAGGAGGCATGGAGCCCACCAGTCTGGGAATCCTGCAAAATATGTTCCTGCTCTGGGAGATGAGTGGAATATAGTGACCACTAATGTTCTCATAATCATTACAGAAGGTCATTCTATTAATTTAACTTAGGAAAGTGGATTTTAAGAGAGCCTGGGTCAGCTTCTTAATCTGTTCCTTGTTTAGGGGTAGATTATAAAACAGATAAAGAGATATTAAGATGAGACTTTTTCTTGTTCCAACTGTACACTTCATTTATGGTCGAAGACAAGGAATTTTTATTTCAGCAAAGTCAAGAAGCCTTTTCTAAAAAGTGTTGCATTTATATGAGATAATAGGGAACTCAAAAGTGAATATACAGGGAAGAGGATATGGACAAGTTAGAGAGACCTCAAAAATTAGAAAGTGTCCTAGACAGAGGCAGTGAGGGCATTGTGTGCCCACTTTGGCATACAGTTGCAAGGCCTAGCCCCTCCACAATAGCTATAAAAGGGTGATTAGCCAAAAAGCATGTGCTTAGTTACTTTTCTAAAGAAACCATTAGGTGTAATTGGAGCCCGTGTCCAGATTCATCTTGGCTGTGATGAAGACAACCGTGTGTCTGAACCATCACGGCTGACATTGGTTGAGTAAGAGCCCAAGTGCTGAAAACAACATATTGTCAGAATGAGTTCCAAACCCTCATATTAACTTCAGGGAATCTTTTGGCTGTCAAGGGCAATGCTGTTCTTTTGGCACCAGGCATAAAAGACCAATGTAATCCCTGGAGAATGGGGGTAACTACTTTCTTTCCTGAAACTCCTGTCTCTCTCACCTTGGGGCAAAAAGGTGTTGACCAGAATGAAAAGTCCCACCGGGAACGTGAACAACATCTGGCTTATTCGACGACCCATATGATTCAGTGTCAAAAGGGAAACACATCTGGCTGTGAATGTGACAGCTCCACAGAGAATCTGGAACAGGGAGACATTGCTCCCTAAGTGCTGCAAGTTGAGTATCAGGCCATAAAAGGGTACAGTGATTGCGAATCTGAAGTGAATAAAAAGGACAAAGACATATTCAATAAGATTTAAAGCCTAGGAAACATTTTCTGAGATTTTGAAGGTAAGTCCTATAAATGATTATAATATTGACCCAATTGGCAAATGGTGTTTTTCCTTTTAAAAAAGGGATCATTCTGTTTTATAGACTATTTCCTTTTCAGACAATGGTCTTAAAATAACATAAAATAATTGTGGAACATGATGTTAAAATGGGCTCTTCATTGTCATAATTTTTACTGGGTCCTGAAGAAAAGAGATAGCAAACATACATATTATCAATGAAAGTTAAAAACCTACCCATGTAGAAAAAGTAATGTGAAATCTGAATTCATCAGTCAACTGGATGATATAAATGATTGGACATGGGTAGGGTTAGATGATGGAAATTAGGGGAATAGTTTCTTTGCAGCAGTTCAGCATTGTGTGAGTCAAACTTCTCTGCTCCCGTTCAGAGACCTTCTTTACCTTAGTCTTAGTAATCCCTGGAGAATGGGGGTAATACTTACTTGTATAATCTGGCCCACAGATTATACAAGTGGAGAGGAAGCATAACACATTTACATAGAGAAAAAGTCAACAATATCTTTTTACCCTTCTTGCCATATCAACCACCAAGGTCAGCTTGAACTACAGAAACAGAGAATCTCTAACTCTGAATGAATATCTAACCTTCTTTACCTTACCTTAGTGAGGCTGCAAGGGCACTGTAGGCAAGAGCTTTCCATGTGTTTCCTGGACTTGAGTGCAGTGGCCTGACATTTCTAAGCAGTCTAAGAGCTACAAGCAATGGGTTATTAAATCATCAGAATTGAGATAAAGGGGCTGGCAGGTAAATATACTTCCAGTAAAATAAGGTAGGGATGCCTGTATTTGCTCACAGGTTGTAAAGGCTCTGAAAGAGAGAGCTTGTATGGAATCATTTTAATCCCTCTGTGGAAAGAGGAAAGGAGAAAAAAGTGTTGGGGTGGGGAAGGCGACCAGCAATAAGGCAATGCAAAGCCAAATTGATTAGCAGGGCCTAGAGAGAAAATGTATGCAGGAGCCAGAGGAAAATGCATTTCTTGCATCACAAGAAATGGAGTGAATGCCAAGTGGTTACAGTGGAGGCCTCCAAGGAATTTACATAAAGGCACCCAGGGAAAGGAGTCTGATTTGATCATCCACCATGCCCAGCATCCAACAGTTACCAATGCCCGACCTTTGCTTTCTTTCCCCCTCTCTAGGTATGTAGAGTGTAGAAACCCGGCTCACAGATTATACAAGTGGAGAGGAAGCATAACACATTTACGTAGAGAAAAAGTCAACAATATCTTCTTACCCTTCTTACAATATCAACCACCAAAGTCAGCTTGAACTGCAGAAACAGATTCTCTAACTCTGAATGAATATCTGAGGTTTAATTTTCATATGTGGCTGAAATATATGTATTACTAAGATGAGGCTATTCTTGTGAGTGAGAGGATGGGATTTTTTTTTTTTTTATTACTGAGAAGGAGAGTATGTGTTATGTGGCTTGTCAGAGATTTCATCAGGGATAGGGAAAGAACCACAGAGCAGGTTTAAGAGAAAGCTAAGAAGGGATTAGGTGAAGATGATGATTTTCTGTTTTCATGATTAGGCCCTGTGCTTTCTCATTATTCAACATGAATTATTTTGATAAAACTTGCAGATGAAATTTGAGGAAAAAATTAACATTTTAGAAAAATTCATAGATATAAAATTTCTATAAATTTTATAATTATGAAAGAATACCGCATATTACTTAGAGATAAATACCAATGTAGCAAGGTATAATGAAAGGCTTGGGGATGATAAAACAAAAAACCTGGAAAAAAAGGTTGGGAATATGCCCACGGAGGTTTATACAGAAGGCCTCCATTATCTTGGTCTGATTGTCTTTCTTAATGTGGGTAATGAGGTGTTTTTAAATTATAGTTACAAGTTTACTATCATGTATGCCTTAAATAATCAATAGTACATTAAAAAATATAAACAGAATTAGGCTAACTAAAGGGTGTCCTTAATTTTGTAATTTGCTTTGACAGCAGGTTTTCGTCTGAGGCATGAAATCAATTTGCATAGTTCCATTTTTTGACTGAAATGATAATTTATGGAGAGGAAAAGAAAATACAAACAGATGAACAAATAAAGAAATAAAAAGCAAATATTCTATTTAAGTTCCTTGAATGCAGAGTTTAGATCTTAATGCCTCTGCAACCTTAACACATAGCCCAGTGCCTTCGCACATTTTATATTTTCCGTAGACATCAGGAGGTCATGACGATGAATGGTGACAATGATGACGATGATGGTAATGATAATAACAAAATAATTATCATAATCCTGCCAAAACCAATGATTATTCTCCCTGCAAACATATATGAGCAGAATGCACATATTTTCTTTTGCTGGCTATCATATTAGCACTATCAGGGACTCTAGTCTTTAGTGCCTGAAAGCAGTCTGGTTGTCACTCTCCTAATCCATGATATAGAAACTTCTTTACAAGGAGATCCAATCTCACACCAGTCAGAATGGCTATTACTAAATGGTAAAAAAATAACAGATACCGGCGAGGATGGAGAGATAAGAGAATGCTTATACACTGCTGGTGGGAATGTAAATTAGTTCAGCCATTCGTGGAAAGCAGTATGGTGATTCCTCAAGGAATTTAAAACAGAATTACCATTTGACCCAGCAATCCCATTATTGGATATACACCCAAAGGAATATAAATCATTCTACTATAAAGATGCATGTATGTCTGTGTTCATCACAGCTTATTCATAATAGTAAAGACCTAGAATCAACCTAAATGCCCATCAATGGTAGACTGGATAAAGGAAATGTGGTACACATACACCATGGAATACTATGCAGCCATAAAGAGGAACAAGATCCTGTCCTTTGCAGCAACATAGATATAGCTAGAGGCCATTATCCTAACTGAACTAACACAGAAACAGAAAATCAAATACCACATGTTCTCACTTATGAGTGGGAGCTAAATATTGAGTACATATGGACACAGAGAAGAGAACAACAAAAATAATCTGTACAACAAACCTCTGTGAAATGAGTTTACCTATATAACAAGCCTGCTCATGTACCCTTGAGCCTAAAATAAAAGTTAAAAAAATTTTATATTGAATTTTTTACCAAAATAGACAATAACTTGAAGGTCCACAGCTATTTGGAAACTAAGCACAACATTTATCCAAAACCATTGGGTCAAAGAGGATCCAAATCATGAATTAGAAATTTAGACTAATTTAGAATAAAAATACAATATCTCAAAATATATGGAAATGAGTAACTATGTGAGATTATGAATATGCTAATTTGTCTCACTATAATAATTTTACTATACACATCTTTCATAACATCATAGTGTATACCTTAAACATACACAATACAATTTGTTAAAAAAATATGGGATGCAGGTTTGGCAATGCTAACAGGGAACTTTATAGTTCCTTTGTAGTTCTGTGCATTTATTAGGAAAAATGAAAGTTTGCAAAAAAAAGAATTAAGCTTTTCTGCCTGGAGGGCACACACACACACACACACACACACACACACACACACACAGAGAGAGAGAGAAACCCAAGTAAGTAGAAGCAAAGAAATAATAAAAATAAGAGTAGAAATCAGGGAGGGGCCAAGATGACCAAGTGGGAACAGCTCTGGTCTGCAGCTCCCAGCAAGACCCATGCAGATGGTGGGTGCTTTCCGCATTTTCAACTGAGGTACCCAGTTCATCTCATTGGGACTGGTTAGGCAGTGGCTGCAACCCACAGAGGGCAGGCAGAAGCAGGGTGGGGCGTCACCTCACCCGGGAAGTGCAAGGAGCCAGGGACCTCCCTCCCTGAACCAAGGGAAGCCATGAGGGACTGTGCTACATGGCCGGGTTACTACACTTTTCACACAGTTTTTGCAATCTGCAGATCAGGAGATTCCCTCGTGTGCCTATACCACCAGGGCCCTGGGCTTCAAGCACAAAACTAGGTGGCTCTTTGGGCAAACACTGGGCTAGCTGCAGCAGTATTTTTTCATATTCCAGTGGTGCCTGGAACCCTAGTAAGACAGAACCATTTACTCCCCTCCCCTGGAAAAGGGGCTGAGGCCATGGAGCCAAGTGGTCTCGCTCAGTGAGTCCCACTCCCATGGAGCCCAGCAAGCTAAGAACCACTGGCTTGAAATTCTTGCTGCCAGCGCAGTAGTCTGAAGCCTGCCTGGGACGATGGAGCGTGGTCGGGGGAGGGGTGTGCGCCATTCCTGAGGCTTTAGTAGGCAGTTTTCCCCTGACAGTGCTAAGGAGGATGGGAGGTCTGGACTGGGCATGGTCAAGTGGCTGTGGCAAGACTGCTTCTCTAGATTTCTCCTCACTGGGCAAAGCATCTCTGAAGGAAAGGTAACAGCCCCAGTAAGAGGTTTACAGACAAAATCCTCATTTCCCTGGAAGAGAACACCTGGGGGAAGGGGTGGCTGTGGGCGCAGCTTCAGCAAATTTAGTCATTCCTGCCTGCCAGCTCTGAAGAGCACAGCTGATCCTGACAAGAGGGATTCTCCCAATAGAGTGCACTAGCTCTGCTAAGGGACAGATTGCCTCCTCAAGTGGGTCCCTGACCCCCACGCCTCCTGACAGGGAGAAACCTCCCAACAGGGGTCAACAGACACCTCATACAGGAGAGCTCCAGTTGGCATCAGGCTGGTGCCCTTCTGGGATGAAGCTTCCAGAGGAAGAAGCAGGCAGCAATCTTTGCTGTTCTGCAGCCTCCACTGGTGATACCCAGGTGAAAAGGGTCTGGAGTGGACCTCAAACAAACTGCAGCAGACATGCCAAAGAGGGACCTGACTGTTAGAAGGAAAAGTAACAAACAGAAAGCTACAACATCAACATCAACATAAAGGACTCCACACAAAAACCCCACCTAAAGGTCATCAGCCTCAACAATCAAAGGTAGATAAATCCAAGAAGATGAGGAAAAATCAGTGCAAAAATGCTGAAAATTGCAAAAACCAGAATGCCTCTTCTCTCCAATGATCGCAACTCCTCTCCAGCAAGGGCACAAAACTGGGCAGAGAATGAGACTGATGAATTGACAGAAGTAGACTTCAGAAGGTGGGTAATAACTCCTCTGAGCTAAAGGAGCATATTCTAACCCAAGGCAAGGAAGATAAGAACCTTGATAAAAGGTTGCAGGAACTGCTAACTAGAATGACCAGTTTAGAGAAAAACATAAATTATCTGATGGAGCTGAAAATCACAGCATGAGAACTTCATGAAGCACATACAAATATTATAGCCAAATTGATCAAGCAGAATAAAGGGTATCAGAGAATGAAGATCAAGTTACTGAAATAGCGTGTGAAGAAAAGATTAGAGAAAAAAGAATGAAAAGGAATGAACAAAGCCTCCAAGAAACTTGAGACTATGAAAAGACACAACCTACGATAAATTGGTATCCCTGAAAGTGATGGGCAGAATGGAACCAAACTGGAAAACACACTTCAGGATATTATCCAGGAGAACTTCCCCAACCTAGCAAGACAGGCCAACATTCAAATTCAGGAAATACAGAGAACACCACTAAGATACTCCTCGAGAAGAGCAAACCCCAAGACACATAATTGTCAGATTCTCCAAGATTGAAACAAAGGAAAAAATGTTAAGGGCAGCCAGAAAGGTCAGGTTACCTACAAAGGGAACCCCATCAGACTAAAAGTGGATCACTCTGCAGAAACCCTACAAGCCAGAAGAGAGTGGGGGCCAATATTCAACATTCTTAAAGAAAAGAATTTTCAACCCAGAATTTGATATCCAACCAAATTAAGTTTCATAAGTGAAGGAAAAACAAAACCCTTTCCAGACAAGCAAATACTGAGGGATTTTGTCACCACCAGGCCTGCCTTATGAGAGCACCTGAAGGAAGCACTAAATATGGAAAGGAAATACTGGTACCAGCCACTGCTAAAACACAGCAAAATATACTGAGCAATAACACTATAAAGAAAGTGCATCAACTAATGGGCAAAATAACCAGCTAGCATCATGATGATAGGATCAAATTCACATATAACAATATTAAGCTTAAATGTAAATGGGCTAAATGCCTCAATTAAAAGACACAGAATGACAAATTGGATAAAGAGTCAAGACTCATCTAATGTGCAAAGACACACATAGGCTCAAAATAAAGGGACGGAGGAAGATTTATCAAGAAAATGGCAAGCAAAAAAAGCAGGAGTTGCAATCTTAGTCTCTGATAAAACAGACTTTAAGCCAACGAAGATTAAAAAAGACAATGAGGCCGGGCGCGGTGGCTCACACCTGTAATCCCAGCACTTTGGGAGGCTGAGGCAGGTGGATTACAAGGTCAGGAGATCGAGACCATCCTGGCTAACACGGTGAAACCCCATCTCTACTAAAAATACAAAAAATTAGCCAGGCGTGGTGGCGGGCACCTGTAATCCCAGCTACTTGGGAGGCTGAGGCAGGAGAATGGCGTGAACCCAGGAGGCAGAGCTTGCAGTGAGCTGAGATTGGGCCACTGCACTCCAGCCTGGGCGACAGAGCAAGACTCTGTCTCAAAAAAAAAAAAAAAAGACAAAGAATGGCATTACATAATGGTAAAGGGATCAATGCGACAAGAAGAGCTAACTATCCTAAATATATATGCACCCAATGAAGGAATACCCAGATTCATAAAACAAGTTCTTAGAGACCTACAAAGAGGCTTAGACTCCCACACAATAATAGTGGGAGACTTTAACACCCCACTGTCAATATTAGACAGAGCAACAAGACAGAGAATTAACAAGAATATTCAGGACTTGAACTCAGCTCTGAACCAAGCAGACCTAATAGACATCTACAGAACTCTCCAGCCCAAATCAAGAGAATATACATTCTTAGTGCCACATAGCATGTATTCTAAAATTGACCACATAATTGGAAGTAAAACATTCCTCAGCAAATGCAAAAGAACGGAAATCATAACAGTCTCTCAGAC
This sequence comes from Pan paniscus, assembly GCF_029289425.2. Lineage (NCBI taxonomy): Eukaryota > Metazoa > Chordata > Mammalia > Primates > Hominidae > Pan > Pan paniscus. The sequence continues at coordinate 64,311,642 of NC_073258.2, forward strand.
CACAGTGCAATCAAATTAGAACTCAGGATTAAGAAACTCACGCAAAACCACACAACTACATGGAAATTGAACAACCTGTGCCTGAATGACTACTGGGTAAATAATGAAATTAAGGCAGAAATGAAGTTCTTTGCCCCAGTACTTAAAGTACAATAAATAAATAAATAAATAAATAATAGCTATCTTAAAAAAAAAAAGAAGTTATTTGAAACCAATGAGAACAAAGACCCAAAGTACCAGAATCTCTGGGACACAGGTAAGGCAGTGTTAAGAAAGAAATTTTGTAGCCCTGAATGCCTACCACAGAAAGCTGGAAAGATCTAAAACTGACAGTCTAATATCACAATTAAAAGAACTAGAGATGCAAGAACAAACAAATTCAAAAGCTAGCAGAAGACAAGAAATAAGAAATAAGATCATAGTAGAGTTGAAGGAGATAGAGACATGAAAAACCCTTCAAAAAATCAATGAATCCAGGAGCTGATTTTTTGAAGATTAACAAAATAGATGGACCACTAGCTAGACTAATAAAGAAGAAAAGAGAGAAAAAGAGGTATCACCACTGATCCCACAGAAATACAAACTACCATCAAAGAATACTATAAACACCTCTATGCAAATAAACTAGAAAATCTGGAAGAAATGAATAAATTTCTGGACACATACACCCTCCCAAGATGAATCTAGGAAGAAGTCGAATCCCTGAGTAGGACGATAACATGTTCTGAAATTGAGGCAGTAAGTAATAGCCTACCAACCAAAAAAAGGCAAGGACCAGAGAGATTCACAGCCGAAGTCTACCAGAGGTACAAAAAGGAGCTGGTACCATTCCTTCTGAAACTATTCCAAACAATAGAGGAAGAGGGACTTCTCCCTAACTAATTTTATGAGGCCAGCATCTTCCTGATACCAAAAGCTGGCAGAGACACAACAACAAAAAAGAAAATTTCAGGCCAATATCCCTGGTGAACATCGATGAGAAAATCCTCAATAAAATACTGTCAAACTGAATTCAGCAGCACGTCGAAAAGCTTATCCACCACGATCAAGTCAGCTTTATCCCTGGGATGCAAGCCTAGTTCAATATACACAAAACAATAAATGTAATCCATCACATAAACAAAACCAATGACAAAAACCACATGATTATCTCAATAGATGCAGAAAAGGCCTTTGATAAAATTCAACACCTTTTCATGCTAAAAACTCTCAATAAACTACATATTGATGGAACATATCTCAAAATAATAAGAGCTATTTTTGACAAACCCATAGCCAATATCATTCTAAATGGGCAAAAACTGGAAGCATTTCCTTTGAAAACCGGCACAAGACAAAGATACCCTCTCTCACCACTCCTATTCAACATAGTATTGGGAGTTCTGGCCAAGGCAATCATGCATGAGAAAGAAATAAAGGTATTTAAATAGAAAGAGAGGAAGTCAAATTGTCTGTGTTTGCAGATAACATGATTGTATATTTAGAAAACCCCATCATCTTAGCCCCAAAACTCCTTAAGCTGATAAGCAACTTCAGCAAAGTCTCAGGATACAAAATCAATATGCAAAAGTCACAAGCATTCCTATACACCAACAATAGACCAGCAGAGAGCCAAATCCTGAGTGAACTCCCATTCACAATTGCTACAAACAGAATAAAATGCCTAGGAATACAACTTACAAGGGACATGAGGGACTTCTTCAAGAAGAACTACATACCAGTGCTCAAGGAATAAGAGAGGACACAAACAAATGGAAAAAAATTCCATGCTCATGGGTGGGAATAATCAATATAGTGAAAATGACCATACTGCCCAAAGTAATTTATAGATTCAATGCTATTCCCATGAAGCTACTAGTGACTTTCTTTGTAGAATTAGAAAAAACTAGTTCAAATTTCAAATGGATCAAAAAGGACCCTGTATAGCCAAGAAAATCCTAAGGAAAGAGAATAAAGTTGGAGGCATCATGCTACCTGACTTCAAACTATACTACAAGGCTACAGTAACCAAAACAGCATGGTACTGATTATATATATATATATATATATATATATATATATATATGGAACAGAACAGAGACCTCAGAAATAACACCGCACATCTACAACCATCTGATCTTTGACAAACCTGACATAAACAAGCAATGGGGAAAAGATTCCCTATTTAATTAATGTGCTGGGAAAACTGGCTATCTTTATGCAGAAAACAGAAACTGGATCCCTTTCCTACACCTTATATAAAAATTAACTCAAGATGGATTAAAAACTTAAATGTAAAACCCCAAAACCATAAAAACTCTGTAAGAAAAGCTAGGCAGTGCCATTCAGGACATAGGCATGGGCAAAGACTTCATGACTAAAACACAAAAAGCAATTGAAACAAAAGTCAAAATTGACAAATGGAATCTAATTAAACTAAAGAGCTTCTGCACAGCAAAATAAACTATCATCAGAGTGAACAGGCAACCTACAGAATGGGAGAAAATTTTTGCAAGCTACCCATCTGACAAAAGGCTAATATCCAGAATCTACAAGAACCTTAAACAAATTTACAAGAAAACAAACAACCCCATCAAAAAGTGGGCGAAGGACATGAGCAGACATTTCTCAAAAGAAGACATTTATGTGGCCAACAAACATGAAAAAAAGCTCATCATCACTGGTCATTAGAGAAATGCAAGTCAAAACCATAATGAGATACCATCCCATGCCAGTTAGAATGGTACTCATTAAAAAGTCAGGAAACAACAGATGCTGGAGAGGCTGTGGAGAAGTAGAAACACTTTTACACTGTTTGTGGGAGTGTAAATTAGTTCAACCATTGTAGAAGAGAGTAGTGTGGTGATTCCTCAAAGATCTAGAACCAGAAATATTATTTGACCCAGCAATCCCATTGCTGGGTATATACCCAAAGGATTATAAATCATTCTACCATAAAAACACATGCACACGTATGTTTATTGCAGCACTATTAACAATAGTAAAGTCTTGGAACCAACCCAAAGACCCATCAATAATAGACTAGATAAAGAAAATGTGGCACATATACACCATGGAATACTATGCAGCCATAAAAAGGAATGGAATGATGTCCTTTGCAGGAACATGGGTGGGGCTGGAGGTTATTATCCTTAGCAAACTAATGCAGAAACAGAAAACAAAATCCTGCATATTTTTATTTACAAGTGGGAGTTAAATGATGAGAACACATCATCACATAGAGGGGAACAATAGACACTGGGGCCTTCCTAATGGGGGAAGGTGGGAGGAGGGAGAGGATCAGGAGAAATAACTAATGGGTATTAGGCTCAATACCTGGGTGATGAAATAATCTGTACAACAAACTCCTGTGACACGAGTTTACCTATATTATAAACCTGCACATGTGCCCTTGAACTTAAAATGTAAGTTAAAAAAATAAAATGCAAATTAAATTTACAATGTGATACTATATGCGGTCATTGGAATTATGAACTTAAAAGATTTCAGAATAAGTCATATTGGCAAAATATGGAACAACCAAAATTCTTTTTTTCCTGTATTTTTTAAAAAAATTTGTTATTATTATACTTTAAGTTTTAGGGTACATGTGCACAATGTGCAGGTTTGTTACATATGTATACATGTGCCATGTTGGTGTGCTGCACTCATTAACTTATTTAGCATTAGGTATATATCCTAATGCTATCCCTCCCCCCTCCCCCGACCCCACAACAGTCCCCAGAGTGTGATGTTCCCCTTCCTGTGTCCATGTGTTCTCATTGTTCAATTCCCACCTATGAGTGAGAACATGCGGTGTTTGGTTTTTTGTCCTTGCGATAGTTTGCTGAGAATGATGGTTTCCAGTCCCTACAAAGGACATGGACTCATCATTTTTTATGGCTGCATAGTATTCTATGGTGTATATGTGCACATTTTCTTTTCTTTTTTTTTGTTTAGTAAGGTATGTATGACCTTGTTTATTATCTATCATAGACATCAAGATGATCATAGTTAATACCAATTTAAGTTTTACAGAATACTGTTTTAGGCCCAATATTGATATATTAAATGAAGGTATCAGAGAATCTTGTATTTATGGCATCAGGTTATAAAGATCTATTCAAAACCATTTTTGTCAAAGTTTAAACACTGGAACAAAAGTCAAATTGTTTCTAAATGAGACACAAAATGATTCTTGCTAATAGTACAAATTTTGTCCCATGGGTAATACTATTGTCTTTTTCTTTTTTAAAAAAATTATTTCGATTTTTATTTTAGATTCAGGAAACACATGGGCAGGTTTGTTAGCTGAGTATACTGTGTGATGTTGAGGTTTGGGGTACGTATGATCCTGTCACCCAGGTAGTGAGCGCAGTCTCCAGTAGGTAGTTTTTCAGCTCTTGCTCCCGCTCCCCACCCTACCTCCCCAGTGTCTATTATTCCCATGGGTCCTCAGGTATTACTATTTTCAAGTTTTTTTCTTTACATGAAACTACTGAAAGCAAAAGTATGTCATGCTTATAGGTTACTCTGTACATTTATCATTCTATTAATAAACATCTTAAGTAATTAAGTAGTATATTAAGGCCATAAACCAAGTCATTATCTTCTATCAAAGGACTACTGTTATTCAATCATCTAGAAAATTCATTTTAGGCAGGACGCAGTGGCTCACGTCTGTAATCTCAGCACTTTGGGAGGCCGAGGTGGGTGGATCATGAGGTCAGGAGTTGGAGACCATCCTGACCAGCATGGTGAAACCCTGCCTCTACTAAAAATACAAAAATTAGCTGGGCGTGGTGGTGTGTGCCTGTAATCCCAGCTACTCAGGAGGCTGAGGCAGGAGAATCGCTTGAACCTGGGAGGCAGAGGTTGTAGTGAGCTGAAATTGCACCACTGCACTCCAGCCTGGGCAACAGAGAGAAACTCTGTCTTAAAAAAAAAGAAATTCATTTTAATGGGTTACGTTACAGGGTTGAGGTCAGCCTACAGACACAAAATAGGTTAACTGAAATTTTTTTTTTTTTTCGTATCAGGTTTTAATTTTTTCATTGGAACAGGATTTGGGGGTGGGGATACTAAATGTGGCAGGGTTCAACAAATTTACATTTTATCAAAATAAGGTTCTTAAAGAATACAAGGATAGCATATGCTTTAACTCTTGTAGCACAAACCCTCATATTAATTGATGGTCACAGAAAAATACTGTAATGCTTTAAACAAAAGTTTTAAATTACATCAATGACACAAGTTTCAAACAAAATGCAGTGATCAAAATACTTAACTGTCCTTTCATCAAGCTTTTACAAACACAATCAGTCTTCGCTGTCTGAGCAAATCAGTTTTAGTTTCTTCATGGTCCTCCATCTGTCTTTTAACATGACACTTGTCCGGTTGTTGAATTTATAATGCAACAGTATTTTAGACCAGTTTCCCTCTCCATATTTCCTCACGCCAGATCTCAAATTCTTGTCTTCTTCCCAAAGCCATGCCTGTCTTTTTCTAGCTCGATGTTTTTCAGGAGTTACCGGCTGACTCTGTGAAACAGGTATTCTGCTTTCAGTGGCTCTTCTGCTTTCTTTTTTCTTTTTTGTACTTTGAAGAGTTCCTACTCTTCTTTCTTTCTTATTAAGGTCTTGTTGCTGGGTTCCATGTTGCAACTTAGATAAGAAAAGATTCTTGTGAGACCTTTTTCTTGTATCCAAATTAGCTTCAGTTTCCATTTCAACATCATTACCACTAGGTTTATCTTGAGAAGTTATTGTTCTTGTCCTTTTGCTTTCTACTACTTTTGCCGCTGCCTTCATTAGAAAGGTTGATGATTTTTCACTTAGCACATAATTCACATAACTCTTAATTTTCTCCATCATGTGGTTGTAGCTGAAGTGTTGAAAAAAGGAATGAAATGTATCTTTCTGAGAGATTATCATAAGCAATTTGCTTTTGAAAGGCATATGAGAATTTGGATCACCAAATATTCTTTCAAAGACTTCTTCTGCTTCTTTAAAGTTGCCATTTTCCATACAAACAGCTATAGCCTGAATTTTAATTAAATTCTGTATTTCTTCATGAAGTTTGTCATGTTCCTTTTCAATTGAACCCCAAATCATCAGGGCTGATTCCAAAGGTGTAATTCGTTCATCATTTTCAAACTGTGCATCAAGGGTTTTTCCTGCTGCAATTCTTGTCAAAAACTGACATATGTATATCGTTCTCAACTGGTAAGCTGTTAGACTGGATAGTCCATGAATAATAGCCTCTGCGCTGTTGCGGGTCCTGCGGAAGTCCTCGGAGCGGCCGTTGCGGAAAGCTCGGCAAAGAGAGAGGCAGAGGAAATCGAGCATCCAGCCGGCAGCCACGGCCTTGGCCTCGGCCACCAGGCCCGCGTCCTCCTCCTCCTCCTCCTCATCGGGGGCCCCCACCTGCACCTGGCACTCGAGCAGTTCCTGGCATTCGAACTGCTCCTCGTCGTTTCTCTCTGTTTCTGCCATCTGCTCCTCGGTAGGGTCGGCATCCCTACCATCCGCACAGCCCCGCGGGCTCGGGGCCCTATGTGCACATTTTCTTAATGCAGCCTATCATTGTTAGACATTTAGATTGGTTCCAAGTCTTTGCTATTGTGAATAGTGCCACAATAAACATACATGTGCATGTGTCATTATAGCAGCATGATTTATAATCCTTTGGGTATATACACAGTAATGGGATGGCTGGGTCGAATGGTATTTCCAGTTCTAGATCCCTGAGGAATCGCCACACTGACTTCCACAATGGTTGAACTAGTTTACAGTCCCACCAACAGTGTGAAAGTGTTCCTGTTTCTCCACATCCTCTCCAGCACCTGTTGTTTCCTGACTTTTTAATGATCGCCATTCTAACTGGTGTGAGATGGTATCTCATTGTGGTTTTGATTTGCATTTCTCTGATGGCCAGTGATGATGAGCATTTTTTCATGTGTTTTTTGGCTGCATAAATGTCTTCTTTTGAGAAGTGTCTGTTCCTATCCTTCACCCACTTTTTGATGGGGTTGTTTGTTTTTTTCTTGTAAATTTGTTTGAGTTCATTGTAGATTCTGGATATTAGCCCTTTGTCAGACGAGTAGGTTGCGAAAATTTTCTCCGATTTTGTAGGTTGCCTGTTCACTCTGATGGTAGTTTCTTTTGCTGTGCAGAAGCTCTTTAGTTTAATTAGATCCCATTTGTCAATTTTGGCTTTTGTTGCCATTGCTTTTGGTGTTTTAGACATGAAGTCCTTGCCCATGCCTATGTCCTGAATGGTAATGCCTAGGTTTTCTTCCAGGGTTTTTATGGTTTTAGGTCTAAGATTTAAGTCTTTAATCCATCTTGAATTAATTTTTGTGTAAGGTGTAAGGGATCCAGTTTCAGCTTTCTACATATGGCTAGCCAGTTGAAGTGCACATTTGCACATCCACTTTGGAATATTGATTGATAGTTCACTATAGCCAAATATACATGTGCCTTAAGCCCAGGAATTCATAATAGCCCACAAGTGGAAAAAAATCCAAAACCCATGAACACCAGAATAGACAGATAACTTATGGAATATTCATATAAGAGAAAATGACCTACAATTAAAAGACCAAATTACTGTTATGCAAGACAAAATGAGTAAATTTCACATATTTAAAGGTACACAGATAGCATGATTCCATTAATATTAAATTCAAGAACCAGCAAATGTAATCTGCAGGGACAGCAGTAAGTACAGTTGGTGGTTTTGGAGAAGTATTAACTAGGGTGAAAGAGACATGAGAGACAATTCAGGATGCTGAAAATGAGCTTGTCTGGGTGGTGGTTACATAGTTTTATAGATTTGCAAAATTGATCTAGATAGCCACTTGATGTAACTTCTTTAGTGAATAAAAAGTTAGAAAATCAAAAAATTAAACTATGTTTTATGGTAAAACTTACCATCACCATAATATCCAGTGATAAACTTTGTGCTGGAATATGATGCTGATAAGTTTTAACTATGTAGTTAGGTCCCACTGTCCTGTCATAATATTAGGCTATCTAAAAATGTGGCACTTAGAGGCATACATTTGTATGTGATTTTCTCTTATGTATTAAATGTCCTCCAAATGCTGCTGCTAATCTTTTGAAAGAAGAAACAATTTTGTGTCTCCAATATTTTAAAGTGAATCATCACCAAATGGAACTTACCTCACAAAGCACAGGCCGAAGACTCTCATTCGCAATTTGGGTGCATGGAACAGGGAAAAAACGGATGTTTTAATTTGTACTGCATCCAACTCCTTCTTCATGGTGGATCTCACAAGCTTCAGCAACAAAAATAACAACAAGCATTTGTGAGATGTCAATAATGTGTCAGGCATAGTGGTAAGTACTAGAGAACAAGATAGACATATTGTTAACTATCCTCAAGGACATTTCTGTCTAGTGGGGAATATGAGCATTAAATAGTTCATCTCATGTGTGAAGTGTTACAAAAGGTGTAGGAAGAAATGGGAACTCAGAGGAATTATATAGGAATAAAACCAGGTTAAACACTGAGCCAGTGATAGGTAAAAGCATTAACAAAAATATTTGCATTATAAATTGGAGGCAATGAAACGGTATTTGTTTAAAGGTTAAAGGTTTCTTTCTTATCCACTGGGCATAAAATACTTGTCCTTCCCTTGTTATGAGAGAAGCTGTTTATTTTTATAAGTCAATAGCTTTCTTGAAAGCTGGGTCCACTTTATGATTAGCTTCTGAGCAATTATTCTCTAGATATGCCAGGCAAGTGTTTGCTATTGTGAACAGTGCTGCAATAAAAATATGTGTGCATGTGTCTTTATGGTAGAATGATTTATAATCCTTTGGGTATATACCCAGTAATGGGATTGCTGGGTCCCCTCATGAGTGGAGTGCACAGAAGTGAAGGCAAGGAAAGAAGTTGGGGATGTGTTGATGGAGTATGATTTTTGCCTAAGCCAGATATTTGAAGAAGTGAAATATAGTTGTTGGAAAGGAGATGGTTTTAGGCTTGCACAAGTCTGGCTTGGAATTTCAGCCCTGCCACTTGATATATTACTTATCTCAGGTGCTTAGTTTTCTTATCATTTAGAAAATGAATTTAGCGCTTCTTTCATAGGGATTATCTAATAATTATCTGAAGTCTTACATGTAAATATAAAATGTATTTAGCACAGGAGTACAAACATTATTTTAAAAAATAATATTAATTCATTTCTTACATTTATGATTTAGTGCAGGATATGGGAGACTTTTACATACAGCTCCAGTAAGTAAATATTTCAGGCTGTGCACAGCAAAAGAAACTATCATCATAGTGAGCAGGCAACCTACAGAATGGGAGAAAACTTTTGCAATCTATCTATCTGACAAAGGGCTAATATCCAGAATCTACAAGGAACTTAAACAAATTTACAAGAAAAAAAAACAACCCCATCAAAAAGTGGGTGAAGTATATGAACAGACATTTCTCAAAAGAAGATATTTATGCAGCCAACAAACATGAAAAAAAGATAATCATCACTGGTCATTAGAGAAATGCAAATCAAAACCACAGTAAGATACCATCTCATGCCAGTTAGAATGGCGATCATTAAAAAGTCAGGAAACAACAGATGCTGGAGAGGATGTGGAGAAATAGGAATGCTTTTACACCATGGGAGTGTAAATTAGTTCAGTCATTGTAGAAGATCGTGTGGCAACTCCTCAAGGATCTAGAACCAGAAATACCATTTGACCCTGCAATCCCATTACTGGGTATATACCCAAAGGATTATAAATCATTCTAATATAAAGACACATATGTTTATTGCAGCACTGTTCACAATAGCGAAGACTTGGAACCAACCCAAATGTCCATCAATGATAGACTGGATGAAGAAAACGGGGCACATATATGCCATGGAATACTATGCTGCCATAAAAAATAATGAGTTCATGTCCTTCATCCATGTCCCTACATGGATGAAGCTGGAAACCATCATTTTCAGTAAACTAACATAGGAGCAGAAATCCAAACACCACGAGTTTTCACTCATAAGTGGGAGCTGAACAATGAGAACACATGGACACAGGGAGGGGAACATCACACACCAGGGCCTGTTGGGGGATGTGGGGGCAAAAGGAGGGAAAACATTAGGACAAATACCTAATGCATGTGAAGCTTAAAACCTAGATGATGGGTTGATGGGTGCAGAAAACCACCATGGCACATGTATACCTATGTAACAAACCTGCATGTTCTACACATGTATTTCAGAACTTAAAGTATAATTTAAAAAGTTTTAAAAATGGAAATAATATCAAGCATCATCCCTTACCACAATGGAATTAAACTAGAATTCAGTAACAAGAGAAACTTTAGAAACTATACAGACACATGGAAATTAAACAGTATGTTCCTGAATGACCAGTGGGTTAATGAATAAATGAAGACAGAAATTAAAACTATCTTGAACCAAATGAAAGTGGACACACAACATACCAAAACCTATGGGACAGAGAGAAAGTGGTACTAATTGCAAATTTATAGCAATTAGTGCCTACATCCAAAATGTATAAAAACTCCAAATATTGGCAGGCACAGTGGCTCACGCCTATAATCTCAGCAATTGGGAGGTCAAAGTGGGTGGCTCACTTGAGGTCAGGCGTGTAAGAGCAGCTTGGCCAACATGGTGAAAACCTATCATTACTAAAAATGCAAAAATTAGCCAGGCATGGTGGCACATGCCACCCAGCTACTTGGGTGGCTGAGGGAGGAGAATCACTTGAACCTGGGAGCTGAAGGTTGCAGTAAGCCAAGATTACACCACTGGCCTCCAGCCTGGGTGACAGAGTGAGACTCCATCTCAAAAAAACAAACAAGCAAGCAAGCAAACAAACAAATAAAAAAAACTAAACAATCTAATGATGTGTCTTACAGAATTAGAAAAACAAGGGCAAACCAAACCCCCAAAATAGTAGAAGTAATAAAGATCAGAGGAGAAAGAAATGAAATTGATAGAAAACAATACAAAAAATGAACAAAAGCTGGCTTTTTGAAAAGATAAAATTGACAAACTTTTAGGCTAAGAAAAAAAGAGAGAAGACTCAAATAAAATCAGAAATGAAAAAGGTGACATTACAACCAATACTGCAGAAATTCAAAGGGTTATTAAAGGCTGGTATGAGCAACAGTATGCCAATACATGATAAAAGCTAGAAAAAATGAATAAATTCCTAGTCACATGCAACTTATCAAGATTGAACCATGAAGAAATTCAAAACCTGAACAGACCAATAAGAAGTAATGACATTGAAGCCACAATACAAAGTCTCCCAGCAAAGTAAGCACAGGAACTGATGACTTCGCTGATGCATGTTAACAAATATTTATTGGTTTTTATTTATATTTTAAATTTTTTTGAGATGCTGTCTCACTGTTTTGTCCAGGCTGGAGTGCAGTGATGCTTTCATGGCTTATAGCAGCCTCAACCTTCCAGGCTGAGGTGATTGTCCCATCTCACCCCCTGAGCAGCTGGGACCACAGTCTGTACCACCACACCTGGCTAATTTTTAAGATTTTTTTTTTTTTTGTAGAGATGGGGTCTATGTTGCCTAGGCTGGTCTTGAACTCCTGGACTCAAGCAATTCTTCTGCCTCGGCCTCCCAAATTGCTGGCCTTACCAAACATTTAAAGAACTAGTACTAATCCTACTCAAACTATTCTGAAAAAATACGGGAGGAGAAAATACTTTCAAACCCATTCTATGAGGCCAGTATTACTCTGATACCCAAACCAGACAGAGACAGATAAAAAAGAAAACTACAGGTTAATATCCCTGATGAATATTGGTACAGAAATCCTCAATGAAATACTAGCAAGCCAATTTCAGTGACACGTGATGAAGATTATTTTTCATGGCCAGGCAGAATTTATGACCAGGAATGCAAGGATGGTTCGACATATGCAATTCAACCAATGTGATACATCCTATCAACAGAATAAAGGACAAAAACTGCATAATCATTTCAGTTGATGCTGAAAAAGCATTTGATAAAATTCAACTTCCCTTCATGATAAAAACTCAAAAAAATCTGGGTATAGAAGGAACATACCCCAATATAATAAAAGCCAGATATGATAGACACACAGCTAGTACCATAGTAAGTGGATAAAAACTAAAAGTCTTATCCCTAAAATTCAGAAAAAGACAAGGATGCTCATTTTCACTACTGTTATTCAACATAGTACTGGAAATCCTAGCTAGAGCAATCAGACAAGAGACAGATATAAATGGCATCCAAATTGGAAAGGAAGAAGTTAAATTATCTTTGTTTACAAATGATATAAGCTTATATTTGGGAAAGCCAACACTCCACAAAAAACTGTGAGCTGATAAATTTAGTAAAGTTGCAAGATACAAAATCAACATAAAAAATAAGTGGCATTTCTATATGACAACAGTGAACAATCTGAAAAATAAATTAATAAAGTAATACCATTTGTAATAGGTACAAATAAAATACCCAGGAATAAATTTTTAATCAAAGAAGTGAAAGAGCTCTACAATGAAAACTATAAAGCACTGATGCAAGAAATCAAAGAGAACACACAAAAAATGAAAATATATTTCATGTTCATGGATTGGATTAATCAGTATTGTTAAAATGTCCATACTACCCAAAGCATTCTACAGATACAATGCAATATACCAATGATATTCTTCACAGAAATAGAAAAAATAGTCTTAATGTTTTAATGGAACCACAAATGACTTAGAATAGCCAAAGCTACTCTGAGTAAAAAGAATAAAACTGGAGGAATCATGTTACCTGGCTCTAAATTATACTACAGAGCTGTAACTACCAAAAGCATGGTACTGGCATAAAGACACAGACCAATGGAACAGAGTAGACAAGCCAGAAATAAATCCCTACATCTACAGTGAACTGATTTTTGACAAAGGTACTAAGAACATACTTTAGGGAAAAGACAGTTTCTTCAATAAATGGTGCTGAGAAAACTGGATATCCATTTGCAGGAGAATGAAACTAAACTCTCACCATATAAAAAATCAAATCAAAATGGATTAAATGCTTAAATCTAAGATTGCAAACTATACATCTACTATAAGAAAGCACTGGGGAAACTCTCCAGGTCATTGGTCTGGGCAAAGATTTCTTGAGTAATATGCCAAGCACAAGCACAGGCAGACAAAGTAAAACTGGATAAATGGGATCACATCATGTTAAAAAGCTTCTGCACAGTAAAAGATATAATCAACAAGGTAAAGAGACAGCCTGCAGAATGGGAGAAAATATTTGCAAACTACTCATCTGACAAGGGATTAATAACCAGAATATATAAGGAGCTCAACTCTCATACACAGTTGGAGGGAATGTAAATTAATACAATCACTACGGCAAATATTTTGGAGGTTACTCAAAAAACTGAAGATAGAACTACCATATGATCCAGCAATGTTACTACTTGTTTTTTTTTTTTAAATTACACTAGGTAAGTGTTTATTAAATTAATGCTACTCTTCAAAAGTTGCATATAATATTACACTAGGCAAGAATTAATGCTGCTATTCAAAAATTGTATATAATATTACACTAGGTAAGTGTTAATTAAATTAATGCTGATATTCAATTATTAATATCAAACAAATTAGAAATAAAGCATAAGTGTTAGCTTTATATGGATCACTACTATAAGGTAAAAAGATTCAAAAAGCCCAGGAGTTCCATATGATCCAGCAATGTTACTACTTGGTTTTTATCCAAAGGAAATGAAATCAATATTTGAAGAGATATCTGCACTTCGTGTTTATTGCAGTAACATTCACAATAGCCAAGATATGGAGGCAACCTAAGTGTCCATCTACAAATAAATTGATAAAGAAAAGGTGATATGTATACATGGAGTACTATTCAGCCTTAAAAAGAATGAGATTCTATCATTTGCAGCAACACGGATGAAACTGGAGGTCATTATGTTAAGTGAAATAAGCCGGACACAGAAAGATGAACTTTTCATCTTCTCAGGAACATTTGTGGGAACTAAAAATTAAAACAATTGAATACATGGAGATAAAGAGTAGAAGGATGGTTAGCAGAGACAAGAAAGGGTAGTTGTGGAGGGGGAATAAGGTTGGTTAGTGGGTACGAAAATATAGTTAGATAAAATGAATAAGGTCAAGTGTTTGATGGTACAGCAGTGTGACTAAAGTGAACAATAATATATTGTACATTTAAAAATGACTAAAATAGAATAATTGAATTGTTTGTAACATGAAGAAAGGATAACTGCTTGAGATCATAGATACCCCATTTACTCTGATGTGATTATTATGCATTGTATGTTTGTATCAAAATATTTCACATACCCCATAAATATTTATAACTACTATGTACCCATAATAATTAAAATAAAGGAAAAAGAAATGGCTTTGGAATACTGTTATGAAAACATGGCCTAGAGATGGTTTCTTAAGATCCCAGAAAGAAAAAAGAGTCAGTGTATTATTCAGAAACAAGGGGCCCTCTAAAGAGATTAAAAATGTGTCTCTCAATAAAAAAAATACAGCCTCTAGGATACTTAGATGCATTGGTCTCTCACCCATCTCAGCAGGAGCCATAGGTAGAATAGAGCTTATCTCAAAGATGTTTGTTGCTGTGAATTTTGTCTAATAAAAATAAACCCCAATGGGTTGACAGGTGATCTGCGATGTTTTTGAGAAATCTTTGGTGGAAAAAACACTGCACACATGATAGCGTGGGATAGAGACAGTACAAAATGAAAAAGGCTGTGTAACCCCACAAATCTTGCTGGTGAAAAGCTGAATAAGAGTACCATTCAGCTGCAAACATGTTCTTTTTCATGAGAGGAAAGAAAACTCATAAATTGTATCCAAGAGGGAAGAGATTGTAGCAGAGAGCCAAATTGCTTTCATTTTCCATGCCTTGAGACCTAATCAAGGAACTTCTAACATTTGCCTGGCTGCACTTCATAATTACTCTGAACTCCTTGTACCTCACATCTCTCCCATTTTGATCAGGAATATCTACAGTAGTTATTCCATGCTGCTATCATTATTGTATTTTGGATGTGTTGGAGACAGATGTCTTGTGTCTTTAGTTTCACAGGTCAATTTATACAAACACAAAGGTCCTATAGTTAGAGAACTACATATAAGTAGGCTTGTTCACACTCGAACTTAATTGAAATTCTGGACTTTGAGCATGTGCTATAATGAAATAATACTTTTCCAGATATTGTACATGTGTCAATTTACTTAGCATATCAGAGGGATGAAATCATTTGGGGCCAGAGGCTAGAATCTTTGTGTTTTCCTTTACTAACATGTTCTTCTACAGGGCATTTGCTCTCTTTCAGGACTGACATGTATTTATTAGTTTTGCTTATACCAACCAGTTCATTTTATCCCTGAAATGCTATTTGTCTTCCTTCTTACCAGCTAACTCCTAATCCTTTTCTGACCTATTAAGGCTAAAGTGGATACTTCCTCTGTGTTTTCTCAAAAATACTCTGCATATAACCATATTATAGCACCTATTCTATATTATAATGATCTCTTAATTTTTGTGTCCCATAGTAAAATTTAAGTTCTTTGAGGTCAGAGACTCTGACTTATTCTCTTATCAACATCTAACAATACCCTGGTACACCCTGGTAGGCAATAAGCATTTTTAAAGGAATGAGTGAAAGAGTGCTTGAATGAGCCACGTCAGGCTCTGGCTTCCAGTCATGAGAAGAAAAACTTCAAAAAAAGAAAAATTCTCAGCTGTTTTTCTGGCACACACAATATTAGTACCCCTGATGAAGACAATGTAAATGCCAAAAAGGTCTTTTATCTATTTTACTGCTGTATCCACGTTGTGTAGAACTTTATTTGACTTATATTTGGTGCTCAACGGGATATTTATTGAATTATTGAATAAATACATAAAGGGTCAAAATCACATTTAAATCTATCTTCTGTATGATTAATTATAATTTATTTTATTGGCTTTCTTATTTTCCCCAGAGGGGACCATGAGTCAGTAAAATAGTGAGAAATAAATTGTGTTTTGATTACTTTCCCCTATATGTCTAGGGTAAGAGCATGAAAATTTCCCAATTTAATTAAACAATTATATCCACTTCTCCCAGTATATTTCAACATCTATATCCAAATCATTGATAAAAGGAAAGATATATATATTTTATCAGGACAGAGATGTAAGACTCCACTCACAGAAGTCTAATTCTGTCACTCCAGGAACTAGACTAGTGTGATTGTGAGGTCATGTTTTCATTTAATCACAGCAATCATTTCCCCTTTCCAGAACACCTCAGTGGTCAGTGTCTCTTCAGTATTCTTTTTTCCATTTATGTGTGCAACTCTTCTAAGCTCCTTTAAGCCCTCATCTAGCTGATTGTTGATAATCAGCCACCGAGCAGACTCCACCATCTTCCTGATGAAAGAAGACAACATAGGTATAGTAAACAATTACTTATTTGGCACTTAACCTTTAACATGAAATTCCTTTCCCCTTTGATTTAATACAGACATTATAAATTATAGTAGAGTCATTTCTGACCAAATTGGCCTCCTCTGCCGGACTCCTAGGGTGACGGATGTATCTGGCCATCAATAAGTGTTTGTTAAAGTGATTATACAGAACCATGAGTGTATTAGTCCATTTTCACACTGCTGATAAAGACATACCTGAGACTGGGTAACTTATAAAGAAAGAAAGATTTAATGAACTCATAGTTCCACATGGCTGGGGAGGCCTCAGAATCATGGTGGCATGTCTTACCTGGTGGCAGGCAAGAGAAGCAAAAGGGGAAACCCTTATAAAACCATCAGATCTCATGAGACTTATTCACTACCATAATAACAGTATGGGAGAAACCATCCCTATGATTCAATTATCGCCCACTGGGTCCCTCGCTAAACCAGATCATTCTGCCCTGGTCCCTCCCAAATCTCATGTTCTCATATTTCAAAACCAATTATGCCTTCCCAACAGTCCCCCAAAGTCTTAATTTTTTCGGCATTAGCTCAAAAGTCCACAGTCCAAAGTCTCTTCTGAGTCAAGGCAAGTCCCTTCTGCCTATGAGCCTGTAAAATCAAAAGCAAGTTAGTTATTTCCTAGATACAATGGAGGTATAGCAGTGGGTAAATACACCTGTTCCAAATAGGAGAATTTGACCAAAATGAAGGGGCTGCAGGCCCCATGCAAGTTCAAAATCCAGCAGGGCAGTCAAATATTAAAGCTCCAAATGATGTTCCTTGATTCCATGTCTCAAATCCAGGTCATGCCGATGCAAGGGTTGGGTTCCCATGGTCTTTGGCAGCTCTGCCACTGTGGCTTGGACAGGGCACAGCCCCTCTACTGGCTGCTTTTGCAGTCTGGCATTGAGTGTCTGTGGCTTTTCCAGGCAAATGGTGCAAGCTGTTGGTGGATCTACAGTTCGGGAATCCAGAGGACAGTGGCCCTCTTCTCACAGCTTCACTCAGCAGTGCACCAGTGGGGACTCTCTGTGGGAGCTCTGGCCCCACATTTCCCTTCTGCACTGCCCTAGCAGAGGTTCTCCATGAGGGCCCTGCCCCACAGAAAACTTCTTCCTGGACATCTAAGCATTTCCATACATTCTCTAAAATCTAGGTGGAGGTTGCCAAACCTCAATTTTTAACTTCTGTGCACCTGCAGGCTCAATATCATGTGGAAGCTGCCAAGGCTTGGGGCTTGCATCCTCTGAAGCCACAGCCCAAGTTGTCCCTTGGCCCTTTTTGGCCATGGCTACAGTGGCTAGGACTCAGGACACATGCCCCTAGGATGCACACAGCAGGGGGTCCCTTGGCCTAGCCCAGTGAGTCATTTTTTTTCTCCTAGGTAAATAGGCCTATGATGGGAGGGGCTGCCCAAAGGTCTCTGACATGCCCTCGAGGCATTTTCCTCAGTTTCTTGGTGATTAGCCTTTGGCTCCTCATTACTTATGCAAGTTTCTGCAGTAGACTTGAATTTCTCCTTAGAAAATGGGTTTTTCTTTTCTATCACATCATCAGGCTGCAAATTTTTCAAACATTTATGCACTGTTTCTCTTTTAAAACTGAAATTTTTTCTTTAAAATTTTATTATTATTATACTTTAAGTTTTAGGGTACCTGTGCACAATGTGCAGGTTTGTTACATATGTATACATGTGCCATGCTGGTATGCTGCACCCATTAACTCGTCATTTAGCATTAGGTATATCTTCTAATGCTATCCGGCCCCCCTCCCTCCACCCTACAACAGTCCCCAGTGTGTGATGTTCCCCTTCCTGTGTCCATGTGTTCTCATTGTTCAATTCCCACCTGTAAGTGAGAACATGCGGTGTTTGATTTTTTTGTCCTTGCGATAGTTTGCTGAGAATGATGGTTTCCAGTTTCATCCATGTCCGTACAAAGGACATGAACTCATCATTTTTTATGGCTGCATTGTATTCCATGGTGTATATGTGCCACATTTTCTTAATCCAGTCGATCATTGTTGGACATTTAGGTTGGTTCCAAGTCTTTGCTATTGTGAATAGCGCTGCAATAAACATACGTGTGCATGTGTCTTTATAGCAGCATGATTTATAATCCTTTGGGTATATACCCAGTAATGGGATGGCTGGGTCAAATGGTATTTCTAGTTCTAGATCCCTGAGGAATCGCCACACTGACTTCCACAATGGTTGTCACTAGTTTTCCACTAACAGTGTAAAAGTGTTCCTATTTCTCCACATCCTCTCCAGCACCTGTTGTTTCCTGACTTTTCAATGATCGCCATTCTAACTGGTGTGAGATGGTATCTCATTGTGGTTTTGATTTGCATCTCTCTGATGGCCAGTGATGATGAGCATTTTTTCATGTGTTTTTTGACTGCATAAATGTCTTCTTTTGAGACATTTATGTGTCTGTTCATATCCTTCACCCAGTTTTTGATGGTGTTGTTTGTTTTTTTCTTGTAAATTTGTTTGAGTTCATTGTAGATTCTGGATATTGGCCCTTTGTCAGATGAGTAGGTTGCAAAAATTTTCTCCCATTTTGTAGGTTGCCTGTTCACTCTGCTGGTAGTTTCTTTTGCTGTGCAGAAGCTCTTTAGTTTAATTAGATCCCTCTGTGAATTATGGCTTTTTGCTGCCATTGCTTTTGGTGTTTTAGTCATGAAGTCCTTGCCCATGCCTATGACCTGAATGGTATTGACTAGGTTTTCTTCTAGGGTTTTTATGGTTTTAGATCTAACATTTAAGTCTTTAATCCATCTTGAAGTAATTTT
Organism: Pan paniscus; assembly: GCF_029289425.2. Taxonomy (NCBI): domain Eukaryota; kingdom Metazoa; phylum Chordata; class Mammalia; order Primates; family Hominidae; genus Pan; species Pan paniscus. The sequence goes on from NC_073258.2 coordinate 64,330,927, forward strand.
TGTATAAGGTGTAAGGAAGGGATCCAGTTTCAGTTTCTACATATGGCCAGCCAGTTTTCCCAGCACCATTTATTAAAATAGGGGGTCTTTTCCCCATTTCTTGTTTTTGTTAGATTTGTCAAAGATCAGATGGTTGTAGATGTGTGGTGTTATTTCTGAGGCCTCTGTTCTGTTCCAATGGTGTATATCTCTGTTTTGGTACCAGTACCATGCTGTTTTGGTTACTGCAGCCTTGTAGTGTAGTTTGAAGTCAGGTAGCGTGATGCCTCCAGCTTTGTTCTTTTGGCTTAGGATTGTCTTGGCAATGTGGGCTCTTTTTTGGTTCCAGATGAACTTTAAAGTGGTTTTTCCCAATTCTGTGAAGAAAGTCATTGGTAGCTTGATGGGGATGGCATTGAATCTATGAATTACCTTGGGCAGTATGGCCATTTTCACGATATTGATTCTTCCTGTCGATGAGCATGGAATGTTCTTCCATTTGTTTGTGTCCTCTTTTTTTTTTTTTTTGAGCACTGGTTTGTAGTTCTCCTTGAAAAGGTCTGTCACATCCCTTGTAAGTTGGATTCCTAGGTATTTTATTCTCTTTGAAGCAATTGTGAATGGAAGTTCACTCATGATATGGCTTTCTGTGTGTCTGTTATTGGTATATAGGAATGCTTGTGATTTTCGCACATCGATTTTGTATCCTGAGACTTTGCTGAAGTTGCTTATCAGCTTAAGGAGATTTTGGGATGAGACGATGGAGTTTTCTAAATATACAGTCATGTCATCTGCAAACAGAGACAATTTGACTTCCTCTTTTCCTAATTGAATACCTTTATTTCTTTCTCCTGCCTAATTGCCCTGGCCAGAACTTCCAACACTACATTGAATAAGAGTGGTGAGACAGGGCATCCTTCTCTTGTGCCAGTTTTCAAAGGGAATGCTTCCAGTTTTTGTCCATTCAGTATGATATTGGCTGTGGGTTTGTCATAAATAGCTCTTATTCTTTTGAGATACATCCCATCAATACCTAGTCTGTTGAGAGTTTTTAGCATGAAGCGCTATTGAATTTTGTCAAAGGCCTTTTCTGCATCTATTGAGATAATCGTGGTTTTTGTCATTGGTTCTGTTTATGTGATGGATTACGTTTATTGATTTGCATATGCTGAACCAGCCTTGCATCCCAGGGATGAAGCCGACTTGATCGTGGTGGATAAGCTTTTTGATGTGCTGCTGGATTTGGTTTGCCAGTATTTTATTGAGGATTTTCACATCGATGTTCATCAGGGATATTGGTTTAAAATTCTTTTTTTGTTGTGTCTCTGCCTGGCATTGGTATCATGATGTTGCTGGCCACATAAAATGAGTTAGGGAGGATTCCCTCTCTTTCTGTTGTTTATAATAGTTTCAGAAGGAATGGTATCAGCTCTCTTTGTACCTCTGGTAGAATTTGACTGTGAATTTGTCTGGTCCTGGACTTTTTTTGGTTGGTAGGCTATTAATTATTGCCTCAATTTTATAGCCTGTTATTGGTCTATTCAGAGATTCAACTTTTTCCTGGTGTTTAGTCTTGGGATGGTGTATGTGTCCAGGAATTTATCCATTTCTTTTAGATTTTCTAGTTTATTTGCATAGAGGTGTTTATAGTATTCTCTGATGGTAGTTTGTATTTCTGTGGGATAAGTGGTGATATCCCCTTTATCATTTTTTTGCATCTATTTGATTTTTTTTCCTTTTGTCTATACATTTCTTTTATTATTATTATTATTATTATACTTTAAGTTTTAGGGTACATGTGCACAATGTGCAGGTTAGTTACATATGTATATATGTGCCATGCTGGTGCACTGCACCCACTAACTCGTCATCTAGCATTAGGTATATCTCCCGATGCTATCCCTCCCCCCTCCCCCCACCCCACAACAGTCCCCAGAGAGTGATGTTCCCCTTCCTGTGTCCATGTGTTCTCATTGTTCAATTCCCACCTATGAGTGAGAATATGCAGTGTTTGGTTTTTTGTTCTTGTGATAGTTCACTGAGAATGATGATTTCCAATTTCATCCATGTCCCTACAAAGGACGTGAACTCATCATTTTTTATGGCTGCATAGTATTCCATGGTGTATATGTGCCACATTTTCTTAATCCAGTCTATCATTGTTGGACATTTGGCTTGGTTCCAAGTCTTTGCTGTTGTGAATAGTGCTGCAATAAACATACGTGTGCATGTGTCTTTATAGCAGCATGATTTATAGTCCTTTGGGTATATACCTAGTAATGGGATGGCTGGGTCAAATGGTATTTCTAGTTCTAGATCCCTGAGGAATCGCCACACTGACTTCCACAATGGTTGAACTAGTTTACAGTCCCACCAACAGTGTAAAAGTGTTCCTATTTCTCCACATCCTCTCCAGCACCTGTTGTTTCCTGACTTTTTAATGATTGCCATTCTAACTGGTGTGAGATGATATCTCATTGTGGTTTTGATTTGCATTTCTCTGATGGTGAGTGATGGTGAGCATTTTTTCATGTGTTTTTTGGCTGCATAAATGTCTTCTTTTGAGAAGTGTCTGTTCATGTCCTTCACCCACTTTTTGATGGTGTTGTTTTTTTCTTGTAAATTTGTTTGAGTTCATTGTAGATTCTGGATATTGGCCCTTTGTCAGATGAGTAGGTTGCAAAAATTTTCTCCCATTCTGTAGGTTGCCTGTTCACTCTGAAGGTAGTTTCTTTTGCTGTGCAGAAGCTCTTTAGTTTAATTAGATCCCATTTGTCAATTTTGGCTTTTGTTGCCATTGCTTTTGGTGTTTTAGACATGAAGTCCTTGCCCATGCGTATGTCCTGAATGGTAATGCCTAGGTTTTCTTCTAGGGTTTTTATGGTTTTAGGTCTAACATTTAAGTCTTTAATCCATCTTGAATTGATTTTTGTATAAGGTGTAAGGAAGGGATCCAGGTTCAGCTTTCTACATATGGCTAGCCAGTTTTCCCAGCACCATTTATTAAATAGGGAATCCTTTCCCCATTGCTTGTTTTTGTCAGGTTTGTCAAAGATCACATAGTTGTAGATATGCGGCGTTATTTCTGAGGCCTCTGTTCTGTTCCATTGATCTATATCTCTGTTTTGGTACCAGTAACCATGCTGTTTTGGTGACTGTAGCCTTGTAGTATAGTTTGAAGTCAGGTAGCGTGATGCCTCCAGCTTTGTTCTTTTGGCTTAGGATTGACTTGGAGATGCGGGCTCTTTTTTGGTTCCATATGAACTTTAAAGTATTTTTTTCCAATTCTGTGAAGAAAGTCATTGGTAGCTTGATGGGGATGGCATTGAATCTATAAATACCTTGGGCAGTATGGCCATTTTCACAATATTGATTCTTCCTACCCGTGTGCATGGAATGTTCTTCCATTTGTTTGTATCGTCTTTTATTTCATTGAACAGTGGTTTGTAGTTCTCCTTGAAGAGGTCCTTCACATCCCTTGTAAGTTGGATTCCTAGGTATTTTATTCTCTTTGAAGCAATTGTGAATGGGAGTTCACTAATGATTTGGCTCTCTGTTTGTCTGTTATTGGTGTATAAGAAAGCTTGTGATTTTTGTACATTGATTTTGTATCCTGAGACTTTGCTGAAGTTGCTTATCAGCTTAAGGATATTTTGGGCTGAGACAATGGGGTTTTCTAGATATACAATCATGTCGTCTGCAAACAGGGACAATTTGACTTCCTCTTTTCCTAATCGAATGCCCTTTATTTGCTTCTGCTGCCTAATTGCCCTGGCCAGAACTTCCAACACTATGTTGAATAGGAGTGGTGAGAGAGGGCATCCCTGTCTTGTGCCAGTTTTCAAAGGGAATGCTTCCAGTTTTTGCCCATTCAGTATGATATTGGCTGTGGGTTTGTCATAGATAGCTCTTACTATTTTGAGATACGTCCCATCAATACCTAATTTATTGAGAGTTTTTAGCATGAAGGGCTACTGAATTTTGTCAAAGGCCTTTTCTGCATCAATTGAGATAATCATGTGGTTTTTGTCTTTGGTTCTGTTTATATGCTGGATTACATTTATTGATTTGCATATATTGAACCAGCCTTGCATCCCAGGGATGAAGCCCACTTGATCATGGTGGTTAAGCTTTTTGATGTGCTGCTGGATTCGGTTTGCCAGTATTTTATTGAGGATTTTTGCATCAATATTCATCAAGGGTATTGGTCTAGAATTCTCTTTTTTGGTTGTGTCTCTGCCAGGCTTTGGTATCAGGATGATGCTGGCCTCATAAAATGAGTTAGGGAGGATTCCCTCTTTTTCTGTTGATTGGAATAGTTTCAGAAGGAATGGTACCAGTTCCTCCTTGTACCTCTGGTAGAATTCGGCTGTGAATCCATCTGGTCCTGGGCTCTTTTTCATTGGTAAGCTATTGATTATTGCCATAATTTCAGAGCCTGTTATTGGTCTATTCAGAGATGCAACTTCTTCCTGGTTTAGTCTTGGGAGAGTGTATGTGTCGAGGAATTTATCCATTTCTTCTAGATTTTCTAGTTTATTTGCGTAGAGGTGTTTGTAGTATTCTCTGATGGTAGTTTGTATTTCTGTGGGATTGGTGGTGATATCCCCTTTATCATTTTTTATTGCGTCTATTTGATTCTTCTCTCTTTTTTTATTTATTAGACTTGCTAGCAGTCTATCAATTTTGTTGATCCTTTCAAAAAACCAGCTCCTGGATTCATTAATTTTTTGAAGGGTTTTTTGGTGTCTCTATTTCCTTCAGTTCTGCTCTGATTTTAGTTATTTCTTGCCTTCTGCTAGCTTTTGAATGTGTTTGCTCTTGCTTTTCTAGTTCTTTTAATTGTGATGTTAGGGTGTCAATTTTGGATCTCTCCTGCTTTGTCTTGTGGGCATTTAGTGCTATAAATTTCCCTCTACACACTGCTTTGAATGCATCCCAGAGATTCTGGTATGTTGTGTCTTTGTTCTCGCTGGTTTCAAAGAACATCTTTATTTCTGCCTTCATTTCGTTATGTACCCTGTAGTCATTCAGGAGCAGGTTGTTCAGTTTCCATGTAGTTGAGCGGTTTTGAGTGAGTTTCTTAATCCTGAGTTCTAGTTTGATTGCACTGTGGTCTGAGAGATAGTTTGTTGTAATTTCTCTTCTTTTACATTTGCTGAGGAGAGCTTTACTTCCAACTATGTGGTCAATTTTGGAATAAGTGCAGTGTGGTGCTGAAAAAAAAGTATTTTCTGTTGATTTGGAGTGGAGAGTTCTGTAGATGTCTATTGGGTCCGGTTGGTGCAGAGCTGAGTTCAATTCCTGGGTATCCTTGTTGACTTTCTGTCTTGTTGATCTGTCTAATGTTGACAGTGGGGTGTTAAAGTCTCCCATTATTATTGTGTGGGAGTCGAAGTCTCTTTGTAGGTCTTCTTTCTTCTTTATTAGTCTTGCTAGCAGTCTATGAATTTTGTTGATTGTTTCAAAACAGCAGCTCCTGGATTCTTTGATTTTTTGAAGGATTTTTGTGTCTCTATCTCCTTCAGTTGTGCTCAGATCTTAGTTATTTCTTGCCTTCTGCCAGATTTTGGATTTGTTTGCTCTTGCTTCTCCAGTTCTTTCAGTCTGCATCTTTTAATTGGGGCATTTAGCCCATTTACATTTAAGGTTAATATTGTTACGTGTGACTCCCAGCACTTTGGGAGGCTGAGGCAGGTGGATCATGAGGTCAGTAGATTGATACCATCCTGGCTAACATGGTGAAACCCCGTCTCTACTAAAAATACAAAAAAAATAGCCAGGCGTGGTGATGAGTGCCTGTACTCCCAGCTACTTGGGAGGCTGAGGCAGGAGAATGGCATGAACCCAGGAGTCGGAGCTTGTAGTGAGCCGAGGTTGTGCCACTGGACTCCAGCCTGTGTGACAGCAAGACTCCGTCTCAAAAAAAAAAAAAAATATATATATATATATATATATATACACACACACACATAGTTACATGTGACTTTGATCCTGTCATTATGATGTTAGCTAGTTATTTTGCCTGTTAATTGATGCAGTTTCTTCATAGCATTGATGGTCTTTACAAGTTAGCATGGTTTTGCAGTGGCTGGTACCGGTTGTTTCTTTCCATGTTTAGTGCTTCCTTCAGGAGCTCCTGTGAGGCAGGCCTGTTGGTGGCAAAATCTCTCAGAATTTGCTTGTCTGTGAAGGATTTTATTTCTCCTTCACTTATGAAGCTTAGTTTGGCTGTATATGAAATTCTGGGGTTGAAAATTCTTTTCTTTAAGAATGTTGAGGCTGGGCACGGTGGCTCACACCTGTAATCCCAGCACTTTGGGAGGCTGAGGTGGGCAGATCACGAGGTCAGGGGATCAAGAACATCCTGGCTAATGCAGTGAAACCCCAGCTCTACTAAAAATACAAAAATCAGCTCGGCATAGTGGCACATGCCTGTAGTCCCAGCTACTCGAGAGGCTGAGGCAGGAGAATCACTTGAACCCAGGAGGCAGAGGTTGCAGAGAGCCAAAATCGTGCCAATACACTCCAGCCTGGGCAACAGAGTGAGACTCCATCTCAAAAAAAAAAAAAAAAAAAAAAGGGAATGTTGAATATCGGTCCCCTCTCTCTTCTGGCTTTTTGGATTTCTGCCGAGAGATCCACTGTTAGTCTGATGGGCTTCCTTTTGTGGGTAACCCGACCTTTCTCTCTGGCTGCCCTTAACATTTTTTCCTTCACTTCAACCTTGGTGAATCTGACAATTGTGTGTCTTGGGGTTGCTCTTCTTGAGGAGTATCTTTGTCGTGTTCTCTGTATTTCCTGAATTTGAATGTTGGCCTGCCTTTCTAGGTTGGGGAAATTCTCCTGGATAATATCCTGAAGAGTGTTTTTCCAACTTGGTTCCATTCTTTCCGTCCCTTTCAGGTACACCAATTAAATATAGATTTCGTCTTTTCACACAGTCCCATATTTCTCAGAAGCTTTGTTCACTCCTTTTTACTCTTTTTTCTCTAAACTTGCCCTCTCACTTTATTTCATTAATTTGATCTTCAATCACTGATACCCTTTCTTCCACTTGATTGAATCAGCTATTGAAGCTTGTGCATGGGTCATGAAAATCTCATGCCATGGTTTTCAGCTCCATCAGGTCACTTAAGGTCTTCTCTACACTGTTTAGCCATTCATCTAATCTTTTTTCAAGGTTTTTAGCTTCCTTGTGATGTGTTAGAATATGCTCCTTTAGCTCGGAGAAGTTTGTTATTATTGACCTTCTGAAGCCTACTTCTGTTAACTCATCAAAGTCACTCTCCATCCAGCTTTGTTCTGTTGCTTGTGAGGAGCTGCAATCCTTTGGAGGAGAAGAGGCACTCTGGTTTTTAGAATTTTCAGCTTTTCTGCTCTGTTTTCTCCCCATCTTTGTGGTTTTATCTACCTTTGGTCTTTGATATTGGTGACCTACAGATGGGGTTTTGGTGTGGATGTCCTTTTTGTTGATGGTGATGCTATTCCTTTCTGTTTGTTAGTTTTCCTTCTAACAGCCAGGTCCCTCAGCTGCAGGTCTGTTGGAGTTTGCTGGAGGTCCACTCCAGACCCTGTTTGCCTGGGTATCACCAGTGGAGGTTTTGCATAACAGCAAATATTGCTGCCTAATCCTTCCTCTGGAAGCTTCATCCCACAAGGGCACCTGCCTGTATGAGGTGTCTGTCGGCCCCTACTGGGAGGTGTCTCCCAGTTAGGCTACACAGGATTCAGGGACCCACTTGAGGAGGCAGCCTGTCCATTCTCAGATCTCATACACTGTGCTGGGAGAACCACTGATCTCTTCAAAGCTGTCAGACAGAGATGTTTACGTCTGCTGAAGTTTCTGCTGCCTTTTGTTCATCTATGCCCTGCCCACAGAGGTGGAATCTAGAAAGGCAGTAGGCCTTGCTGAGCTGTGGTGGGCTCCACCCAGTTCGAGCTTCTTGGCCACTTTATTTACCTACTCAAGCCTCAGCAATGGCAGACACCCCTCCCCCCATGAGGCTGCTGCCTTGCAGGTTGATCTCAGACTGCTGTGCTAGCAGTGAGCAAGGCTCCGTGGGCATGGGACCCAGTGAGCCAGGCACGGGAGAGTATCTCCTGGTCTGCTGGTTGCTAAGACCTTGGGAAAAGCACAGTATTTAGGCAGGAGTGTCCCATTTTACCAGGTACAGTCTGTCATGGCTTACCTTGGCTAGGAAAGGGAAATCCCCCAACCCCTTGCATTTCCCTGGTGAGGCAACACTGTGCCCTGCTTCAGTTCACCCTCCATGGGCTGCACCCACTGTCCAAGCAGTCCCAGTGATATGAACCAGGTACCTCAGTTGGAAATGCAGAAATCACCCATCTTCTGCATCGATCACACTGGGAACTGCAGACCAGAGCTGTTCCTATTTGACCATCTTGGAATGGAAGACCCGGTTTTGTATTTTTATATGGGCAGATGTAGAATTCTCTGTTGACAGATTTTTTTTTCAGTTTACTTGTACAAATAGCACCAGAGGACCCCAGCCCCATGCAGATGGCAGCCTGTTGGGGAGGTTGTACCATTCCTTCTGTCCTCACGTTGGTAGACAGAGTTATCCACTCTGAAGTCTTTGTAGGGGCTTGGGCACGTTTGGGAGCCTGAGCTGGAACTGAAGCTGGAGCTGCAGCCTGGGCCTTGGTTTGACCCTTGGCCTTGACCTTTGGCTGGCACTGCCCAAGCCCCTTGACAACGTGGGCAAGAGCCTACTTCCCAAGCTTGAGGTGGGCAATGTAGGCAAGTCAATCGAGCTTGTTGCTGACACTCTTTGGGATCTTGGGCTTAACTTCGTTGGGCTTTATGAGGGCCTTGATAGCCTTGGCATGTGCACTCATGGCCTTGGCATTGTTGACCTGCATCTTCTTTAGGCCCTTCTTGATGTGCTTCTTGGCAAAGCACATATTCTTCAGGAACTTGGGGTCCACACCCTTAAGAGATTCATATCTTTGTGATCAGCGTTTCTTGATACCATTTCTGTGCCATTTTTCAGACTGGTTGTGTTTGGTATGGTTCTTGGACTTGGTTATGTCTGCACCTTAAGCCGCAGCTCCTGAAGCACCTAGAACCAGAAGGCTCTGGCAGATTTTTTTTCCAACACTTTGAATAATTAATCCCACTGCCTTGCAGACTCTGTTTTCTGTTGATAAATCAACTATTAATCTTATTGAGGATCTCTTTTCCATGATGAGTTAGCTTTTCTTTTGATGGTTTTAAAAATCTTTCTTTGGATTTTGGTAGTTTGATTATACTGTGTCTAGGTATGGATCTTTTCAGTTTATCTGAATTACAGTTTTTGAATTTCTTGGGTGTGTAGATTAATGTTTCCAACATATTTGTTTCATTAGCCATTATTTTTAAAAATATACTTTGTTCCTTTTTCTCAGCCCTCGCCTTCTGGGACTACAAAATGCATATGTTGATACCCTTGATAGAGTCTCACATGTCCTCAAAACTCTACTCCTCCTTACTTATTTTATTCACTAAACTGGATAATCTCAATACTGTCTTCAAATTTACTGCTTATTTTCTGCCTGCCCAACTCTTCTGTTTTGACCATCCAATAAATTTTCACTTCTGAACATTTAAACTCTAGAATTTCTATTTGGCTCCTTTTAAACATTTCCATCTTCAATGATGTTTTCTATTTGGAGACATCTTTTTTTGTATTTTTTTGTTACTTATTTAGACATGGTTTTCTTTAATTCTTGAGCATATTTAACTTAGTTGATTCAAATCCTGTGTCTCATAAGCCAACATCTGGCTTGTCAGGTATAGTTTGTACTGATTGCCTTTTCTTCCTGTGTAGAAGTCATGCTTTCATGTTTTCTTCCATGGCTCCTTTGTTGAAAACTAGGCCTTTTAAACATGTAATGTAACAATTCTGGAAATCATATTCTTCCCTCTTTCTCAATGTTTGTTGTTGTTGCTCCCTGTTGTAGTGGTTGTTTGTTTGGTTAGTGGCTTTTTGTTAATGAATTCTGTAAAGTCAGTATTCGTCATGTGTGGCCACTGAATCTCTACTTGGTTAGCTTAGTGCTCAGCTATTAAGTTAATTGTCTGCAACCAATACTTCTCCCAGTCTTTATTGAGAGGCTCTGAGTATGTGACACTCAGTCAGGCAGTTTACATCTCTGCCTTAGCCTCCACCAACTGCATATGCAGAGCCCCAAGATCATCCAGAGGTGAGAGCTTAGGGACTTCCCCTTTCACCTCATCTACCTTTTCTATCTTTGCCACCCCTGAGATGGCAAGACCAACTCCTCCTCTTCTTTCCTCTCCTCAGCCTACTCAACATGAAGATGTTAAGGATTAAGACCTGTATGATAATCCATTTCCACTTAATGAATAGTAAATACATTTTCTCTTCCTTACGCTTTTCTTAATAACATTTTCTTTTCTCTAGCTTACTTTACCATAAGAATATAGTATATAATGCATATAACACACAGAATATGTGTTAATAACTGTTTATGTTATTGTTAAGGCTGCCAGCCAAGAGTAGGCTATAAGTAGTTCAGTTTTTAGAGTCAAAATTTATATGCAGATTTTTGAGTGCATGGGGTGTTGGTGCCCCCAACACTCTGCACTGTTCAAGGGTCAACTGTATTTTGTTCCTCAGCTTCTAATTTTCAACTTTTTGTTAATTATATTATTTTCCCAAATTGTTATCCATCACTTCAGACAGCTGTGACCTCAAAACATTTGTCAGTAAATATGTTTGACAAATGCCTTATGAGGGGAGCCTTCTCACACTAGGCAACTTTGAGTCAGGTCAAATAGAGACAGCCTTCCAAATAGGGTCTTAGGGGAGCCAGCAGAAAGGTATAATAATGACAGCTTTTTGTGAATGAGGCTTTGAAATAACTCAAGCTCTGTCCTTCTCCCTCTAGTACCAAGAATGTTAGCTGTTATTTTTTTTCAAGGCTGCAGCATAGCTGGAGAGTAGGAACTGAAACTAAGATATGTTAAAAACATCCCAACATTCACTTTCTTACTGGGACTCAGTTTTTCTTCAACAAAAGATTCCCTAAATTGCTGCAAGTCTTTGGTTAATTTTCAGAGTTCTGAAAGAGATGATTTTGACAACTTTTTGCTAGTTTTGTGTTGCTTTTATGGAGGAACCAATTTTTGGAGATCCTACTCTGTCATGTTCCCTGAAGTCGCCCCCATCCTAACTCTTGGTGCTAGAGACAGCATGCTCTTCTAATTTTAAATAGTTATGTAGATAAATTTATTGTCTTTTCCTTATATTCAATCTCAGTTACAATGACAAAAGCCCCCAAATTATCTCCATCACATAATATTCCGAAAGTTAGATAAATAATACATTTGCTTCAAAAATAAGTGGGTATTTTTTCTATTAAGAAAAATAATTTCATGATAATTCCATGTCTAAAATAATGAATGCAAGGTGCCAGCCTCCCCACATATAGTGTCATCCTATTCCACTGTTTGCTTCTCAGGTGACACAATAGGTACTATGGACATCATGGCTCAGGACTAGGCCAGAGACCGAACAGATCCCAGGTGTCAGAATTTTCCTCTCTATGTCTACCATAGCCTCCCTTACAGGCAAAGAATGTGGAGATTGTTCATACCAAGAGGACAAGAAGAGGACAATTATGGGTGTAGACACAGTCAGTTGCAATATGCGCCAGTCCTGAATGGCAAAAGTCAGCCCTCCTAGGAGCATCTGCCCAACACTGTAGGAACATAATAGCACCATTATTGTCATAGATCGCGACCGGGCCAATGTCCACTCTAAGCCTGGAGGAAAATATATACATAGTAATAATTTTAGACAAATGGTAATTTCAAGGTCAATTCAAGACATGGAGATGATAAAATGCTCAAATTATTGACTTACTGAGAATAAAAATAAAAAACATCTCTACAGGTGTTAGAGATGGCCAGCTGGAGGAAACACAATTTGCATATGATCTTCCGTCCAACCCTAAGAAATATTAAACCAGATAACGTTACTTAGGAACAAAAATAACACGTGGAAAACTTGACAAACAATGGCGCATCTTGAAATTAGGATAAATGTTTAACAAGTGGAACATGGTGCTTGACACCGGGTGGCATAATTATATTAGTGAGCAGCAAAAATCACAGATGTAACCCTCCCTATTTGTCAGTATGAGAATGTTGTCAAAGCTCTCACCAAACCATCACTGGGAGGACTCTTTCGCCATATGAAGCCATATAAAAGAAGATGAAATATGGGAAGTTGTCCCATATTTCCCAAATGTTTATTCTACAAAACATATGCATTTAGGATAGTGGATATGTGTGTTGTGTTTAGAGCACTGAGGAGGGAAATCCAGAGATCTGTTCTTGGGTCTCTGCACTGTCCAGGTAAAAGCTAAACTTATTTGAAAGGAAGAGTGGAAAGACAATAAATCAAAGTTGCAGATAGGCTGCATAACGATCACTCAGCTATGTCTAGATTTACAGGCTTGGGAAATGTGTTTCAGCTCTATAGAAAACAGTTCAGCATTTTTTCATGTGTTTTTTGGCTGCATAAATGTCTTCTTTTGAGAAGTGTCTGTTCATGTCCTTCGCCCACTTTTTGATGGGGTTGTTTGTTTTTTTCTTGTAAATTTGTTTGAGTTCATTGTAGATTCTGGATATTAGCCCTTTGTCAGACGAGTAGGTTGCGAAAATTTTCTCCGATTTTGTAGGTTGCCCGTTCACTCTGATGGTAGTTTCTTTTGCTGTGCGGAAGCTCTTTAGTTTAATTAGATCCCATTTGTCAATTTTGGCTTTTGTTGCCATTGCTTTTGGTGTTTTAGACATGAAGTCCTTGCCCATGCCTATGTCCTGAATGGTAATGCCTATTCTCACTCATAGGTGGGAATTGAACAATGAGATCACATGGACACAGGAAGGGGAATATCACACTCTGGGGACTGTTGTGGGGTGGGGGGAGGGGGGAGGGATAGCACTGGGAGATATACCTAATGCTAGATGACGAGTTAGTGGGTGCAGCGCACCAGCATGGCACATGTATACGTATGTAACTAACCTGCACAATGTGCACATGTACCCTAAAACTTAAAGTATAATAAAAAATAAATAAAAAAAAAGAAAAAGAAAACAGTTCAGCAACTGTTCCCCTCAGTGCAGAAACTGGTAGAAAGTTTACAGAGGAGAGGATGAGGTAAGGCAGAGAATGAGAAACAAAGAAGGGGAAGATAAACAAATAGAAAAGAGCAGTATGTGTGTCACAGACTGGCAGGAAGGGCAGGCACCCTTTCTAGAGTTAACTTTGACCAAATTACATGAGTTGATACTAAATTCTCAGTAGTATTAACATACAAACAAACTTTAGTTTTGGACACCTGTTCTGTAATTTTTGTTACCCTAGTAGTATATTTATGTCATGATTACTCTTATAAAATGTCTTACTTTCTGAGTGTTTATACAGAATATATTTTATTACTAAATTTGTATGAGGCAACTTAGAATAGAATTATCTTTAAAAAAAGATCTATGATACAGGACATGATGGAGAAGGAATCATTGGAAAACTGAGAAATAGAAACACAATAAGTACAATGAGAATGTATATATCCTCAATCAAAATCTCATGGTAGTGGTTGCCCCCAGATGAGAGGGAGGGATAAATAGGTATATGTAGCACAGGACATTTTTAAGGAGATACTCTGATGGTAGATACATGATATTATACTTTTGCCAAAACCCATAACACTGTACAACACAAACACTGAGCCCTAAGATAAACTATGAACTTTAGTCAATAATGTATCAATATTGATCTATCAATTGTAATAAATGTATCACACTAGTGCAAAATGTTGGTAATATGGGAAACTTTGTGGAAGGGATTATATGGGAACACTCTGTACTTTCTACTCATTATTTCTGTAAACCTAAAATTGCTATAAAAATTAAAGCCTATTAGTAAAAAAAATTCTCATAGTAAAGAAACACATATCGAGATGTTAATATTAGAAATAGATGTGTTGTTAGGAATACTGTTGTTAGGAATTCATCACTGGAAATGAGAATAGGAAAAAATTGTTGGGGGATCACTATGAAGAGCTATGAAATAGTTTGAAGCAGCAGACTAGATATGCACATGAAACTAGAGGTAGATCTCAAAAACTTAGTGGTGAATGACAAAAGGTTAGAAAGAGATTGGATACCTTTTATGTAAATTAAAATACCTGCATACCCAATGATATCACACATTTATTTTGCTTTAAAATTTTTTTATTTTACTTTATTTTTTTAAATTTTATTTTATTATTATTATACTTTAAGTTTTAGGGTACATGTGCACAATGTGCAGGTTTGTTACATATGTATACATGTGCCATGCTTGTGTGCTGCACCCATTAACTCATCATTTAGCATTAGGTATATCTCCTAATGCTATCCCTCCCCACTCCCCCCGACCCCACAACAGTCCCCGGAGTGTGATGTTCCCCTTCCTGTGTCCATGTGTTCTCATTGTTCAATTCCCACCTGTGAGTGAGAACATGCAGGATATCACACACTTTTTTAGCTTGAACAAATAAAAACATTAATAATAAACACATGAGAAAGCCCTTTATGGTGAAAGATGGGAATAGAAACAAATGGGGTAGACATGAAGAGTTATACAAGTATGAAAGAGGCCTTGCCCAAATTAATGAAGATATTGCCTCATCAATAAGGAAAATGATTAACTGAATCATTTTCATTCATTAAAAGTACAGATGGTACAGAGTCTGGCTAGATATTTACCATCATTTTTCTTTTTAAAGGCCTATTGGAAGAAAGCATTTCTTGTAATTCAATGTAGTTACCATGGGGATTTACTTGGATGTGGCAAGTAATACACGCTAACTCCAGACCTGACCATAAAAGGTCCACTGTAGTCTCACACGCTCTTTCATAGAAATTAAAGACCTGCAATAAATGGCCCTGGTTCTCCGAGCTACTGTCTGAAAGATGGGTGCCTGTAGACTCATTCCACCATATCTGACTAAAACATCAATGAGGATTATCCTTTCATTATGGTAACTGTTTAAGATTTTGGGCAGCTAACTCTCATGACTAATGTGGTAGGGCTAAGATGAAGCTGGTGTTTGATGAAGATAAACAGAGAAGGTTTATGTGCATTTAAACATTTATTTATTTATTTATTTATTGAGATGGAGTCTTGCTCCGCCACCAGGCTGGAGTGCGGTGGTGCCATCTCGGCTCACTGCAACCACCGCCTCCTGGGTTCAAGCCATTCTCCTGCCTCAGCCTCCAGAGTAGCTGGGACTACAGGCACCCATCACCATGCCCAGCTAGTTTTTTTATTTTGTATTTTTAGTAGAGACGGGGTTTCAGCATGTTGGCCAGGATGGTCTTGATCTCTTGACTTCGTGATCCGCCAGCCTCGGCCTCCCAAAGTGCTGGGATTACAGGTGTGAGCCACTGTGCCTGGCCTATTTTATTTCTTAAATTAACAAATAATAATTGTACATATTCATGGAATATATAGTGATGTTTCAATACTTATAATGTACAGTAATCAGAATGGAGTGATTAGCATACCTATCTTCTCAAAACACCTATCATTTCTTTGTGTTGGAAATATTAGATATCCTCCTTTGAGCTATTTGAAATTATATATATATTATGGTTAACTAAAGTAATCCTACAGTGGTATAGAATACTATGTGCATATTTTGATTGGAGGAGGAAGGAGAAGAGGCAAAGAGAGCATCTAGAATGAAAAAGTTGTGTCAGTCTTGCTTTGGTTTAATGAACTTACATTAAGGTGAAAATGAATGCTAGTGAAAAAAGAATGAAGGCACAGTTGTATACTACAGTGCATAATGAATAAATCTGGGTAGCTTTGAAACCTGAAAAAGGAAGAAGTCAAGGCTGGAAAACTTGATTAATAAGGTAAGAGAATGCCAATGCCAGTCATGGTGATGTAAAATGGTGATCATATGGTGAGTTCCTGCTTTAGACAGAGTTTAATCTACTTGATATCACTGGTCTCTACATTTCTTTTCTGAGTTACCCCTCCCACTTTCATAACTATGAAAATATTTATATGCTAATAAATTCTAAGTTATTGTCTCTAGCTTTGACCTCTTCTGTGACCTGAATATCCATTATATACAACTGTCTACCTGAAACTCCATGTGCATGTCTAATAGGCAACTCCGACCCAGCAAGTACAAAGCAGACATCTTGACTTTCTTCCCCAGATTTGCTTCCTTTCTAGTCTTCTCTCATCTTGTATAGTGGCATCAGAATTTACTTGTTTGCTCAGGCCAAAAGCCTATATCCCCTTGGATTCTTCTATTTCTCTTCCTAGCAGTCCCCCAAATAGTGGGAAATATTCTAAACTTATCAGCAACTCTTATTGTCTCTACCTCTGAAACATTTTACAAATCCAACTCTATCTTACCATCTCCCTTGATACCCCTTTAATTTACATTCTTGTGATCTTTCCTCTGGACTATTTCAACAGCCTTTTAAATGGTCCTTGCTACTACTCAGTGGAGGAGTAAGTCTTTAAAAAGGTTTTATTGTAAAATTCCCCTTAAAAATAAAGATTGAGAAATTTACTGAGAGTAACTTGGGTGAAGGCACCACCAGATAGGAGTCAAGGAAGAGATCTTTGAGGGGGTGAAATTTAAATTTGAGTAAACAGAAGGTGTGGGCTGAGCTATGTGCAGAAAAAAGAATATTATGGCCAGAGGGAACAGCAAGTGTAAATGCTACATGATGGGAACCAGCTTGATGTCTTGAAGACTAGCAGAAAATGGAAGAAGGTAATAGATGAGGTGAGAAAGGGATACAGCAGCCAGATCTCAGAGCTGGCAAGATTTATGATAAGAAAACTTAGATTTTATTCTAAGTGCAATGGAATACTGTTGAGTGTCATCTAGCTCCTGGGGGGAAGAAAGACAGAAAAAACTTTCAAGCTTGAGAAGGCACAGATAATGAGATAAATTCGATGTATGGATTAACTGTGTGATATTAACAGGAGTCAAACACTAGCAGATGGTTCTTTTTAAAGAAGTGAGCAACATATTCTTAAAGGTTTTGTAACAGAACAAGGTAGTTATTTGTTAGAAATGCAGAAGTTCCTTCATTTGATAGGAGGTTGAACTTGATAACTTCTAGAGTTCCTTTACTATCTTCCAAAATATCCCTTTACTATTTTAGATCTGTTAGGGTCATCTTACAAATCTGAGCCATGGTTATTGAAATAAATTATTTTACAACTGGTCTCCTGGCTGCCACTATTAGCTCTTATTAACAGTCTTTTCAACTCAACTGTCACAAACCCAATCATTGTTATATCCCTTATTAAACATTTCAAATAAAAATGTGGCACATATACACCATGGAATACTATGCAGCCATAAAAAATGATGAGTTCATGTCCTTTGTAGGGACATGAATGAAAATGGAAATCATTCTCAGTAAACTATTGCAAGGACAAAAAACCAAACACCGCATGTTCTCACTTATAGGTGGGAATTGAACAATGAGAACACATGGACACAGGAAGGGGAACATCACGCTCTGGGGCCTGTTGTGGGGTGGGGGGAGTGGGGAGGGATAGCATTAGGAGATATACCTAATGCTAAATGATGAGTTAATAGGTGCAGCACACCAGCATGGCACATGTATACATATGTAACAAACCTGCACATTGTGCACATGTACCCTAAAACTTAAAGTATAATAATAAAATTAAAAAAAAACAAAAAAAATTTCATTGAAGTTTATTTTTCATTAAAAATTATTTTATTATACTTTAAGATCTGGGGTACCTGTGCAGAACATGCAGTTTTGTTACATAGGTGTACAAGTGCCATGGTGGTTTGCTGCACCCATTAACTCGTCATCTACATTAGGTATTTCTCCTAATGCTACTCCTCCCCTAGCCCTGCACTCCACAACAGGCCCTGGTATGTGATGTTCCCCTCCCTGTGTCCATGTGTTCTCACTGTTCAGCTCCCACTTCTGAGTGAGAACATGCAGTGTTTAGTTTTCTGTTCCTGTGTTAGTTTGCTGAGAATGATGGTTTCTAGCTTCATCCATGTCTCTGCAAAGGACATGAACTCATCCTTTTTTATGGCTGCATAGTATTCCATGGTGTATATGTGCTACATTTTCTTAATCCAGTCTGTCATTGGTGGACATTTGGGTTGGTTCCAAGTATTTGCTATTGTGAATAGTGCCGCAGTAAACATACGTGTGGATGTGCCTTTATAGTAGCATGATTTATAATCCTTTGGGTATATACCCAGTAGTAGGATTCTGGGTGAAATTATATTTCTAGTTCTAGATCCTTGAGGAATTGCCACACTGTCTTCCACAATGGTTGAACTAATTTACACTCCCACCAACAGTGTAAAAGTGTTCTTATTTCTCCACATCCTCTCCAGCATCTGTTGTTTCCTGACTTTTTAAATGATTGCCATTCTAACTGGTGTGAGATGATATCCCATTGCAGTTTTGATTTGCATTTCTCTGATGACTGGTGATGATGAGCATTTTTTCCTGTGTTGGTTGGCTGCATAAATGTCTTCTTTTGAGAAGTGTCTGTTCATATCCTTTGCCCACTTTTTGATGGGGTCGTTTGTTTTTTTTCTTGTAAATTTGTTTAAGTTCTTTTTAGATTCTGGATATTAGCCCTTTGTCAGATGGGTAGATTGCAAAAATTTTCTCCCATTCTGTATGTTTCCTGTTCACCCTGATGGTAGTTTCTTTTGCTGTGCAGAAGCTCTTTAGTTTAATTAGATCCCATTTGTCTATTTTGGCTTTTGTTGCCATTGCTTTGGTGTTGTAGACGTGAAGTCTTTGCCCATGCCTGTGACCTGAATGGTATTGCCTAGGTTTTCTTCTAGGATTTTTATGGTTTTAGGTCTTACTTTTAAGTCTTTAATCCATCTTGAATTAATTTTTGTATAAAGTGTAAGGAAGAGGTCCAGTTTCAATTTTCTGCATATGGCTAGCTTGTTTTCCCAATACCATTCATTAAATAGGGAATCCTTTCCCCATTGCTTGTTTTTGTCAGGTTTGTCAAAGATCAGATAGTTGTAAATGTGTGGTGTTATTTCTGAGGCCCCTATTCTGTTCCATTGGTCTATATATCTGTTTTGGAACCAGTACCATGCTGTTTTGATTACTGTAGCCTTGTAGCATAATTTGAAGTCAGGTAGCGTGTTGCCTCCAGCTTTATTCTTTTTGCTTAGGATTTTCTTAGCTATGTGGGGTCTTTTTTGGTTCCATATGAAGTTTAAAGCAGTTTTTTCCAATTCTGTGAAGAAAGTCAGTGGTAGCTTGATGGGGATAGCATTGAATGTATAAATTACTTTGGGAAGTATGGCAATTTTCACAGTATTGATTCTTTTTATCCATGAGCATGGAATGTTTTTCCATTTGTTGGTGTCCTCTCATTTCTTTGAGCAGTGGCTTTCCTTGAAGGGGTCCATCAGATCCCTTGTAAGTTGTATTCCTAGGTATTTTATTCTCTTAGTAGCAATTGTTAATAGGAGTTCACTCAGGATTTGGCTCTCAGTTTGTCTGTTATTGGTGTATAGGAATACTTGTGATTTTAAAAAATTATACTTTAAGTTCTAGGGTACATGTGCACAATGTGCAGGTTTGTTACATATGTATACATGTGCCATATTGGTTTGCTGCACCCATCAAGTCGTCATTTACATTAGGTATTTCTCCTAATGCTATCACTGCCCCAGCCCCCCACTCCCTGACAGGCCCTGGTATGTGATGTTCCCCACCCTGTTTCCATGTGTTCTCATTGTTCAACTCCCACCTATAAGTGAGAACATGCGGTGTTTGACTTTCGGTCCTTGTGATAGTTTGTTTAGAATGATGGTTTCCAGCTACATTCAAGTCCCTGCAAAGGACATGAACTCATCCTTTTTTATGGCTGCATAGTATTCCATGGTGTATAAGTGCCACATTTTCTTAATCCAGTCTGTCATTGGTGGACATTTGGGTTGGTTCCAAGTCTTTGCTATTGTGAATAGTGCCACAATAAACATACATGTGCATGTGTCTTTAGAGTAGCATGATTTATAATCATTTGGGTATATACCCAGGAATGTGATTGCTGGGTCAAATGGTACTTCTAGTTCTAGAACCTTGAGGAATCGCCACACTATCTTCCACAATGGTTGAATTAATTTACACTCCCACCAACAGTGTAAAAGTGTTCCTATTTCTCCACATCCTCTCCAGCACCTGTTGTTTCCTGACTTTTTAATCACTGCCATTCTAACTGGTGTGAGATGGTATCTCATTGCAGTTTTGATTTGCATTTCTCTGATGACTAGTGATGATGAACATTTTTTCATATGTCTGTTTTCTGCATAAATGTCTTCTTTTGAGAAATGTTGTTCATATCCTTTGCCCACTTTTTGATTTTTTTTTGTAAATTTGTTTAAGTTCTTTTTAGATTCTGGATATTAGCCGTTTGTCAGATGGATAGACTACCAAAATTTTCTCCCATTCTGTAGGTTGCCTGTTCACTCTGATGATAGTTACTTTTGCTGTGCAGAAGCTCTTTAGTTTAATTAGTGTGGGTGGCAAGCCACCCAGGCACCGACGCAAGAGACTGAGAGCAGGAGCTGTTCCAGTATAATAAAGAAAATATATAAAATAAGAATAGTTATACTAGATATAGATGATAGATATGATTATATATGAATATTATTAATCATTAGTTTGTAGCAATTACTCTTTATTCCAATATTATAATAATCTTCACTCTACAATTATAACTTAGGAGAAACCAGGCCATAGAGAGATAGGAGCTGAAGGGTCACGGTGAGAAGTGACCAGAAGACAAGAGCGTGAGCCTTCTGTTATGCCTGGACAGGGCCACCAGAGGGCTCCTTGGTCTAGCAGTAACACCAGCGCCTGGGAAGACACCTGTTACCTAGCGGACCTTGGTCTAGTCATAGCGTCAGTGCCTAGGAAAAGCACCCGCTACTTAGCAGACTGGGAAAGGGATTCTCCCTTTCCCTGGGGGAGTTAGAGAAGACTCTGCTCCACCACCTCTTGTGGAGGGACTGACATCAGTCAGGCCCACCTGCAGTTATCTGGAGGCCTAACCATCTCCCTGTGATGCTGTGTTTCAGCGGTCATGCTCCTGGTCCGCTTTCATGTTCCATCCTGTACACCTGGCTCTGCCTTCTAGATAGCAGTAGCAGAATTAGTGAAAGTACTAAAAGTGTCTGAAATGCAGAAATAATGGCATAAACTGTCTCCTCTCTCTCTCTCTGTCTGCCTCAGCTGCCAAATTGGGAAGGGCCCTCTGTCCAGTGGACACATGACCCATGTGACCTTACCTATCATTGGAGATGGCTCACATTCCTTACCCTGCCCCCTTGTCTTGTATCCAATAAATAACAGCGCAGCCTGGCATTTGGGGCCACTACCAGTCTCCATGTCTTGGTGGTAGTGGTCCCCCAGGCACAGCTGTCTTTTCTTTTACCTCTTTTTCTTGTGTCTTTATATCTACAATCTCTCATCTCTGTACATGGGGAGAAAAACCCACAGACCTTGTAGGGCTGGTCCCTACAAATTAGATCCCATTTGTCTATTTTGGCTTTTGTTGCCATTGCTTTTGGTGTTTTAGTCATGAAGTCTTTGCTCATGCCTAAGTCCTGAATGGTACTGCCTAGGTTTTCTCTAGGGTTTTTATGGTGTTAGGTCTTACATTTAAGTCTTTAATCCATCTTGAGTTAATTTTTGTATAAGGTGTAAGGAAGGGATCCAGTTTTAGCTTTCTACATATGGCTAGCCAGTTTTCCGAGCACCACTTATTAAAAAGGAAATCCTTTCCCCATTGCTTGTTTTTGTCAGGTTTGTAAAAGATTAGATGGTTGTAGATGTGTGGTGTTATTTCTGAGGCTTCTATTCTGTTCCATTGGTCTATATATCTGTTTTGGTACCAGTACCATGCTGTTTTGATTATTGTAGCCTTGTAGTATAGTTTGAAGTCAGGTAGCGTGTTGCCTCCAGCTTTGATCTTTTTGCTTAGGGTTGTCTTGGCTATGCGGTCTCTTTTTGGTTCCATGTGAAGTTTAAAGCAGTTTTTTTTCCAATTCTGTGAAGAAAGACATTGGTAGCTAGATGGGGATGGCATTGAATCTATAAATTACCTTGGACAGTAGGACCATTTTCATATTGATTCTTCCTATCCATGACCATGGAATGTTCTTCCACTTGCTTGTGTCCTCTTTTATTTTGTTGAGCAGTGGTTTGTGGTTTTCCTTGAGGAGGTTCTTCACATCCCTTGTAAGTTGGATTCCTAGGTATTTTATTCTCTTTGTAGTAACTGTGGATGGGAGTTCACTCATGATTTGGCTCTCTGTTTGTCTGTTATTGGTGTATAGGAATGCTTGTGATTTTTCCACATTAATTTTTTATTCTGAGACTTTGCTAAAGTTGCTTATCAGCTTAAGGAGATTTTGGCTGAGATGATGGGGTTTTCTAAGTATACAATAATTTCATCTGCAAACAGAGACAATTTCATTTCCCCCTTTTCTAACTGAATACCCTTTATTTCTTTCTCTTGCCTGATTGCCGTGGCCAGAACTTCCAACACTATGTTGAATAGGAGTGGTGAGAGAGGGCATCCTTGTCTTGTGCTGGTTTTCAAAGGGAATGCTTCCAGTTTTTGCCCATTCAGTATGATATTGGCTTTGGGTTTGTCATAACTAACTCTTATTATTTTGAGATACGTTCCATGTATACCTAGTTTATTGAGAGTTTTTAGCATGAAGTGCTGTTGAATTTTGTTGAAGGTCTTTTCTGCATCTATTGAGATAATCATGTGGTTTTTGTCATTGGTTCTGTTTATGTGATGGATTACGTTTATTGATTTGCATATGTTGAACCAGCCTTGCATCCCAGGGATGAAGCCCACTTGATTATGGTGGATAAGCTTTTTGATGTGCTGCTGGATTCGGTTTGCTAGTATTTTATTGAGGATTTTCACACCAATGTTCATCAGGGATGTTGGTCAAAAATTCTCTTTTTCTTGTGTCTCTGTCAGGCTTTGCTATCATGATGATGCTGGTCTCATAAAATGAATTAGGGAGGATTCTCTCTTTTTCTATTAATTGGAATAGTTTCAGAAGGAATGGTACCTACTCCTCTTTGTACCTATGGCAGAATTTGGCTGTGAATCCGTCTGGTCCTGGACTTTTTTTGATTGGTGGGCTATTAATTATTGCCTCAATTTCAGAGCCCATTATTGTTCTATTCAGAGATTCAACTTCTTCCTGGTTTAGTCTTGGGAGGGTGTATTTGTCCAGGAATTTATCAATTTCTTCTAGATTTTCTAGTTTATTTGTATAGAGGTGTTTATAGTGTTCTCTGATGGTAGTTTGTATTTCTGTGGGATCGGTGGTGCTGGATATCCTTGTCAACCTTCTGTCTCATTGATCTAATATTGACAGTGGGGTGTTAAAGTCTCTCATTATTATTGTGTGGTAGTCTAAGTCTTTTTGTAGGTCTTTAAGAACTTGCTTTATGAATCTGGGTGGTCCTGTATTGGGTGTGTATATATTTAGGATAGTTAGCTTTTCTTGTTGAATTGATCCCTTTACCATTATATAGTGGCCTTCTTTGTCTCTTTTGATCTTTGTTGGTTTAAAGTCTGTTTTATCAGATACTAGGATTGCAACCCCAGCTTTTTTTCGCTTTCCATTTGCTTGGTAGATCTTCCTCCTTCCCTGTATTTTGAGCCTATACATGTCTTTGTATGTGAGCTGGGTTTCCTGAGTACAGCACACTGATAAAGAGTCTTGACTCTTTATCCAATTTGCCAGTCTGTGTCTTTTAACTGGGGCATTTAGCCCAGTTACATTTAAGGTTAATATTATTATGTTTGAATTTGAGCCTGTCATTATGATGTTAGCTGGTTATTTTGCCTGTTAATTGAGGCAGTTTCTTCATAATGTCAATGGTCTTTACAATTTGGTATGTTTTTGCAGTGGCTGGTACTGGTTGTTCCTTTCCATGTTTAGTGCTTCCTTCAGGAACTCTTGTAAGGCAGGCCTGGTGGTGACAAAATCTGTCAGCATTTGCTTGTCTTTAAAGGATTTTTATTTCTCCTTCACTTATGAAGCTTAGTTTGGCGGGACATGAAATTCTGGGTTGAAAATTCTTTTTTTAAGAATGTTGAATATTGGCCCCCAATCTGTTCTGGCTTGTAGGGTTTCTGCTGAGAGAAGTGCTATTAGTCTGATGGGCTTCCCTTAGTGGGTAACCCCACCTTTATCTCTGGCTGCCCTTAATATTTTTTGTCTTCATTTCAACCTTGGTGAATCTGACAATTACCTGTCTTGGGCTTGCTCTTCTCAAGGAGTATCTTTGTAGTGTTCTCTGTATTTCCTGGATTTGAATGTTGGCCTGCCTATCTAGGTTAGGGAAGCTCTCCTGGATAACATCCTGAAGAGTATCTTCTAACTTGGTTCCATTCTCCCCGTCGCTTTCAGGTACTACACCAATCAATCATATATTTGGTCTTTTCACATAGTCCCATATTTCTTGACAGCTTTGTTAATTTCTTTTCACTCTTTTTTCTCTAATCTTGTCTTCTCACTTTATTTCATTCATTTCATCTTCAATCATTGATATCCTTTCTTCCACTTGATCCAATAGGCTATTTTAGCTTGTGCATGCATCACAAAGTTCTCATGCTGTGGTTTTCAGCTCCATCCAGTCCTTTAAGGTCTTCTCTACACTGTTTATTTTATTTAGCCATTCGTCTAACCTTTTTTCAAGGTTTTTAGCTTCCTTGAGATGGGTTAGAACATGCTTCTTTAGCTTGGAGAAGTTTGTTATTACCGACCTTCTGAAGCCTACTTCTGTCAACTTGTCAAACTCATTCTTCATCCTGTTTTTTTCCCTTGCTGGCGAGCAGCTGTGAACATTTGGAGGAGAAGAGGCACTCTGGTTTTTAGAATTTTCCACTTTTCTGCTCTGGTTTCTCCTCATCTTTGTGGTTTTATCTACCTTTGGTCTTTGATGTTGGTGACCTACAGATGGGGTTTTGGTGTAGATGTCCTTTTTGTTGATGGTGATGCTATTCCTTTCTGTTTGTTAGTTTTCATTCTGACAGTGAGGTCCCTCAGGTGCAGGTCTGTTGGAGTTTGCTGGAGGTCCACTCCCGACGCTGTTTGCCTGGGTATCACTAGCAGAGGTTGCAGAACAGCAAATATTGCTGCCTGATCCCTCCTCTGGAAGCTTCTTCCCAGAGGAGCACCCACCTGTATGAGGTGTCTGTCGGCCCCTACTGGGAAGTGTCTTCCAGTCAGGCTACATGGGGGCCAGGGACCCACTTGAGGAGGCAGCCTGTCTTTTCTCAGAGCTCGAATGCCATGCTGAGAGAACCACTGGTCTCTTCAGAGCTGTCAGACAGGGATGTTTAAGTCTGCAGAAGCTGTCTGCTGCCTTTTGTTCAGCTATGCCCTGCCCCCAGAGGTGGAATCTAGAGAGGCAGTAGTCCTTACTGAGCTACAGTGGGCTCTGCCCAGTTCAAACTTCCCAGCCACTTTGTTTACACTGTGAGCTACTCAAGCCTCAGCAATGGTGGATGCCCCTCCCCCATCAAGCTGCAGTATCGCAGGTTGATCTCAGACTGCTGCACTAGCAGTGAGCAAGGCATGGGACCCACCGAGCCAGGCATGCGAGGGAATCTCCTGATCTGCAGGCTGCTAAGACTGTGGGAAAAGTACAGTATGTGGTCAGGAGTGTACTGTTTCTCCAGGTACAGTCTGTCACACCTTCCCTTGGCTAGGAAAGGGAAATCCCCAATCCCTTGCACTTCCTGGGTGAGGCGGCACCCCACCCTGCTTCAGCTTACCCTCAATGGGTTGCACCCACTGTCCAACCAGTCCCAATGAGATGAACCAGGTACCTCAGTTGGAAATGTAGAAATCACCCATCTTCTGTGTTGATCTCACTGGGAGCTGCAGACCGGAGCTATTCCTATTCAGCCATCTTGGAAGTGATCCCAGGTCACAATTTTTAAATAAAGACTGTCAGATGACATTGAGCATCTAAACTCTCCTCAGTGTCCTTGTGGGTGACATGCTTCAGTGACAGCCATGGTTGAGTGCCTCCTTCAGAAGGAGCTCTGCCAGGACACAGGAATCCCCAAACATCTCATCCTCAAGCAAAGTCATCCTAGGTTCTTTTTTTTTCTTTTTTTTTTTTTCAGACAGTGTCTCGCTTTGTTGCCCAGGCCAGAGTACAGTGGCATGATCTCAGCTCACTGCAGCCTCTGCCTTCTGGGTTCAGGTGATTCTCACACCTCAGCCTCCTGAATAGCTGGGAGCTATATAGGTGCCAGCCACCATGCCAGGCTAATTTTTGTATTTTTAGTAGAGATGGGGTTTCACAGTATTGGCCAGGCTGGTCTCAAACTCCGTACCCCAAGTGATTCACCCACCTTGGCCTCCCAAAGTGTTGGGATTATGGGCATGAGTCACCGTGCCCAGTCCATTCTAGGTTCTTAATTTATTTATATGAATATACCACAATCTATTAGAGTAGATTAGTAGATAAATACAATCTATTTTGTATAACCCTTATGTGGTTATACAAATGACCTTTTAAAATTATTTCACAAGGATCAGCATCCAGGTTAGAGGTGCAATGTCTTCCTATCCTGTGAGTGCCACAGTGCTGCACAACCATCAGATTTTATAATGATGACTACCCACTGCACATGAGCACTTATGCTGCAGGTATGAAATGATGGCCAGTCTAAAAGTGCCTCAATAATTTCTCTCACAGGGTCTAGGTGGTTTAGAACATTGTCAAGGCCAATAACGCTGTTTCACAAATTTGCACTTTCAGACCCAAAGCACCTCCTGCCTCAAACACCCTTCCTCTCCCTGTATTGAATTAACTCCTACAAGTAAACCTCAAATCCTGTAATCTACTCTAAAAATCCCTTCCTGAAACTTGTTTGAATCTGATTTGGATGTCTTTTTCTGTCCTCTTTTATTCAGTACAATGAACAGACTTTTAATACCCAAGTATCATTTCTAATTCAAATAAGCATTCTTAATCAGCTGTAGCTTCCTGGAGTCAGAAAGAGAGATCAGCACATAGCACAATGCAAAGTATACAGTAAGAGCTCAGTAAATATTTCTAAAATAAAGGAATGAATATATCATCTGATAAACAGCCCCAAAGAAAGTGAGATGACACTCACCTGTCTGAAAGATGGCCATATATTAGACCTCCCAGCAGTGACCCAGCCATAAATAGGGATTGAACCATTGATTTTAGTGACTGAGATTCACATACCAGGTCCCACTGGAAGAGAAAGAAAGCAGTACAGCAGAGCTTGAGAAGAGTTTCAACTCTTTAGTAGAAACTGACTCCAAACTCCTACATATGGTGTACACAATCCTCTGCTAGGCAGGTCCTGCCTCCCTCTCCAGATTCATCTGCAGGTACTCTTTTCTGGCAGCTCATATTCTTAAAATACTAAACTTATTTCAACTTTTCAAATGCATCTGTCTCTCTCTCACCTCCTAACCTTCCAAAATATATATCCACATGTCTACAAGTCTTTATTCCTTTTCCTCTCGGACCACTAAGTTCCTTTAATGCATTACCTTATACACATTTTTTGGGTATTATAATTAAAAGCACATAAAAACAATTAAAGACTTCAGGTACAAAAATTTTAAAAATATATAAAACCCCCACAATCTTTCTAAGAAGGCTTCCCTCATCATGTAGGTAACATATGAGCTCTACCTTTGACTTCACTTAGCAGTCTATAATTCAACTACTACAGTAAGTCTCATCTTTGTCCACAGATTGAATCACCTGAACAGCTTTAATAATACCGATGCCTAGATCCTGTGCCCAGAGGTTCTGATTTACTTACTCTGGGTATCAGTTTTTTAAGTATTGAGAATCACTCAAAACTGGGGCGACTTAGCATAACATTTGCCTAACAGCATTCCAAATACTTTAAAAATTATAGGTCTTTCTCCCTAGATTAAATGACATAATAACAGGTTTATGTTTAGTTTGTTTAATTAATTCGCTTAATATTAGGTTGGTGCAAATATAATTGTGGTTTTTGCATTGTTGGAATTTGCCATTTGATATTGGAATACATTCTTAAATAATGTGGTTATGTTATCAGTCATTGCAATGGACACTTCTCGCTTTATTTTTTTGCTAATGACTTATTACTTGCTGTTTATTTTATGTTTATTTTTGACTATGGAAATGATGTTAGACAAAAAGCAAATCCGAGTGATTTTCTTATTTGAGTTCAAAATGGGCTGTAAAGCAGTGGAGACAACTTGCAACATCAACAACGCATTTGACCCAGAAACTGCTAATGAACATACAGTGCAGTGGTGGTTCAAGAAGTTTTGCAAAGGAGACGAGAGCCTTGAAGATGAGGAGTGTAGTGGCTGGCCATCGGAAGTCAACAATGACCAGTTGAGAGCAATCATCGAAGCTGATCCTCTTACAACTATGCAAGAAGTTGCCAAAGAACTCAGCGTTGACCATTCTACAGTCATTTGGCATTTGGGACAAATTGGAAAGGTGAAAAAGCTCGACAAGTGGGTGCTTCATGAGCTGACTGCAAATAGAAAACATCATTGTTTTGAAGTGTCATCTTATTCTACACAACAACAAACCATTCCTCAATCAGATTGTAATGTGTGATGAAAAGTAGATTTTATATGACAACTGGCAATGAACAGCTCAGTGACTGGATTGAGAAGCAGCTCCAAAGCACTTTCCAAAGTGAAACTTGCACAAAAAAAAGGTCATGGTCACTGTTTGGTGGTCTGTCGCTGGTCTGATCCACTACAGCTTTCTGAATCCCAGTGAAACCATTACATCTGAGAAGTATGCTCAGCACATCGATGAGATGCACTGAAAACTGCAACACCTGCAACTGGCACTGGTCAATAAAAAGGGCCCAATTCTTCTCCATGACAACATCCAACAGCACATCATACAACCAATGCTTCAAAAGTTGAACAAATTCGGCTA
This sequence comes from Pan paniscus, assembly GCF_029289425.2. Lineage (NCBI taxonomy): Eukaryota > Metazoa > Chordata > Mammalia > Primates > Hominidae > Pan > Pan paniscus. Next base: position 64,359,998 of record NC_073258.2, read on the forward strand.
CGAAGTTGTGCCTTATCCACCATATTCACCTGACCTCTTGCCAACTGACTCCCACTTCTTCAAACATCTCAACAACTGTTTTGAGGCTGATTTGAGTAATAATAAAACTCCGGTCTCCTGCACAGCTGGCTCTGCATGAATTATTCTTTCTTGATTGCAATTCCCCTGTCTTGATGAATAGGCTCTGTCTAGGCAGTGGACAAGGTGTCTCACCCTTGGGTGGTTGCAAATTTGGGAGCTCATCTGGGATTGCCCTTGTGGCTACCTGCCCATGGTTCAGTGGCCCCCTCTTCGGCAATGGATCCAGAAGCCAGCCCAAGTGGTCGCCTAGTTCTCTTGGACTGGTGGCTGACTCTGGTACTCTCTCTACTGGTGGGGAGCTGCCAATCCAATGTACATGGGTTTAATTGCAATGGAGACATAGTCATGGGGAGATGTCCCTTAACTGTAGCTCTATCAGAGGGTGTCTGTCTGTAGCCTCAATGTGGTGTGTCTGCATTGGTGAGTATCCTAGACACTGCCAACACCTCCTTCCTTCTCTTGATGGATTCTGTAGCCCTGTGGTGGGGTGTCTGTAGCCCCATTGCAGGGTGTCTGTTTGTAGCTCCACCACGGGGTGTCTGTGTCTGTAGCTCCATTGCAGGGTGTCTGTTTGGCTCCTGAGGGGGTCTCGGTTGGTTCTTTCTAACTAGTAGGAAGAGTCCTGGTTTGGGAGGCTTCTCCTCAATCAGGAAGATTTCAAGGAGGTTTCTCAGATGGAGAATAGGAGGATAGTTTGGAAGGGATAATCTTGAAGTTCTTGGCTAGGGATCTGATTTGGAAGGCCTGCTGTCCATCTCATCTTTGTGTGTGTTTGTATATGTGAAAGGGATCTCACAAGGGGTTGTTGGTGGAAGTCCAGTAGCCCTAACTCAGAGAACCTTCCTTATTTGTCTGGTTATATTTGATGACCCTAAAAAAGGCTCAACAGGCCTGTCTCTCAGGGTAACTATCTGCTCTTTGCCTTGCCCAGAGACCCCATTGTGAATTACATTTGCAGGTCATCTCTCCCCACCTGGAGTGGATCAAAGGCAACAGGGACCAACAGGAAAAAAGTTTGAGCTTTGCCAGGCTGATATTGGGTACTGAATGAGGTGACTAATGTCTGTTTTGTATGTGTATTTTGCTGGAATGGAAAATGTTAATTCAGTTACCCATGCAGCCCATTGGGCAGCATCTTGCAAATTAAGAATCTTGTCTATGTTTCCATAAAACAGGAAAGGGTGATTTCCTCTTTTAAAGTGGCATGAACCCCACAGCTATAGCACAAGTGAGCAGGATCATCAGAAGCCACTCCATTCTTCTGGAAGCTGCAGAGAAAGGGAAACTGGAAACCTGATATACCAGCAAAAAGGGTAAGAAATTCTTACTGGCCAAGTTTCTGGTCTCTCTCTGTCTTTCTCTGTCTTGGTAAATAGTAAACTATCTGTCTCATCTGCAAGGGTTTGATTAATAAAAAAAGGATTTATGAGACTAATCTTAGGCTGTAGCATATCTGGTATAGTTTGTGCTAAGAATTTGTCTTTCTGTGTTCTGTAATGGAGAGAGGGGTATCAACAGGATAGAACGTGGGTTTAGGACCTCTATAAGCCTGCTTTTCAAGCCAGCTCAGCAGGCTGGTCAGTTACAAACTTTGCTATGGGTCCCTGAAGCCAATACTGTATGAAATTTCTATGTCTTGTTTTGTGTCCTTAAGAGCTCAACCTTGTGACCATGCAGGGATTCTTTCTTTTTGTTTCCACCATCCAGAGGACAGAAATTTTGGGGTTCATGTCATAGTCCTACAATTTTTTCCTGACCAGTTAAAGCTTTGCAAGCTTGAAATTGGCTTCTGAGGCCGGGTACGTGGTGGCTTACGCCTGTAATCCCAGCACTTTTGGAGGCCAAGGTGGGCAGATCATAAGGTCAGGAGATCAAGACCATCCTGGCTAACACGGTGAAACCCTGTCTCTACTAAAAATAGGAAAAATTAGCCGGGTGTGGTGGCGGGCACCTGTAGTCCCAGCTACTCGGGAGGCTGAGGCAGGAGAATGGCATGAACCTGGGAGGTGGAGCTTGCAGTGAGCCAAGATCATGCCACTGCACTCCAGTCTGGGCAACAGAGCAAGACTCTGTCTCAAAAAAAAAAAAAAAAAAAAAAAAAAGAAATTGGCTTCTGTACTCTCCTTCTGGGAAAAGCAATAGAAACTGCTCAATGCTGTATAGTTCAATAGCTAAGGCTTTATCTTTTGATAATGGTGGCCTGGGTTCAATTGTTGGCTTCTGGAATGATTCCTTCCTGGTTTATTTGTGTAACTTTGCCATTTAATAAGGTTTTTTCCCCCCCATGGATAGCTTTTGATTTCCTCTGTTGAATTTTCCTTTCTCTGAACTACCTTGTAGAGATTCTAAATCTTGTAAAAAGAAACTGCCTACCATGTCTTTAAAGCACCTAGGAGGTTACCTTTGGTAAAGTTCAGAAATATTGGCTGCTTGGGTAATAAGAGATCTGAAAGGATTTTTTAAAAGAGCACTGTGGTTAAAAGTCAGCTTAATTAAAAGTGGATAAGCAAGCTATAGGCATATTTAAAAGGCCTTTATGTTTTTCTCTTCTTGGAACTTGTTTTTCTGGAAAAAGCTTTTTTCTTCTCAGTCAACTGAAATATTTTTCTCCATTTTTTTTTTGTCTTGCCACTCTTAATGCACACACGAGGGGCCCTAAGATAATTTCTGGTAGCCTGGGACTCCTTGGGAAAAACAGAAGGTGCCACAGACACCGTTTTGGAAGAAAGCTCTGTTTTCCTCATGAAACCCCAGCAATTAAAAGCGGATAGATCCCTCTCAAAATGCTGTGTTCTGTTTCGCATTGTGTCATCTGACAGTTTTGAGTTTTAGGGGTATCAGAAATTACTTTTCATTATGAAAGAGCTTGGTGTGTAATAACTAGGTAGGAAATATACCTTAGGGGATGGCTAATAGTAGTTATGGAGGAACACTTGACTCTTTGCACACCTGGATCAGAGAAGCATGCTCTTGGCTACCTGGAAGATATGGAAACATCCCCAACCCCCACTGAGAAATGAGACTCTCATGTGGGATGGTCTAATTATAAGATGGGCTGATTGGCTGGGTTGCCTTGCAAGGAAATGCACAGTTGGTAAAAGCACCACACTGACTTCTCCCAAAGTATTTCCCTCCTTTTAGGGATCCGATCCAGGATCCAGTATAAAATGGCACCCCTAATTCTGGGGATCTGTCTTTGCCTTCAGCTGTGATTAGACCCTAGAAATGCATGCTCTCCTGGCCCTTTTCCTCCAAGGGCTCTACCCGGAAGCCAGTAATCCAATTAAGAAACTGGCAAATGAAAAATCTTACAAGTACTGAATATTCTGTTTATCTGTATTTATATGTTTTTTTGTGTGTGTGATATTTATATGTAAAAGAGCTCTGATTAATTAGCTTAGAAAAATAAGAGCTTAATATTTTGTCAGAAAAATAGAAACTTTAATGACTTTTTGTTCACATGTCTTTAGTAATCTTTTGGAAATAGAGACAGTTTTTTTTTTTTTTTTTTTTTTGAGACGGGGTCTTGCTCTGTCACCAGGCTGGAGTGCAGTGGCACAATCTCAGCTCATTGCAACTGCTGCCTCCTGGATTCAAGCAATTCTCCTGCCTCAGCCTCCTGAGTTGCTGGGACTACAGGCACACACCACCATGCCCAGCTAATTTTTGTATTTTTAGTAGAGATGAGGTTTCACCGTGTTGGCCAGGATGGTCTCAATCTCTTGACCTCATGATCTGCCCACCTCGGCCTCCCAAAGTGCTGGGACTACAGGCGTGAGCCACCACGTCTGGGCATAAAGACAGTTTTAAAGATTATCGGTAAAACAAAGTGTCTTGAAAATATAGACATCTGGTCTAAATTAAGGCCAGATATCAGATCTGCTAAATGCCTTAAGGTCAAACTGTTTCCTCGACCTTTGAAAATCATTCAGTTTACCTACTTTGGAGCATTAGATTATAGATGAGGCTTGGGGACACATGAAGAGCCTTGCCCTTAGCTATGCTGAAAAGAATTAGATCTTGTCTTCACTTCTATCTGATGTCCTAGGCTTCACCCCAGTACATAATTAAAATTGCTTACTTATCAGGTTTTTCACTAAAAAACAAAAGTAGCAAAGAGTTAACATTGGAATATGAAATTGAGATTACTGGAGAAACAGTTTGACATACAAGGTGTGTAGGGAATGTGTTTTTGGTAAAAGTTTATAAGAAGGCATAAGAATATGGCTTTTGTTAAAGGGAATGTAATTTTTTCTGGTTTAGCGGGGGTTTTAAAGATTGTCTTAAACTAAGAATAAGACAAAACTGAAAGTTTAAGCAAAGTGAAAAGGTTTTGTAAAGCGTTAATCTTATAAAAAAATTCTGTGGGTATACACAAGTTGGCTAAGATGTAAAAGAAATTATTTAGCTTTTTACAATAGGTTAGAACATTAAAATAATACTGATGTGGGGCCAGAATCTGGGCCCATGTGTCCAAATAACAGGGTTTTCTTAGAAAATTGATGTGCTGTTTGATTGAAAATTGTAAAGCGTTCTAAAAAGTTTATAAAAATCTTACCTTATGGTCAAACTAATTAAAACTGGATAGGGATATAAAATTTTATTTTAAAAAACAAACTTTAACATTAAAGATGCACTAATGCAAACATGAAATTTGGTTTTCTCTTTTGAAGACAATTTTTATGTAATGTTAAAAGATAATGAAAGGGTTTTGTTTTCTCCTTTGGGTAAACAGCAGGAAAAAAAAGGAGGAGAGGGAGGAGACAGATTTAGTTGGCCTCATGCTATCTTTGTTGGGTTTTGTTTGGAAAGCTAACCCCCCTCCATCGGAGTAAAGGATACAATTGGAGAAACTGGTCATTTTACCAAGGCTTTGACTGGAATGGCATGCTTCTTGTAAAGAATCAAAGTTGACTTATGGAACCAATTAAAACCCACTGGGGAATCTGGCCTCATACCTTGTCCAGACACAGTCCCTGTACAAGGTTCCTGACCTGTGTTAAGTAAAGAATGTCACTTTCTAACAGGCCCAGGAACCCCAAGTTATCTTGAGGAGAGGACTTTGTTCAACTCATAGGTATCTGAGGGTACAAACCCATGGCTGGGCTCGGCTTTTAAAAAGCCTTATCTGAGATTCTTCATGGAACAGAGTTTCATCAAAGCCAATTTAAAAAGCCTAAGTGAAAAATAATTATTCTTGCTGCACTTTATGCAAATAATCAGGCCAAGTACAGTGAGACTAAAGTTTGTTTTGTAAACTGTAAGTCAGTTCTATCATAATTTGTTTTTAATAAAAATAGGGACTGGAGAGAGAAAAATTATGCTTCAAAAGAAAAACTATATTACACTTTTGTTAGCTGTTCTTGATGTTTTTTTTTCTGCAGGTTAGACTAAATTCTAAATTATTTGTGAGTTAGAAGGCCCCAGACAAATGCTTTCCAAGCTTTGCTTTTAAAATTGGGAATTGTACTCCTCATCCTAGGACTCATTATTTACCTTATAGCATGTTCTTCATTTAAATACTGCACTAAAACTATAGATGAGAGTACTAATATTTTTGCCACACAAGCCTTGGAAGCCCATCCAGGCCTGCGTGAATACACTCAGTTGCAAAGCAGTTCCACTCTTCTCACCTTGTGGTTCACTCCCATTCCCATTATGTCCCCTGTCAGCAGGAAGAAGCTGGAGTGATAGATGGCCTTTTCTCATCTTCATAGCCTACATCTTAAGATTAAGGTGTTATAAAACCCAAAGGGAGGGATTGAAACTGCCTTTGCAAAATTATGACTGAGACAGTGAAAGAGATCTAACTTAACCGACTCCATCTTGCTTCTGACCTCCAAGCTGTCCTTGTGCATTCCTGGGCATAGGTTGAACTAACTTTGGGAGAAACTTAGTTTGTAGTTTATAGTTTAAACAAAGACAGCCTTTCCCAAAGCAGACCTCCTCCTTGCCTGGGGACTAGATTAATGTTAGCCACAGGATTAGAAATTATGATTTAGTAGTCACACAGCTGGAGGCTACAAGATTCTGACCCTCCCTAAACTGCTCCTAAGATCAGTGCTTGAGATATTTTGCAGACCCCGCACTTGATGGATCAGCTGTCACCACCCAGATCGATAAACTGGCTCATCTGATCTTGTGACCCCCACTTAGGAAGTGACTCAGCACAAGAAGGCAGCTTTGACTCCCTATGATTTCAGCCCTGATCAGTCAGCACTCTTGGCTCACTGGCTGCCCCCCAACCACCAAGTTATCCTTAAAAACTCTGCTCCCCGAATGCTCAGGGAGACTAATTTGAGTAGTAATAAAACTCTGGCCTCCCTCAAAAAACAAAAAGCAAAAAACAAAAACAACCAAAACTAAGTATCTCAACAACATTTTGTAGGAAAAACACTTTCACAACCAGCAGAATGCAGAAAAATTTGTCAAATCCCAAAGCGTGGATATTTATGTCACAGAATTAACAAACTTATTTCTCATTGGCAAAAATGTGTTGATTGTAATGGTTCCTATTTTGATTAATAAAGATGTGTTTGAGCCTAGTTATAATGATTTAAAATTCATGGTCTAATACCACAATTACTTTTACACCAATATAATACTAATACACTTGGCTGTATCGTAGAGTATTAATAGATAATCAGGTGCTGCCACCTGCTAAAGGAATGAAGAATGAGCTGACTACAGGTCCCATCTAAGGACTAAAGGTATAAAGCAAGTCAATTTTTTTGTGTTAACTCCAAACACTTTAATCATATAAACAGAAGATTTACATGGGGCCTCTTACCTCAGTCACGATGGTGGAGAGGAAAGAGCTTCTGTCGTACACCCAGCCATCCACACAGGGCTCCGTGTCTGGCTCATTTGTGTTGGGGAAGGTCCCGTTCAGGTGAAGGAGCTGCCACTGGGGATGGATAAAGCGCTGACACTTCTGTGGCCTCAGGTTTGAGTCCAGTGGGATGGAGATTCTCAGGAGGTCATCCTTGCTGAGGGTCCCGGTATCATTGTCAGACACAGTGTCATTGTCCAGGAGGGGGACCCAGCAGCGATGACCAGGGGTGAATGCAGTGAAGTTCTCCAACACAATATTAGGGAACAGTAGGATGTTGGTGATGCAAAAGAAAGCTATCAGACAAATCTGGAATCTCCCCATGCCACCCACTTGATCCAGGAGCACATCAAAGCCCATTGAGACTGAACAGGTGATCCCCAAGAGGAAGCACAATGACTTTATGAAGAGAAGTTCAGAGGGAGAAAATGTCCCCTTTCACAAAGTTACCATAGTGCCATGTGGATCCTGACACTACTTTCTTCTCGATGGGCCCTGCACTGAGTGGTGTGACACCACTGCAGAAGAGCAGTGGAAGGACTTTCCCCAAGTCCTTTAACTTTAGGCAGCCAAATAGTTTCAGAAGTCACAGATATAATTATTTGGCAAAGAGACTGCTAGCTGTTGACAACTGAATCTTCTTAAAAGACTACTCTGTGAAAGATTCTGATCTCTGAGTTTCCTAATAAGTCAACGGTGGATTTTCAGGTGGATGCAGTCCCCACGTGACCTAAGATACACCTGTTCAATAGTCTGCCATTCTTCTCAGAAATGGGATATTAGAAAATCCAAAGTGAATTGCTTTATGATGTTCTTGTACAAAGATCAGAGAGCAGGGCTTTTTTTTGACTAGGACTGAGTTTCACTAAAAGTTAATAAAAACTATTCTTAGTTAAAGGAAAGTGGAATGTTGAGTTTAAACATTGACTTTTGCTAAGTGTAGTTCTGCTTCAGTTCAAGTCATACCAATGACAGGGCTTTAAAGATTTTTTAAAATAGGGAAATTAGGATAAGAAACAAAGAGAAAGGAAATAGTGCTTTTATGTATTATAGTAGTATATTTCACCAGATTTATTGATTCATTCAAATATCATTTTGGACTTTCTGGTGCTATGCTGTAAATAAAGCAATGTTAACTTACATATATTTATTTATAAGTTTAAAATAAAATTTGAGCTCAATGTCTCATATAAATGATAGGTTTGTAAATAATTGTACTGTAATGTCATCATATAACTATAAGGAAGATACACAGTGTGCTATGGAAGATTAAGGAGAAACTGTTTAATGATACCTGGATAGATGCCATGGAGCAGGGGAGTCATCCCTCTACAAATTAACTTTACCTACTCTTTTTTTTTTCGAGACAAAGTATCACTCTGTCACCAGGCTGGAGTGCAGCGGTGGGATCTTGGCTCTCTGCAGCCTTGACCTCCTGGGTTCAATCAATTCTCATGTCTCAGCCTCCCAAGTAGCTGGGATTACAGGCATTCACCCACATGCGCAGCTAATTTTTGTATTTTTTATGGAGAAGGGGTTTCATCATATTGGCCAGGCTGGCCTCAAACTCCTGACCTCATGTGATCTGCCCACCTCAGCCTCTGAAAGTGCTGGGATTACAGGCATGAGCCACCATGCCCAGCCAGCTTGACCTACTCTTGTGGGAAGATTCTTGAGATAATGAAGCAGTGGATGAGGGACTGCGAGAGTCAATTTTTAAATGAGGGAATAATAAGTACACAATTACAGTTAAAGGTGTGGCATAATTGTGTACCTACAAGGATATTCAAAAGCTAGCAGCTAAATAGCATGCATGGATATAATGGGAAAAGATAGGTTGATTAAAAAGAAACCCAAAGAAACAAACAGAATCTCCAGAATTTATTCTGCCTACAAGAAGTTCTTATTTTTGAATTTCAAACTGGTCACCCATGAAACATCTTAAGATGCAGATTCCTGGATGGGTGCAGTGGCTCACACCTATAATCCCAGCTACTCAGGAGGCTGAGGCAGGAGAGCCACTTGAACCCGGGAGTGAAGGTTGCAGTGAGCTGAGATTGTGCCACTGCACTCCAGCCTGGGTGACACAGCAAGACTCTGTCTCAAAAAAAAAAAAGCAGATTCCTCTCCAGCCTGCAGAGATTCTCTGTTCAGGAAATGACTTTCATGGATCTATTCCAAACAGGAAATCTAATACATCACAGGGTTTTGTTGTAAATTGTTAGAAATGTTTTAGTTCACTAGGGCTGCATAACAAAATACCACAGACTTAACAGAAGGTGACTTTACAGAAGTTTATTTTCTCACAGTTCTGAAGGCTGAAAGTCTAAGATCAAGGTATCAACAGATTTGATTTCCTCTGAGCCTCTCTCTTTGGTTTGTCAATAGCTGCCTTCTCGTCATGTCCTCACATATTCTTTCATTTATGCATGTGCACACCTGGTGTTCCTTCCTCTTCTTATAAGGACACTAGTCATATTGGATCAGGGCCTCACCCTATGGGTCTCATTTTAACCTATCCCCAAATATGGTTATAGTTTGAGGTATTAGGGGTTGGGACTTTGACATAGGAATTTTGGGAGTGGGAGACACAATTCACCCCATAATGGGGTTAGACAATCACAATTATATTTTACTAAAGTTACTGACACAGTGTAAAAATAGTAAGAAGTGAACGTTCCAGCAAGGCAAACCATTCAGAACCACAAGAATAAAATGATGTAAATAATGATTACAGCTGTGAATTCACTGAGTATTCACTATAAGTCGATTCTGTTGTAAGCACTTTTAATGTTTTCCTTATTTTAGTTCTCACCCTTGTTATCTACATTTTACCCCTGAGAAAACAAAGGACTAGAAACATTAAATAACTTGCCAAAGGATATACAGAGTGTAAGTGGTAGAGCCAAAATATGGACCATGGTAGTCTAAAGAAAAATCTCTTACTCACTTTAATAAATGACTTATTTTCTTTTTATTTTATTTTATTTTATTATTATTATACTTTAAGTTTTAGGGTACATGTGCACAATGTGCAGGTTAGTTACATATGTATACATGTGCCATGCTGGTGTGCTGCACCCATTAACTCATCAATAAATGACTTATTTTCATCTCATAAATTAAATGATTGTTTTTATGCTGAGAAACAACGATGGCCTATCTAGAGTCAAGATGGCTGGAAGAGGAGAAGCTGAAACCATTGTGTCCCATCCCCCAAATCTCCCATGAAACACAGAAAATTTAAAGGAGAGGAAATTAGTAAGTACCATGGTGACCAAGTGTAGACACAAAAAGGAATAAGAATGAATGTTCCATAGGTCAAAATAGTGATGTATCTCTAGAGTAATGAGTAAGTAAAGAAGCATGCAGAGAAAAAAGCATTAGTAAGGACAATAGTGATCACTAGCAATATATTGTCATTTCCTATGTGCCAGACACTGGGCTGGGCGATTTCTGTGCATGTTATTTATTCCTCACAACAACCCTGTGAGATGGGTATTACCCTCCTTGGTTTACAGGGAAAATGTAACATGGACAAGTGTTGTAATATGCCCTATTAAGTTGACTGGGATAGTAAGATGTGAACACTGTATAAAGCTTAAAAAGTCTGGCAGGGAGTCCAGTGTTGGGTACACAGTGGAAGATTAGACTGGTGGCAATTAGGAAACTATGGGTAATGATAAAAACACCCACGTGTAAAATTCTCATTCCACCCTCATGGCACCCAGGCTTCTTCTGTTTCACAGATTCTACAATCATTTGGACAAAAGAAGCCCAGGTACTGTAATGTCAGCATGAGAAGTTTATGTCTTATTCAAATGGAAGAGAGGTGAAGTCTACTCACTCTTGCTGAGGTTGAATTCCTATTGTGCACCACCACTGCTATCTCTCTGTTTTATGTGCCTATAGGCTGTTATGTTCATCTATTTATCTCTCATTTCCTTCCAGCATTATTGATTGTTTTGCTGGCTTTATATAGTTTCTTTAGGACACTTACATTGACTTGCTACTGTGCTCAGTTCTTTCCTTTGATCTCACTGACACCTTTCAGTATTACATGGCAGCAAGACTAGTTTTAACATCCATGTTTTCTTAGTGGAAACAAACTGTATACTGAAGGACATGGGAAGCTTTGGTAAGGCAATACTACTGTAAAAACTGAGGCCTCCCCTACAAGCCTGCATAGGAAGATGCACCAGGAAGGGCTGCCCTCATCTCTGAATACACCTGCCAGTGAATCAATGGAATCAGAACCTTACCTATCTTTTGGGGAAGCAAGGAAAGCCGGGACACAGACAAAATAATTCTGTAGTGTAAGATAAGCTCCATTAAGAAATCACCAACCTCCTGACATACAAACGGACAGTGATGTCTCTCAATTTGAAAAGCAGAAACCAAAATAAACTTTGATGAACCCATTTTCTCCTTAAGCTACTGCCCTATTACCTGATATTATTGACAGCAAATCTTTTCTCACTTTCTTCCCTTCCATTTACATTTTAACTCAATCCTATCAGGCGTTTATCACCAAATTTCTTCTTAGTAAGGAAGGTCTTAATGTTTTCCATATTATTAGATCCAAATGTTTATGTGTTGCAGTTGATAAATTCTTCTTCCTGGAAACATTTTTCTCATTTGGCCTCCCAGATTTCTACTCTATTTTTATTTTACTAATTCATTCCAGGCTCTAGTTTCTCAGTCTTCTGTGCTGAGTCTTCAAACATTGGAGTTTTGGAGGGCTAAGTTCTTTAACAATTTCTCTTGTTTACATGTACTCACTTCCTTAATTTATTTTCTAATGCTTCTATCTTAGTCAGTTGCATGTTGCTATAAAGGAATACCTGATGCTATGTAATTTGTAAAGAAAAGAGGCTTATTTGGCTCATGGTTCTGCAGACGGTATAAGGATTGTGGCATCAGCATCTACATCAACTGTGGGCTTCAGGCTGTTTCCACTGCAGAAGGTGAAGGGAAGCCAGGGTATTGTGGAGGTCATATGGCAAGAGAGGTAGCAAGAGGGCAGTTGGGGAGATGCCAGACATTTTTTAATAGCCAGTTCTTAAGGGAACTAATAGATTGATAACTCACCCACCTTCAAGAGAGAGCATTAATCTATCCATGAGAGATCTGCCTCCATTACCCAAATACCTCCCAGTGGGCTCACCTCCGATAATTGGGGTCAGATTTCAACATGAGATCTGGAGGGACAAACATCCAAACTATAACAAACTCTTAGATTTTTATCTGCAGCAAACTACTCCCCTAGACTCCAAGTTTTAAAAATTGCTTTACCTTCAAATGACGCCCAGAATCTGACTTCTCCTAACTACCAGCCTACTACCTCCCAAGTCTAAGTCACTCTCATTTCTCACCTGGACTATTCCCCTGCCCCCCTACCTTTCTTCCACACAAATTGTAGAGTATACCGTTTCCAATTTGTCATGTCATGTCAAATCTCAAATATCTCCTGTGGCTTCCATGTCCTGCAGAATAATGTCAACCACCCTACTACCTTCAAGGTCTTATTAGATTTAGTCTCTTCTGTCCCTTTACCCATATGACTTTACCTTATTTTTCTCTACCCATACTGGCCTTCTTTATGTTTCAAATGATGCTAGGCAATTTCCACTCCAGGATTTCTGCATTGACTTTTCCACAAAATGCCTCAAAAATTCCATCAGTTCTTTCAGTTCTCCAGTCAAATGTTACCACATTTGAGAGGCCTTCCCTATGTTGTCTCCTTACATATTGATCTAGATACCATCTCTCTCTCTATGCATATTCTTATTCTGTTTCATTTTCTTCATGCCATTGAGCACTACCAGCCATATATTTGCTTATTACCTGTTTCCCCACTACTTGAATGTACTTCCAGTGAAATAAAACAGTCTGCTTTGATCTTTCTTGTATCCTCATCATCGTGAAGAGTTTTTGGAACATGTTAAGTGCCAAATAAATAATTGTGGAACACTGAACAAAGAAACATGAGACATTCCAAGATATTGGCAACCCATCGTAAAAACCACATAATATCATTTATTCAATAGAATTTGATATGGGGAACTAACATGCAAAGTTCAGACAAGGAATGGTAAAACAACTCAGACATCAGCAATGGAGGAAGGTGCTACTACACGAACTGGAGAACAAGTAGAAGAGTTAATGCTACCTGTATTCAGGTGCTAGGATCACCCAGAGGAACCTAGAGGAAATGCGCTAGATGGGTGGGAGCTGGAACAACAGAGGAGATGTTGTCACTGATGTAGGTCCTGCCTAAATCAAGGGGGCTTCTGCCTTCCTTTTGCTCTCCAATATTCCACCGTCTTTTATTGCCTGGCCCTAACCACAATCAAATTGCCAACAGAATCTGGAAATGTAGTGTGATGGTTAATTTTAGGTGTCCACTTGACTCAATTAAAGAGTACCTAGAGTGAGGTTTTCCAGAAGAAATTAGCATGTGCGTCTGAGTGGACTAGGTGAGAAAGATTCTCCCTCAATGTGGGTGGGCACCGTCTAATCTGCTGGGGGCCCAAACAGAACAAAAACAGAGAAAAGGTAAATTATTCTCTCTCTCCAGAGCTGGGATACACTTTTCTTATCTTGCTTTGGATATCAGAACTCCAGCCTATCTGGCCTTTGAACCCGAAAACTTATACCAGCAGCTTCCCAGGTTCTCAGGCTTTTGGCGTTGAATGGAGAGTTACACCATTGGCTTCCCTGGTTCTGAAGTCTTCAGACTTGGACTGAGCCACATTACCAGCATACCAGGGTCTTCAGCTTGCAGACAGCTTGTCACAGGATTTTTCAGCCTCCATAATCACATGTGCCAATTATCCTAAGAAACCCCTATCATTCATATATATATATATAAAATATATGTCATATATGTAGGAATGTCATATATATGTCATATATGTATGAATACATATATCATATATATATTCTACTGGTCTGTCTCTCTGTAGAACCCTGATTCATACATGCAGTTTGCAAGGACATCTCCCTGGTTATCACCTTTACTTATATTGGGATTCCACTTTAACAAATGCTGTGGTATTCACCTATATTTGTTTTCAGAGTGTGCTATATTTCCATTATGATTTCCTAAAAATGCCTTTCTGCCTCCTCTATATGTTCTGCTTCCTGAATCATTTAACAGGTATTATACTTTGTGCACAGACACACCTATTTTGTTTATTGATCAGTCTGTTTGCTCCTGTTCTCATACCTCATTGTTTTTATACACTTGTTTTGTATATGCTTAAAATCTGGCAGGGAAAGTCATTTAGCTTTGTTCTTCTTTTCAAAATTAGAATAGTTACCAGCAAATCTATATTAGTCTATATAAATTTTTAACCTTGTATGAGTATTGAAATTTACATATAGAAGTGTACCTAAAACACGTGTGTGTGTGTGTGTGTGTATATATATAATTTTTTTTGAGACAGAGTTTTGCTCTTGTCACCCAGGTTGGAGTGCAATGGTGTGATCTTGGCTCACCGCAACCTCCGCCTCCTGGGGTTCAAGCGACTCTCTTGCCTCAGCCTCCCGAGTAGCTGGGATTACAGGCATGCACCACCACGCCTGGCTAATTTTGTATTTTTAGTAGAGATGGGGTTTCTCCATGTTGGTCAGGCTGGTCTTGAACTCCTGACCTCAGGTGACCCACCCGCCTTGGCTTCCCAAAGTGCTAGGATTACAGGCGTGAGCCACTGCACCCGGCCACATGTGTATATTTAAAAGAATTATTATAAACAGAACACGTATTTAACCACCATTCAAATGACAAAATCTAACTTAAGCATAATTAAGAAAACACCTGTGTGCAACTTCAGAATAAATGTCTTCCTGCTTTTCTGTGAGTAACCACTTTTTAGATAATTGTAAAAATAATTTACAGGCATATCATTTTTTGTTTATGGCTCCTTTATCTTAGGTAAAATTTACACATTATGAAATATACAAATCTTAAGTGCAATTTCAAGGTATTTAAATAACTTCACTTAGCAGTGTAAATTGCAATCCTCTCAACATGCAGAACAATTTCCTACTCCCAGAAAATTCTTTTTTTTTTATTATACTTTAAGTTCTGGGGTACATGTGTAGAACGTGCAGGTTTGTTACATAGGTATACATGTGCCATGGTGGTTTGATGCACCCATCAACCCATCACCTACATTAGGTATTTCTCCTAATGCTATCCCTCCCCTAGCCCACCACCCACCAACAGGCCCCAGTGTGTGATGTTCCCCTCCCTGTGTCCATGTGTTCTCATTGTTCCACTCCCACTTATGAGTGAGAACATGTGGTGTTTGGTTTTCTGTTCTTGTGTTAGTTTGCTGAGAATGATGGTTTCCAGCTTCATCCATGTCCCTGCAAAGGACATGAACTCATCCTTTTTTATTGCTGCATATTATTCCATGGTGTATATGTGCCACATTTTCGTTATCCAGTTTATCATTGATGGACAGTTGGGTTGGTTCCAAGTCTTTGCTATTGTGAACAGTGCTGCAATAAACATATGTGTACGTGTGCCTTTATAGTAGAATGGTTCATAAACCTTTGGGTATATACCCAGAAATGGGATTGCTGGGTCAGATGGTATTTTTAGTTTTAGATCCTTGAGGAATCGCCACACTGACTTCCACAATGGTTGAACTAATTCCACTCCCATCAACAGTGTAAAAGTGTTCCTATTTGTCCACATCCTCTCCAGCATCTGTTGTGTCCTGACTTTCTAATGATTGCCATTCTAACTGGCATGAGATGGTATCTCATTGTAGTTTTGATTTGGATTTCTCTAATGACCAATGATAATGAGCTTTTTTTCATATGTTTGTTGGCTACATAAATGTCTTCTTTTGAGAGGTGTCTGTTCATATCCTTTGCCCACTTTTTGATGGGGTTGTTTGTTTTTTTCTTGTAAATTTGTTTAAGTTACTTGTAGATTAGCCCTTTGTCAGATGGATAGATTGCAAAAATTTTCTCCCATTCTGTAGGTTGCCTGTTCATTCTGGTGATAGTTTCTTTTGCTTTGCAGAAACTTTTTAGTTTAATTAGATCCCTTTTGTCAATTGTGGCTTTTGTTGCCATTGCTTTTGGTGTTTTAGTCATGAAGTCTTTGCCCATGCCTATGTTCTGAATGGTATTGCCTAGGTTTTCTTCTAGCGTTTTTATGGTTTTATGTCTTATGTTTAAGTCTTTAATCCCTCTTGAGTTAAGTTTTGTATAAGGTGTAAAGAAGGGGTCCATTTTCAGTTTTCTGCACATGGCTAGCCTGTTTTCCCAATACCATTTATTAAACAGAGAATCCTTTCCCCATTGCTTGTTTTTGTCAGGTTTGTCAAAGATCAGATGGTTGTAGATGTGTAGTGTTATTTCTGAGGCTTCTGTGTTGTTTCATGGGTCTATATATCTGTTTTGGTACCAGTACCATGCTGTTTTGATTACTGTAGCCTTGTAGTATAGTTTGAAGTTAGGTAGCTTTGTTCTTTTTGCTTAGAATTGTCTTGGGTATATGGGCTCTTTTTTGGTTCTACTTGAAATTTAAAGTAGTTTTTTCTATTTCTGTGAAGAAAGTGAATGGTAGCTTGATGGGTGGGCTTCTTCCTAGATCAGTTTTGGCTCCTAGCCCTTATCTCTTGACTACAGATTTTTTCATTTTCCTTTAATTTTTTAATTTTAATTTTTAACTTTTTACTTGGTATATAATTTTTATACATATTATGGGATACATTTGATATTTAGTTACATACATAGAGTATATAGTAATAAATCCAGAGTATTTGGAGTGTTCATTACCTCAAGTATTTACCATTTCTAGCTATTTCAAAATATAGAATACATTGTTGTTAACTATAGTCACCCTCCTCTGCTATAGAACCTTAGAATTTATTTATTCTATTTAACTGTATATTTTTACTAATTAACTAATACCTTTTTCTCTCCCCACTCCCCACACTCCCATACCCTTCTAAGCCTCTGGTATCCATTATTCTACTCACTACCTTCATGAGATCAACATTTTAGCTCCCACATGTGAGACAGAACATCTGATATTTGTCTTTTGGTGTTTTATTCCCGTAACATAAAACTCTCCAGTTCCAACCATGTTGCTGAAAGTGATATTATTTCTTTTAAGATACTAAATAGTATTCCATTGTATATATGTACCAAAATTTTTTATCTATTCATCTGTTGATGGACACAGGTTGAGTCTATATCTTTGGCATTGAACAGTGCAATGTTGCTGCAATGAACATGGGAATGTACATATCCCTTTGCTATTCTGATTTTCTTTCCTTTGGCTATATACTCAGCAGTGGGATTGCTAGATCATATGATAGTGCCATTTTTAGTTTTTTTGAGCACTCTCCATACTGTTTTCTATAGCGGCAGTACTAATTTACATTCCCATCAATGGTGTATTAGCTCCCTTTTTTTCACAATCCTTGACAGCATCTGTTATTTTTGTCTCTTTTTTTTTGAGATGGAGTCTTGTTCTGTTGCCCAGGCTGGAGTGCAGTGGTGCAGTCTTGGCTCACTGCAACCTCTGTCTCCCGGGTTCAAGGGATTCTCTTGCCTCAGCCTCCCGAGTAGCTGGGATTACAGGTATGTGCCACCACACCCACCTAATTTTTGTATTTTTAGTAGAGATGGTGTTTCACCATCTTGTCCAGGCTGGTCTCAAACTCCTGACCTCAGGTTATCCACCTGCCTTGGCCTCCCAAAGTGCTGGAATTACAGGCATGAGCCACTGCACCCCGCCTATTTTTGTCTTTTTAATAATAACCATTGTAACTTGGGTAAGATGACACCTTATTGTGGGTTTGATTTGCATTTCTCTGATGATTAGTGATGTTCAGCATTTTTTCATATACCTGTTGGCCATTTGTATATATTTTTTGAAAAATGCCTATTCATGTTTTTTTTTGCCAATTTTTAAGTTGGATATAGATATATATTTTGCTGTTGAGTTGTTTGAACTCCTTGTATATTCTTGTAATTCCCTGTCAGATGAATAGTTTGCAAATATTTTCTTTCTTGCAACAGGTTGTCTCTTCATTCTGTTGATGTGCAGAAGATTTTTAGCTTGAGGTAATTCTATTTGTCTATTTTTACTTTGGTTGTCCATGCTGATTTCTTACACAAAATACCTTTGCTGATTCCAAAGTCCTGGGGCATTCCCCAATGTTTTATTTCAGCAGTTTCATTGTTTTAGTCTTTAGTTTTAGTTTCATAGCTTTAGTCTTCCAGTAGTTTCATAATTTTAATTCTTAACTGATTTTGATTTGATTTTCATATATGGTGAGAGATAGGGATCTAGTTTCATTTTTCTGCATTTGAATATCCAGCTTTCCCAGCATAATTTATGGAAGAGAATGTCCTTGCCTTAATTAATATTCTTCATGCCTTTGTAAAAAATGCGTTGGCTATAAATGCATTCATTTACTTCTGGGCTTTCTGTTTTGTTCCATTGATCTCTGTGTCTGTTATTTATTCATTATTTTAAAAAATTTTTATAGGTACATTTTAGATGTATATATTTATGGGGTACATAGATGTTTTGATACAGGCATGCAATGTGAAATAAACACATCATGGAGAATGGGGTATCCATGCCCTCAAGCATTTATCCTTTGAGTTATAAATAATTCAACTACATCCTTTAAGTTACTTTAAAATATACAATTATTATTGACCGCAGTCACCCTACTGTGCTATCAAATAGTAGGTCTTATTTATTCTTTCTATTATTTTTGTACCCATTAACCATCCCTACCTCCACTACAATGCACCACTACCCTTCCTAGCCTATGGTAACTATTCTTCTACTGTCTATCTCCATGAGTTCAATTTATTTGATTTTTAGATCCCACAAATAAGTTAGAACAGGCAATGCTTGTCTTTCTGTGCCTGGCTTATTTCACTTAGCACAATTATCTCCAGTTCTATCCATCCTGTTGCAAATGACTTCTAGAATTCTGAATTCCTTCTCTGTGTCATCTTGAATTTCTTTGAGTTTCCCCAACACAGCTATTTTGAATTCTCTGGCTGAAAGGTCACATATCTCTGTTTCTCCAGTACTGGTCCCTGGTACCTTATTTAGTTCATTTGGTAAGGTCATGTTTTCCTGGATGGCGTTGATGGTAGTAGATGTTCTTGGGTTTCTGGGCATTGAAGAGTTAGGTATATATTATAGTCTTCACAGGCTGGGTTATTTGTAGCTGTCCTTCTTGGGAAGGCTTTTCATATATTTGAAAGGGCTTGGGTGTTGTGACTTAAGCTGTATCTGCTTTAGGGGGTACCCCAAGCCTTATAACACTGTGTTTCTTTCAGTCTCATAGAGGTACTGCCTTGATGGTCCTGGACAAGATCTGAAAAAATTCTCTAGATTTTAAGGCAGAGACTCTTGTTCCCTTTTCTTACTTGGTGCAAATTATACAGTCTCTCTCTCTGTTCTCAGCCACCTAAATCTTGAGGTAGAGTAACACAAGCACCCCTGTGGCCACTGCCAGTAGGACTGCACTAGATCAGACCCGAAGCCAGCATAGCACTGGCTGTCATGCAGGGCCTGCTGTAACCACTCCCTGACTACTACCTATGTTCATTTAAGGCCCTGGGGCTCTATAATCAGCAAGTGGCAAAGCCAACTAGTCCTGTATCCTTCTCCTGAGGGTGGTGAGGTCCCCCAGGCTGTGAGTGGGTCCAGAAGTGCTCTCCAGGAATCAGGCTGCAATCAAATAACTTAAAAGTCTACTTGGTATTCTATTGTATTGTGGCTGATCTGGCACTCAGACCAAAGGATGCAATTCTTCCTGTTCTGTCCTCCCCTTTTCAAAGGCAGAGAAGCCTAGCCTTGTAGCCACTGCCACCCCTGACTATGAGGCCAGCCTACTGCCAGTGTTCCCTTAAGGCCCAAGATCTCTTAAGTCAGCTTGTCATGAATGCTGCCTGGCCTGCAACTCCTCCACTGGGGCAGTGGGCTCCTCTCTGGCCCAGGACAGGTCGAGAAATAACATTTAAGAATCTAGTCCTAGAATTGGGGACCCCAAGAGCTGGCTTAGTGCTCTGCCAACCTGTGGTGGTGCCAGTACCAAAGGTGCAAGACAAAGTTCCTTTACTTTTCCCTCTGCTTTTCTCAAATAAAAGGAATTTTTCCCCATAGCCATCACAGTTGGTAATGTGCTGGGTCTCACCAGAAGCCAGCAAGTCCCAGAGGCTCATCAAAGCCCTTGATGTAGTACCTGGGTATCACTGCTAGTTATTCAGTGCCCAAGGGCTCTTCATTTAGCAGATGATAAATGCTGGTGGGACTGGGTCCTATCTTTCAAGGCAGCGGGTTCCCTTCTGGCCCACGGTATATCTAGAAATGTCATCTGGGATCTAGGGCCTGGTCAGGGGCCTCTTGACTCTGACTGGTGCCCTATCCTGTTGTAGCTGAGCTGGTATCCAAGATGCAGGACAAAGTCCTCCTGCTTCTTCCTTCTCCTCAAGCAGAAGGAAGGGACCTTTTTTGAAATGGTGAGCTGTGCAGCCTTGGGTTAGGGAAGGTTGATGCCAGCATTCCCTTGGCTGCCCCAGATGGTGCCTCAGTATGTCACCTGTCCCCCCAGTCCACTGTCTCCAGACCTAGTTCAGCTCTGGGACCCACCTATGAGTTGCATTCCTTATGGTCTAGACTGCCTTTCAAGTTTACTTAGAGATCAAAAGCACTCTGGCCCTGGGTGGCAAGGTTTTTGGGCACCCAATTTTGGACTGCTGGTATAGGAGATTCCCCTTTAGCTAAGGCTGGTTCAAATGCTTCCTCTGTGGGCAGGCCTCAGCTGAGTTTAGTTCAATTTTTCTTTCTGCTCTAATAGGACAGCATTGAGTTCAATTCCTCACAATTACAGTGTTCTCCCTCCCCAGTGCCCAGAGATGCTCCCTGCACAAGGCTGGCATTGCCTGGGGTGGAGGATGGGTGGCATCCCTCTCTTTTATCTTTCTTCAGTGCGTCTTTCAGCTATGTAAAGTTAAAATCTGGTACTGTGAATGCTTGAAACCGCCATTACAAAATTGTAACAGACAGTGAAAGAGATTTGATCTAACCAACTCCACGTTGCTTCTAGTCTCCAAATTGTCCTTGTTAATTCCTGGATGTAGGCTGAACTAACTTTGGGAGGAACATAATTTATAGTTTATAGTTTAAAACAAAGATGATAACAACCATTTACAGAAACAAACCTACTTCTTGCCTGGGAACTAGGACTAAGAAATAAGTCCTTTGTAGGACTAAGAAATTGGCCACAAGATTAGAAATTATGGTTTAGGAGTCATGCAGCTGGAGGCTACAAGATTCTGACCCTCCCTAAACTGCTCCTAAGAACAGTGCTTGAGATATTTTGCAGACCCTGCACTTGATGGATCAGCTATCACCACCCTGATTAATAAACTGGCTCATCTGGTCTTGTGGCCCCCATTCAGGAACTGATTCAGCAAAAGAAGATAGCCTTGATGCCCTATGATTTCATCTCCGACCCGACCCATCAGCACTCCTGGCTCACCGGCTTCTTCCCACCCACTAAGTTGTCCTTAAAAACTGTGCTCCCAGAATGCTCAGAGGGACTGATTTGAGTAATAATAAAACTCTAGTCTCCCACATAGCTGGCTGTGTATGAGTTACTCTCTCTATTTCAATTCCCCTGTCTTGATAAATTGGCTCTGTCTAGGCAACATGCAAGGTGATCCCATTGGGCGGTTACATGCTGTCCTGATTTTTGGTCTTATGAAAGTTTTTTTTTCTATGTAGATAGCTTTTCACTTGGTGTCCCGGCAGGAGGGATAACGGGTGGAACTTTCTATGCTGCATCTTGATCTACCTCTCCCCTAGAATACTTATTTTGACATATGAAGAATATATATCTTTTAAAGCATATATGGTGCAGTTTCCTAAAGTGAACCACATTACATCAAATAGAAATTTTTAAACAAATATATATTTTAAAATGTTTTATTTTTAATTTTTGTGGCTACATAGTAGATGGATATATTTATGGGGTGTATGAGATGTTTTGATATAGGTATGCAATGTATAATTATCTTGTCATGGAGAATGGGGTATCCATCTTCTCAGTCATTTATCCTTTGTGTTACAAACAATCCAGTTATACTCCTTTAGTTATTTTAAAATGTACAATTAAATTATTTTGACTATAGCACCCTGTTGTGTTATCAAATACTGGATATTAATAATGACATTATGCAGCATGGGGTATCTGTCCCCTCAAGCGTTTATTCTTTGTGATTACAAACAATCCAATTATACTTTTTTAGTTATTTAAAAATGAATTAAGTTATTATTGACTATAGTCATCCTGTTGTGCTATCAAATAGTAGATCTTATTCATTCTTTCTAACTTCCTTTTTTCCCCCCATTAACCATTCCCACTTCCCCTGAAGCACCCAATACCCTTCTCAGCCTCTGGTAATCATCCTTCTGCTCTCTATGTCTATGAGTTCAATTGTTTTTATTTTTATCTCACACAAATAAGCAAGAACATGTGATGTTTGTCTTTCTGTGTCTGGCTTATTTCACTTAACATAATGATCTCCAGTTCCATCCATGTTGCTGCAAATGACAGGATCTCATTCTTTATTTTATGGCTGAATAGTACTTCATTGTGTATATGTACCACATTTTCTTTATCAATTCATCTGCTGATGGACACTTAGGTTGCTTCCAAACCTTGGCCATTGTGAACAGTTCGGCAACAAATGTGGGAGTGCAGATACGTCTTTGATATACTTATTTCCTTTCTTTTGGGTATATGCCTTTGATATGATTTGGCTGCACCCCCACCCAAATCTCATCTTGAATTGTAGCTCCCATAGTTCCCACCTGTCATGGGAGGGAGCCTGTGGGAGGTAACTGAATCATGGGGCCGGGTCTTTCCCGTGCTATTCTTGTGATACTGAATAAGTTTCATGAGATCTGAGGGTTTTATAAGGGGGAGTTTCCCTGCAGAAATTCTCTTTTCCCTGCTGCCATGTAAGTTGTGCCTTTCACCTTCTGCCGTGATTGTGAGGCTTCCCCAGCCAGGTGGAACTGTGAGTACATTAAACCTCTTTCCTTTATAACTTACCCAGTCTCAGGTATGTCTTTATCAGCAGCATGAAAAATGGACTAATATAGTAAATTGGTACTGATAGAGTGAAGTGCTTCTGTAAAGATACCCACAAATGTGGAAGCAACTTTGGAACTGGGCAATATTTGGAGGGCTCAGAAGAAGACAGGAAAATGTTGGAAAGTTTGGAACTTCCTAGAGACTTGTTGAATGGCTTTGACTGAAATGCTGATAATGATATGGAAAATGAAATCCAGGCTGAGGTGGTCTCAGATGAAGATGAAGAACTTGTTGGTAACTGGAGTAAAGGTGACTCTTGCTATATTTTAGTAAAGAGACTGGCAGCGTTTACTCCTGTCCTAGAGATTTGTGGAACTTTGAACTTGAGTAAGATGATTTAGGGTATCTGTCAGAAGAAATTGTTAAGCAGCAAAGCATTCAAGATGTGATGGGTGCTGTTAAAAGCAGTCAGTTTTAAAAGGGAAACACAGCAAAAAAGTTTGAAAAATTTGTAGCCTGGTGATGTGATAGAAAATAAAAACCCATTTTCTGAGGAGAAATTCAAGCCTGCTGCAGAAATTTGCATAAGTAATGAGGAACCAAAGGTTAATCTCTAAGACAATGGGGAAAATGTCTCCAGGGCATGTCAGAGACCTTTGTGACAGCCCTTCCTATCACAGGCCTGGAGGCCTAGGAGGTCCAGGTGCCCCTGCTGTGTGCAGCCTTAGTGACTTGGTGCCCTGTGTCTCAGCCACTCTAGCCATGGCTAAAAGGGGCCAAGGTACAGATCAGGCTGTGGCTTCAGAGGGTGCAAGCCCCAAGCCTTGACAGCTTCCATGTGGTGTTGAGCCTACAGGTGCAAAGAAGTCAAGAATTGAGGTTTGGGAACCTCCACCTAGATTTCAGAGGATGTATGGAAATGCCTGGATGCCCAGGTAGAAGTTTGCTGTAGGGGTGGGGTCCTCATGGAGAACCTCTGCTTGGGCGGTGTGAAAGGAAGATGTGGGGTTGAAGTCCATACACAGAGTCTCCATTGGAGACTGCTTAGTGGAGCTGTGAGAAGAGGGTCTTCGACCTCCAGACCCCAGAATGGTAAAGGCATTGACAGCTTGCACTGCACACCTGGAAAAGCTGCAGACACTCAATGCCAGGTCACAAAAGCAGCCAGGAGGGAGGCTGTACCCTGCAAAGCCACAGAAGCAGAGCTGCCCAAGAGCATGGAAACCCACCTTTTGCATCATTGTGACCCAAATGTGAGACATGCAGTCAAAGGAGATAACTTTGGAGCTTTAAGATTGGACTTCCCTGCTGGATTTCGGAATTGTATGGGGCCTTTAGTAAAACTGCTATGGAGAACAGTTTGGAGGTTCCTCAAAAAAATTAAAAGTAAAGCTAACATTTGACCCAACAGTTCCACTGCACCATTGTATTAGTCCATTTTCAAGCTGCTGATAAAGACATACCTGAGACTGGATAATTTATAAAGAAAAAAGGTTTAATGGACTCACAGCTCCATGCAGCTGGTGAGGCCTCACAATCATGGTGGAAGACGATTCCCATGTAGTCAGTGCCTTTTATCTAGGTACAGCCTCATCCTTTTGTTTTGGTCAATTTCTCCCATTTGGAATGGATGTATTTATCCAATGCCTGTACCCCCATTGTATCTAGGAAGTAACCAATTTCTTTTGATTTTGCAAGGTCATAGGTGGAAAGGACTTGCCTTGTCTCAGATGAGACTTTGGACTGTAGACTTTTGAGTTAATGCTGAAATGAGTTAAAACTTTGGGGGACTGTTGGGAAGGCATGATTAGTTTTGAAATGTGAGGACATGAGATTTGGGAGGGGCCAGGGGCAGAATGATATGGTTTGACTGTGTCCGCCTACCCAATCTCATCTTGAATTGTAGCTCCCACAATTCCCACACATCATGGGAGGGATCCAGTGGGAGGTAACTGAATCATGGGGGTGAGTGTTTCCCATGCTCTTCCTATGATAGTGAATACATCTCACATGATCTGATGGTTTTATAAAAGGGAGTTTCCCTGCAAAAATTATCTTTTTGCCTGCTGCCATGTAAGACGTGCCTTTCGCCCTCCACCAGGATTGTGAGGCTTCACCAGCTATGTGGAACTGTGAGTCCATTAAACCTCTTTCCTTTGTAAATTTTCCAGTCTCAGGTATGTTTTTAACAGCAGCTTGAAAATGGACTAATACAATGATGCAGTGGAATTGCTGGGTCAAATGTTAGCTCTATTTTTAATTTTTTTGAGGAATCTCCAAACTGTTCTCCATAGTGGTTGTACTAATTTACATTCCCACCAACAGTGTATGAGGGTTCCCTTTTCTCCACATTCTCACCAGCATTTGTTCTTGCCTGTCTTTTGGATATCAGCCATCTTAACTGGGGTAAGATGAGATCTCATTGTAGTTTTGATTTGCATTTCTCTGAGGATCAATGATGTTCAGCACTTTTTCCTATGTCTGTTTGACATCTGTATGTCTTCTTTTGAGAAATACCTATTCACGTTGCCCATTGTTTGATGAGATTGTTTGATTTTTCCTATAGAGTTGTTTGAGCTCCTTATATATTCTGGTGATTAGTCCTTTGTCAGAGGGGTAGTTTGCAAGTATTTTCTCCCATTCTGTGGGTTGCCTCTTTACTTTGTTGAATGTATCCTTTGCTGTGCAGAAGCTTTTTAACTTGCTGTGATCCCATTTGTCCACATTTGCTTTGTTTTCCTGTACTTGTGGGGTATTACTCAAGAAATCTTTGGCCAGTCTAATGTACTGGAAAATTTCTCCAATGTTTTCTTGTAGCAGTTTCATAGTTTGAGGTCTTAGATTCAAGTTTTTAATGCATTTTGATTTGATTTTTGTATATGGTGAGAGAGTTCTAGTTTTATTCTTCTGCATATGGATATCCAGTTTTGGAACTATTTTTTATGTTCTTATAAAACTATGCAGCTTGAAAATGGGGTTTTTCCACTTTTTTCATTTTTTACATTGTAATTATTTAAGCAATTACTCTATTAAATAATTAAGGAAGAATCATTGTTTTAAATATTATTCCGTCTTCATATCCAGAAACATGTGAGGTGTATATAATTATACAAATGTTCTATTATGATTCCTTTTAAAGTGTTATGATTTTCTTCAAACTTCTTATGATTATTTGTAGATATTTTATATTTAATCATTTAGAATCACAGTTGTAAATGGAATGTATTTATCCATTATATCTTGTTATTTATTTATTTTCTAAATTTTAGTAGTATCTAGAAATGGTCTCAATTTTTCCTTTATCTTGCTGTTTAATCAGCAATCAGCACCTGGAATTCCTTAAAATTGTGTCACTTTGTTGCAGGTATCTTCCTGCCCTGCTTTTCTGGAGCATCTTCTCCTGGTGCAAATATAATGAAACCAACAAACAAAAAAGCACAAAAATGAAAGACATGGACTAAACATATAAGTCCTGCATTCTTTAGGACATACTGATTCTTTGCCCACTAGCTTTAATAAAAAACATGCCTCTGGCCCCAAGTGTTTGTGTAAACCTTGTGAAGTAAAAAACCAAGCTCCCAGCCTAGGATCTGGGAAGGCAGCTTGAATAGCTTCAACTCTCACACTTGGACACCATGGCATTGACCAAAGGGATTTTGGAAAAGGCAAGAGAAGCACAGAAAAGTTTTAGAACCTTTTCTCATTCCTCATTACTTAAAAAATTCCTTTACTTATCACTTCTTTTCCCCTTTTCCAACACTTTTTTCCCCCGTGAAAATTAGATAGACTGAATCTCACATGTGATACAAAAGGACTTCTCATCTGTGGGAGGGGCTCTTATTTTCTATACAGTCTCTCACAAATTCTTCAGTGTCTTGGGAGTCAGGCCTGTAAGCACTGGCAATCCCAGATGGCTAACAGGTGCACTCACTGGGCTGAGGGCTCCCCAGGGATGAGAAGATGGTGTTTGGATCTCTGCATGTTTGTAGAATACCTTCAAGAGTATGCATGTCATACTAGGGCAGGAAGGGCAGAGGTCACCTAATTTTGGTCTTTTCACCACAAATTAACCTCCTGGACAGGCTAGGCAGAGATGGTCTCTGTGATCTGGTGAGGCTCAGGGGATGTATGAGGTCACTGTGGAAGGGATGAGGATACACCAAAGGCAAAGACACTGACTACATGGGAATAGCCCAGATCTAAGCCTTTTTGGGGGATGGTAGCCCTAAATGGTGTTTTGCTTTCCTCAGCACAGACCTATAGCACAGAGCTCCTCTGAGGGGCAGCTAGGCTATTTACTCACTCATTTTCCACATCCTGGATGCTGTCAAGAAGAGGCTGGTTCCTGGTTTCAGGAAGGAGGAGGACAACAAGGCCAGAGAGGATGGCAAAGACTCCATAGATGATCCAGGGCAGGGGTGGATAATATATGCTTAGGATCATCACGAGGGAAGCCAGGGCTCCCCCAATATTAGCAAAGGTTCCAGTGATTCCAGTAGCTCTTCCCCTTGGAGTAAAAACAGCAACAGAGGAAAAGTTGTTAAAAATCATACATATAATTTGTGATTTATCATTTTGCTGTGATTATGGACGAGCACTTAAACACAAGGAGATGATAACATACTCTTGCTTTTGAAATTTTCTCTTATTTTCTAGCAATTTATTTTAGATTCACAGTGAATTAGACACATTTTTATCATTTACAAAATGATATTTTCCTTAACACCAACCTTTCAGGTGGTTCAGAAGGTACATGGGATACTGCATTAAAAGACTTAATGCAGTGTCTGGAACAAGGTCAGCCTGATATAAACTTGGGCTGTAATTTGTTGTTTTTATGACTATTACATTTGATTGTTTTTTAACTAACTTGTCTTAGATTTTTTTCCCTTGTTAAGTGTCAATTGGTTGAGACAGGTCCATTTTGAGAATGACAGAGCACACATAAACTTTTGTACCTGATTATGGAAGGAATTAGTTCATTTTCTTGGGCAGCAGAACAGGTAATGGCAAGAGAAGCAGCTCCCACACCCAGCGTTGCCAAAACCACACGCAGGGTCTGCATTTCTGGAGAAAGGAAGACCACAGGGCCTCAGGAAATCTGAACTGAAGGAATCAGCATCTCCCAAGGTAGAAGTGAAAAGGACTGCTTTGGAGGTGTTTCCAGGAGTAAAATGTACTGTAGGAAAACTGCATAGAGGCAAAGAATGTGCAGTGGCTAATAGCTGAGAAATGTGATTGGCCTACATATTGTGACTTAAATAGTGAATAAAAGGATCTGAGTTGATGCTTCAATTCTCACTATGTATCAGGGGTATGCCATAGCAGAAAAGGGAACATTAGAGCTAAAGAGTTTTTTTTTTTTGTCTCACTTATTCTGTCTGGGAACACCTCTGCCCTCCTTGCAGAAAACAGGAGTGTCATGTGGGCAATACTAGGGAGTGTTAAGACTCATCCATGTCCTCATAGATTTTAAAACCCAGATATATACACAATATTGACATGGGGCTATGTTTGCAAAAGGCAGTCATAAAAGGACAGGGTTCCTATGTTAAAGGACAGATTGGACAGTATTAATGTTTCAAGGATGAAGAATAAGGACATTTATTGGAGAAAAAAATCAGACTTTGGAAACAAATGAAGTGAAGTTTAAGAGGCAGGATTCTATCCAATTAAAACAAAAAGATCATAATTGCCTCATGTCATTGGAGTGGGTTCTGTTGCATTGCACCAGACTGGTATCACTGCTGACATTCAAGAGGAGAACTGGAGCACGCCAACCTGGTATTCTCTTAAGTACATTACTAGACCAGGAGTGAGGTGAAGCCTGATGACAACTTGGGTTCCCTTATTTATTGCTTGTGATCATTTAATTTATGAATTCTAAGATTCTAAGAGAAGGTCTTAATTGACAATTGCCTCCTTCCTACTGGACATTTCTGTACATAAAGATACGGGACTTTTGTTTCTTTGAAGTCAAGATGACTCCCCTAAACCAGGATTGCAGTTATGGTGACCTAATACAAGGCACACAGTGGATATGTAGTGATTAGGGAGTACTTTGTCACAGAAGCTGTAGTGGTAAGAAAGAGCCCAGACAGAGGAAATAGCAGTATTGTGTTCTCATATTGGGATACAAAGGCCCAGCACCTCAATACTTACTAAGAGTTTGATTGGCCAAAGGGCAAGTGATCAATTGCTGTCCTAGAGAAACTATCAGGAATAAATGGCACCAACTTCTTACTACTTCTCAAATGTGCTGAAGACAACCATATATCCGAGCCAATCTTACTCATCTTTGACTCATTTCCCAGCAACTTCCGTGTGGCAAAATCTGTCCTAAAGCCCCAGATTTCTATCAGGGAATCCTGAGAACTCAATTCTCCCTTTCCTTCTGGCTTCAGATAGGTGTGACCAGGGCAATCCCTGAGAAAAGAGGGAAAGACATTTTCTTTCTTCCACCTGTGAACTTTTCTCACCTTGAGGCACAAATATGATGGCCAGAAGGCAGGTTGCCAGTAGGAACATGAGAAGCATCTGGCTTAGTCGACGGCTCATGTGATTCAGTGCCCAAGGTGCAACACAATTGGCCAGGAGGGTGACTGCACCAAAGAGAGTCTGCAACAGGAAAACATTGTTTCCCAGATGCTGGAGGTGCAAAGTAAGGCCCCAAAAGGGGATGGTACTTGCAAATCTGCAGTGAACACAGAAAAAGGCACATATTATAATCTGTGGAACCTAAATCCTACAAATGAGAATAATATTGGCCCAGGTAGCCAAGGACTCTTTAAAGTAAAAAGGCAGAGTGTGTTTTATGGAATATTTTCTTGCAAGTTGATATTTTAAAGTTATCATAAAATAATGGTTAGACGATAGTGGTAACAATTGTATCTTGAGGGACAACAGATGTTGTATGGAGGATGTGCTATGGGGTTTATTTATTTATTTTATAAGCAATGGATTTTATTAGTATTCTAAAACCAATGTAGCCACATGGCATCAAAAATCACTGCAAAAAAATTCACAGTAATGAAAATATACAATTAAAAATAAAAATGTACTGATATCAGTCAAACTCACAGTAAAGATCTAAGAAGCCAAAATTTCCATTTGCCACCCTTACAATCAGGAATGTTTACTAAAATGTACAACTTATTGGGTACAGATTGTATATTCATGGCATTCATTCTGTAGATGGTCTTGTGTAGCAAATCTAGATTAGAATAAGAAAACCTATTTTTATATTATGCATATTTAATGGTGTCTAACTTCATTATGGTTTTATTTTTTGGAATAAGAGGTAGTCGATAGAGACAGCTGGCAAGATGGCCGAATAGGAAGAGCTCTGGTCTGCAGCTCCCAGCGAGAGCAATGCGGAAGGTGAGTGATTTCTGCATTTCCAACTGAGGTACCCGGTTCATCTCACTGGGACTGGTTAGACAGTGGGTGGGTGCAGCCCACGGAGGGTAAGCTGAAGCAGGGTGGGGCATCACCTCACCCAGGAAGTCCAAAGGGCCAGGGAACTTCCTCACCTACCCAAGGAAGCCATAGGGACTGTGCTATCCAGCCCAGAAATTATGCTTTTCCCATAGTTTTTGCAACACGCAGACCAGGAGATTCCCTTGTGTGCCAATGCCACCAGGGCCCTGGGTTTCAAGTGCAAAACTAGGTGGCTGTTTGGGGAGACACTGAGCTAGCTGCAGGAGTTTTTTTTTTTCCCCCAGTGGGACCTGGAACCTCAGTGAGACAGAACCATTCACTCTCCTGGAGAAGGGGCTGATGCCAGAAAGCCAAGTGGTCTCGCTCAGCAGGTCCCACTCCCATGGAGCCCAGCAAGCTGAGAACCACTGGCTTGAAATTCTCACTGCCAGCACATCAGTCTGAGGTCGAACTGGGATGATCAACCTTGGTGGGGGAGGAATGTCCACCATTACTGAGGCTTGTGTAGGCAGTTTTCCCCTCACAGTGTTAAGGAAGCCATTGGGAAGTTCAAACTGTGTGGAACTTACTGCAGTGCTGCAAAGCAACTGTGGCCAGACTGCCTCTCTAGATTCCTCCTCACTGGGCAGGGCATCTCTGAGAGAAAGGCAGCAGCCCCAGTCAAGGGCTTATAGATAAAACTCCCATCACCTGGGACAGAGCACTTTGGGGAAGGGGTGGCTGTGGGTGCAGCTTCAGTGGACTTAAACATTCTTGCTTGCCAGCTCTGAAGAGAGCAGTGGATCTCTCAGCACAGTGCTTGAGCTCTGCTAAGGGATAGACTGCCTCCTTAAGTGGGTCGCTAACACCTGTGCCTCCTGACTGGGAGACACTTCCCAGCAGGGGTCAACAGACACTTCATACAGGAGAGCTCTGGCTGGCATCAGGCAGGTGCCCCTCTGAAATGAAGCTTCCAGAGGAAGGAGCAGGCAGGAATCTTTGCTGTTCTGCAACCTCCGCTGGTGATACCCAAGCAAACAGGATCTGGAGTGGACCTCCAGCAAACTCCAGCAGACCTGCAGAAGAGGGACCTGACTGTTAGAAAGAAAACTTACAAACAGAAAGAAGTAACATCAACATCAACAAAAAGGATGCCCCCACAAAAACCCCATCCAAAGGCCATCAGCATCAAAGATCAAAGGTAGATAAATCCATAAAGATGAGGAAAAACCAGTGCAAAAATGCTGAAAATTCCAAAAAACCGAATGCGTCTTCTCCTCCAAATGATGACATTTCTCTCCAGGAAGGGCATTAAACTGGATGGAGAATGAGTTTGACAAATTGACAGAAGTAGGCTTCAGAAGGTGGGTAATAACAAACTCCCCTGAGCTAAAGAAGCATGTTCTAACCCAATGCATGGAAGTTAAGAACCTTAATAGAAGGTTGCAGGAACTGCTAACTAGTTAACCAGTTTAGAGAAGAACATAAATGACCTGATGGAGCTGAAAAACACAGCACGAGAACTTTGTGAAGCATACACAAGTATCAATAGCTGAATCAATCAGTGGAAAAAAGGATATGAGAGATTGAAGATCAATTAAATGAAATAAAGTGTGAAGGAAAGACTAGAGAAAAAAGAATAAAAGGAACAAACCAAGCCTCCAAGAAATATGGGACTCTGTGAAAAGACCAAATCTATGATGGATTGGTGTACCTGAAAGTGACAGGGAGAATAAAAGCAAGTTGGAAATCACATGTCAGGACATTATACAGGAGAACTTCCCCAACCTAGCAAGACAGGCCAACATACAATTTCAGGATATACAGAGAACACCACTTAGATACTCCTTGAGAAGAGCAACACCAAGACACATGATTGTCAGATTCTTCAAGATTGAAATGAAGGAAAAAAATGTTAAGGGCAGCCACAGAGGAAGGTCAGGTTACCTACAAAGGAAGTCCATCAGACTAACAGTGGATCTCTCTGCAGAAACCCTACAATCCAGAAGAGAGTGAATGCCAATATTCAACATTCTTAAAATAAAAGAATTTTCAACCCAGAATTTCATATACAGCCAAACTAAGCTTCATAAGCAAAGGAGAAATAAAATTCTTTCCAGACAAGCAAATGCTGAGGGATTTTGTCACCAGCAGGCCTGCCTTACAAGAGCTCCTGAAGGAAGCACTAAATATGGGAAGGAAATACTGGTACCAACCACTGCAAAAACATACCAAAATATAAAGACCAATGATGCTATGTAGAAATTGCATCAACTAATGTGCAAACTAAGCAGCTAACATCATGATGACAGGATCAAATTAAACATAACAATGTTAACCTTAAATGTAAATGGGCTAAATGCCCCAATTAAAAGACACAGACTGGCAAATTGCATAGAGTCAAGACCCATTGGTGTGCTGTATTCAGGAGACCTATCTCATGTGCAAAGACACACATAGGTTCAAAATGAAGGGATAAAGAAATGTTTACCAAGCAAAGAGAAAGAAAAAAAAGCAGAGATTGCAATCCTATTCTCTGATAAAACAGAGTTTAAGCCAACAGAAATCAAAGAAGACAAAGAAGGGCATTACATAATGATAAAGGAATCAATGCAACAAGAAGAGCTAACTATCCTAAATATATACACACACAACACAGGAGCACCCAGATTCATAAAGCAAGTTATTAGAGACCTAAAAAGAGGCTTAGATTACTACGCAATAATAGTAGGAGACTTTAACATCCCACTGTCAGTATTAGATCAACTAGACAGAAAATCAACAAGGATATTCAGGACTTGAACTCAGCTCTGGACCAAGTGGATCTCTACTAGACATCTACAGAACTCTCTACCCCAAATCAACAGAATATACATTCTTTTCAGCACCACATCGCACTTATTCTAAAATTGATCACATAATTGGAAGTAAAACACTCCTCAGCAAGTGCAAAAGAACAGAAATCATAACAAACAAGTCTCTCAGACCACAGTGCAATCAAATTAGAACTCAGGATTAAGAAACTCATTCAAAACCACTCAACTACGTGGAAACTGAACAACCTGCTCCTGAATGACTACTGGGTAAATAATGAAGTAAAGACAGAAATAAAGAAGTTATTTGAAACGAATGAGAACAAAGACACAATGTATGAGAATCTCTGGGACACAGCAAAAGCAGTATTAAGAGGGATTTTACAGCACTAAGTGCCCACATCAGAAAGCGAGAAAGATCTAAAATTGATACCCTAACATCACAATTAAAATAACTAGAGAAGTAAGAGTGAACAAATTGAAAAGCTAGGCAAAGACAAGAAATAACTAAGATGAGAGGAGAACAGAAGGAGACAGAGACACAAAAACCACTCATAAAAATCAATGAATCCAGGAACCAGTTTACTGAAAAGATCAACAAAATAAATACACTGCTAGCAAGACTAATAACGAAGAAAAGAGAGAAGAATCAAATAGACACAATAAAAAATGATATAGGGGATATCACCGCTAACCCCACAGAAATACAAACTACCGTCAGAGAATACTATAAACACCTCACACAAATAAACTAAAAATCCAGAAGAAATGGATAAATTCCTGGACATATACACCCTCCCAAGACTAAACCAGGAAGAAGTTGAATCCCTGAATAGACCAATAACAAGTTCTGAAATTGAGGCAGTAAATAATAACCTAGCAACTCAAAAAGCCCAGGACCAGATGGATTCACACCTGAATTCTCCCAGAGGTGCAAAGAGGAGTTGGAACAATTCCTTCTGAAAATTCTTCAAATAATAGAAAAAGAGGGACTCCTCCCTAACATATTTTATGAGGCCAGCATTATCCTGATACCAAAACCTGGCAGAGACACAACCAGAAAAGAAAATTTCAGGCCAATATCCCTGATGAACATCGATGCAAAAATCCTCAGCACAATACTGGCAAACTGAATCCAGCAGCACATCAAAAGCTTATCCACCACGATTAAGTAGGCTTTATCCCTGGGATGCAAGGCTGGTCCAACATAGAAAAATCAATAAATATAATCCATCACGTAAACAGAATCAATGACAATAGCCACACGATTATCTCAATAGATGCAGAAAAGACCTTCAATCAAATTCAACACCCTTCATGGTAAAC
Source organism: Pan paniscus (assembly GCF_029289425.2). NCBI lineage: Eukaryota > Metazoa > Chordata > Mammalia > Primates > Hominidae > Pan > Pan paniscus. The sequence goes on from NC_073258.2 coordinate 64,394,578, forward strand.
TACTCAATAAACTAGGTATAGATGGAACATATCTCAAAATAATAAGAGCTATTTATGACAAACCCATAGCCAATATCATACAGAATGGGCAAAGGCTGGAAGCGTTCCCTTTGAAAACTGGCACAAGACAAGAATGCCCTCTCTCACCACTCCTATTCAACATAGTATTGGAAGTTCTGGCCACAGTAACCAGGCAAGAGAAGGAAATGAAGAGTATTCAAATAGGAAGAGAAGAAGTCAAATTGTCTCTGCAGATGACATGATTGTATATTTAGAAAACCCCATCATCTCAGCCCCAAAACTTAAGCTGATAAGCAACTTCAGCAAAGTCTCAGAATACAAAATCAATGTGCAAAAATCACAAGCATTCCTATTCATAACAATAGACAAACAGAGAGCCAAATCATGAATGAACTCCCATTCACAATTGCTACAAAGAAAATAAAATACCTAAGAATACAACTTACAAGGGACGTGAAGGAGCTCTTCAAGGAGAACTACAAACCACTGCGCAAGGAAATAAGAGAGGACACAAACAAATGGAAAAACATTCCATGCTCATGGATAGAAAGAATCAATATCATGAAAATGGCCATATTGCCCAAAGTAATTTATAGATTCAATGCTATTCCTCAAGCTAACATTGACTTTTTTCGCAGAACTAGAAAAAACTACTTTAAATTTCACATGGATTTTAAAAAAGCTTGTATAGCCAAGACAATGCTAAGCAAAAAGAACAAAGCTGGAGGCATCATACTGCCTGACTTCAAATATACTACAAGGCTAAAGTAATCAAAACTGCATGATACTGGCACCAAATCAGATATATAGACCAATGGAGCGAACAGAAATAACACCACACATCTACTACTGTCTCGTCTTTGACAAACCTGACACAAATGAGCAATGGGGAAAGGATATCCTATTTAATAAATGGTGCTGGGAAAACTGGCTAGCCATATGCAGAAAACTGAAACTGGACTCCTTCCTTACATCTTATACAAAAATTAACTCAAGATGGATAAAAGACTTAAATATAATACCTAAAACGATAAAACCCCTAGAAGACAACTTAGGCAATACCATTTGGGACATAGGCACAGGCAAAGACTTCAGGACTAAAACACCGAAAGCAATTGCAACAAAAGCCAAAATTGACAACTGGGATCTAATTAAACTAAAGAGCTTCTGCACAGCAAAAGAAACTATCATCAGAGTGAACAGGCAACCTACAGAATGGGATAAATTTTTGCCATCTATACATCTGACAAAGTTCTAATATCTGGAATCTACAAGGAACTAATCAAATTTACAAGAAAAAAATCCCATCAAAAAGTGGGCAAATGATGTGAACAGACACTTCTCAAAATAAGACATTTATGTGGCCAACAAACATATGAAAAAAAGCTCATCATCACTGGTCATCAGACAGATGCAAATCGAAACCACATCGAGATACCATCTCATGCCAGTTTGAAGAGGAGCTAGGTGTGGGTGTTTTCAGTGCCTTTCACAGGATACCTTTTTTTTTTTTTTTTTTTTTTTAACCTGGTGGATAGCCTAATGTGATCCTTAAAAAGTTAGGAAACAACAGATGCTGAAGAGGATGTGGAGAAATAGAAACAATTTTACACTGTTGGTGGGAGTGTAAATTAGTTCAACCATGTGGAAGACAGTGTGTTGATTCCTCATGGATTTAGAAACAGAAATACCATTTGACCCAGCAATCCAATTACTGGGTATATTATTCAAAGGATTAGAAATCATTCTACTATAAGGACACATGCACATGTATGTTTACTGCAGCACTATTCACAATAGCATAGACTTGGAACCAACCCAAATGCCCATCAATGATAGACTGGATAAAGAAAATGTGGCACATATACAGCATGGAATACTATGCAGCCATAAAAAAAGATGAGTTCCTGTCCCTAGCAGGGACATGGATGAAGCTGGAAACCACCATTCTCAGCAAACTAACACAGGATCAGAAAAGCAAACAACACACGTTTTCACTCATAAGTGGGAACTGAACAATGGGAACACATGGACACAGGGAGGGAGGCATCACACACTGGGGTCTGTTGGGGGTGGGGGGCAAGGGGTGGGAGAGCATTGGGACAAATACCTAATGCATACATGGTTTAAAACATAGATAATGGGTTGATGGGTGCAGAAAACCACCATGGCACATGTATACCAATGTAACAAACCTGTATGTTCTGCACATGTATCCCAGAACTTAAAGTATAATTTTAAAAAAGAAGCAGTCAATAAACTTTAATTATATATTCAACATACATTTGTATCTCATTGTAGTGAATACTTATAATTTTGTGTTATGTCAGCATCCATTTTGAATTCAAGTTTAACTTTCTTATACCAGAGGCAGGGCTCAGTCACCCTTGACACAGTTTCCATTTCTATGCCACTCCCAAATGGCCAGAGAGAAAAACTTGGAGCCATCTCTCCTGCCTAGCAGATTGGGTTTGTGACTTTCCCAGTGCTTCTTGTAAGTGTACAATTCAGGCATTTGCCTGGAAGCTCTAAGTGACCCACAACCTACTTCCTTATGTATACTGCTCACTGCTATGTACATTTCTCTCTCTGTGCATGATTCTTTATTTCTGCATCATGTGATCTGGTGATCCTTACCCAGGATCTGTAAGTAGACATCCTTGAACTTGTTTCCTTTTGTTCAGTGCATTGAATTTATGCTTTCCATTGGAAGAACTAGGGGCTAGCTATTCAAGGTTGGATTTTCTTTTTTTTTTTTTTTATTACATTTTAAGTTCTGGGATACATGTGCAGAACGTGCCTTTTTGTTACATAGGTATACATGTGCCATGGTGGTTTGCTGCACCCATCAACTCATCACCTACATTAGGTATTTCTCCTAATGTTATCCCTCCCCTAACCCACCACCCCCTGACAGGCCCTGGTGTGTGATGTTCGCCTCCCTGTGTCCATGTGTTCTCATTGTTCAACTCCCACTTATCAGTGAGAACACACGGTGTTTGGTTTTCTGATCTTGTGAGTTTGCTGAGAATGAGATGGTTTCCAGCTTCATCCATGTCCCTGCAAAGGACATGAACTCATCCTTTTTTATGGCTGCATAGTATTCCATGGTGTATATGTGCCACATTTTCTTAATCTAGTCTATCAAGGTTGGATTTTCTCTAGGATAGCAATGAGAACACAAGATTTGGCTCCCAGTGGCAGAGCAATGGTCAGGCAGGCATAAATTGCACATAGATCAGATAAGAACCACAATGGCATATGACAGTCTAAGCTATTTTCCTGTGTGACTGCCTAGTTGTCCAAACCTTCCTAGTTATGGTTTGGACAACTAGGCACTAGCTGTCCACCAGGTAAAACACGTATCCTGTGAAAGGCACTGAAATCACCCACATCTAGTTCCTCTTCTTTTTCCCTTAGGGCAGGCTTGCCAGTCACTCAGATACTGAAATCCCAGTTTAGCTGGGAACTCTCAAAACACCTATTTACTTTTTAAAACTGTGGTAAAAATGCATAACACGAGTTCTGCCCTGTTAACAAATTTTTAAGTGTACAGTAAAATATTCTTAACTGTATGCATAATGTTGCACAGCATCTTGTGTAACTGACACTTTATGCCCATTAAATGGGAACTTCCTATTTCCCTCTGCCCTCTGCCCCAGGAAACTATGATTCTACTTTCTGCTTCTATAAATTTGATTATTTTAGATATCTCATATAAGGGGAATTGGCGGTGTTTGTCCTTCTGTCCTGGCATATTTAACTTAGCATAATGTCCTCAAGTTTCAAACATGTTGGATATGACATTTTTCTTTCCATGGCTGACTAATATTCCATCATGTGTACGTACCACATTTTACTTATCCATATGTCAATGGACATTTAAGTTGCTTCTACATCTTGGCAATTATGAATAATGTTGCAATGAACATGGGAGTGCAAATATCTCTTCCCAATCCTGATTTCAATTGTTTCTTTGAAAAATTGAGATCCTAGAAGTAGGATTGGTGAATCATATGGTAGTCCTACTGCTTTCCATAGGGGCTGTACTATTTACATTTTCACTAACAGTGTACAATGGTTCCAATTTTTCCACATTCTTGCCAACAGTTATTATCTCTTATTTATTTATTTATTCAATTTATTTATGATAATGTCCTAACAGATTTGAAGTAATATCTGATTGTAGTTTTGACTTGCATGTTCCTGACTAGTGATTTTGAGCACATTTTCCATTGGCCATTTGTATGGCTTCTTTGGAAAAATGTCTAGTCAAGTCCTTTGCTTATTTTGTGATTGGACTATTTGCATTCATGGTAGTGAGTTGTAGGTTTTCCTAATATATTTTGGATATTAACTCATATCAGATATGTGGTTGGCAAATATTTTCCCTCATTCTGAAGGCTGCCTTTTCATTCTATTATTTCCTTTGCTGTGCAGAAGCCTTTTAGTTTGATGTCCTATTTGTATATTTTTCCTTTCATCGTTTGTGCTTTTGGCATCATATCCATGAAATAATTGCCAAAACTAATGTCATGAAGCTTTTCATCTATGTTTTCTTCTAGGATTTTGATAGTTTCAGGTCTCATGTTAAGTCTTGAATCCATTTTCAGTTGATTTTTGTGTGTGCTATAAGGAAAGGGTTCAATTTTATTTAATAAAGAAAATTGGGTGTATATATATATATATATATATACACACATACACATTTTAATAAAGTGAAACCCTTTCCTTATAGCACATAACCCTTTCCTGGTAGCACAGTAAAATGAAATTGAATCCTTTCCTTATGGCACATATATGTGGATATGTAGTTGCTTAGCACCATTTGCTGAAGAAACTATCTTTTTCTATTGTGTATCTTTGTCACCCCCACAAAGATCAGTTGACTGTATACGCATGGATTGATTTCTGCATTCTCCATTCTGTTCCATTGGTCTAAATGTCCATCTTTATGCAAGTACCATAGTATTTTAAACTACTGTTGGTTTGCAATATGTTTTGAAATCAGGTGGTTGTGGCCTTTAGCATTGTTCTTCTTTCTCAAGGTAGTTTTGTCTATTCTAAAATTTGTATGGTTCCCATAGGATTTTAGGATTTTTTTCTATTTCTGTAAAATAATGCCACTGAGATTTTGATAGGGATTGCATTGAATCTTCAGATTACTTTGAGTAGCATGAACATTTAATAATATAAAGCTTTGTCATTCATGCATATATCTTTTCATTCATCTTTGTTTTGTTTATTTCATCAATATTTTGTAGTTTTCAGTGTACAAGTCTTTTGCCTCCTTGGTTAAGTTTATTCCTAGGTATTTTCTTCCTTTTTATGGTATTATAAATGAGATCGCTTCTTAATCTCATTTTTGGGTAGTTTGTTGTTAGTGTATAAAAACACAACTGATTTTTATGTGCATTTTGTATCCTTCAACTAGACTGCATTTGTTTATTAGCTCTAAAATTTTTGTGTGTGTAATCTTTAGGATTTTTACTTCTAAGATCATATAACCGGTGAGTAGAGCTTAGTTTACTTCTACCTTTCCTATTTAGATGCTTTTAATCTGTTTTTCTTCCCTAACTGCTCTGGTTAGCACTTTAAGTACTATATTAAATAGAAGTGGTGACTCATTCTTGATGTTAAAGGAAGAGCTTTCAGTTTTTCATCGAGTATGATGTTAGCTCTGGACTTCTCATAGTTTCCTTTACCAGTAAGCCTTATACTTTAATATGCTCTCATGTTGCTCATTAGGGTTCTTTGTTTAAACACGAAAGGTTCCCTTTAACATTTCTTATAATGCAGATCTAGTGTTGACAGATTCACTCAGTTTTTGTTTGTCTGGGAAAGTCTTTATTTCTCTTCATTTTTGAAGGCCAGTTTGCTGGATATAATACTTTTTGTTGGCAGTTTTCATCTCTAAATATATCATCATACTTTCTGTTGGCCTGTAAACTTTCTGTGGGAAAACAAACCAAAGTCTTATGGAGGTTCTCTTAGTACAAGACAAGTCACTTCTCTTGCTGCTTTCAAAATTCTTTTCTTTTGATAATTTTATTATAAAATGTCTAGATGTGAATTTTTTAAAATTTTTAATGTTTATGGATACATGATAATTATGCATATTTATGAGGCACTGTGATATTTTGATATAATCATACAGTATATAATGATAAAACCTGGGTAATTGGGATATCCATTATCTCACACATTCATCATTTGAGTGTGTGTGTGTGTGTGTGTGTGTGTGTGTGGAGAACATTTTAAATATACTCTTCTGGCTATTTTGAAATATACAATAACTTTATTGTTAACTAAAGTCACCTATAGTCAACTATAACTATTGTGCTACTGAAAACTAGATCTTATTTTTTCTATATAACTGTATTTTTGTACCCATTAGCTCATCCTTCTTAATACCCTTTCCCCAGTACCCTTCCCAGCTTCTGGTAGCCACCATTTCACTTATTACCACCAGGAGATAAATTTTTTAGCTCTCACATATGAGTGAGAACATGCAATATTTGTCTTTTGGTGCCTGGATAATTTAACTTAAAATAATGTCCTCCAAGTCCATCCATGTTGCTGTAAATGACAGGAAGGTATTATTTTTATGGCTGAATAATATTCCATTATATCTATTTCTCTCTACATATCCGATTATATATATATCCAAATACATATATATAATGTATATATATAATGTGTATATATATATATATATATAATGTATATCCCATTTTCTTTTTTTTTGACAGGGTCTCACTCTGTCTTAAAAGTGACACTCCACCTCCTTGGGCTCAAGCTATCCTCCCATCTCAGCCTCCAGAGTAACTGGGACTACACATATGTGCCACCATGCCTGGCTAATTTTTTGTATTTTTATTTATTTATTTTTTTTGCAGAGTCAGGGTTTTGCCATGTTACTCAGGCTGATCTGAACTTCTGGACTCAAGCAATCCATCCACCTTGGCCTCCCAAAATTCTGGGATTACAAGTGTGAGCCACCACGCCCTGCCAATATACCCCATTTTCTTTATACAGCCATTGATAAACATTTAGGTTGATACCATATCTTGGCTTTTGGGAATACTGCTGCAAAAAACATAGAAGTGCAGATATCTCTTCATTATGCTGATTTTCTACCTTTGCATATATATCCAAAAGTGATACTGTTGGATAATATGGTATTTCCATTTTTAATCTTTTCACAAAATTTTATATTGTTTTGCATAGTGGCTGTACTGATTTATATTCCCACCAACAGTGTGCAAACATCCCCCTGTATGTGCATCTTCCCCAGCATTTTTTTTTTTTGTCTTTTTGATAATATTTTAACTGGGGTGAGATAATATCTTATTGTGGTTTTAATTTACATTTTTCTGGTGATTAACTGTATTGAGCATTTTTTATACTTGTTGGTCATTTGTATATCTTATTTTAAGAAATATCTATTCAGGTATCTTGCCCATTTAAAAATAAGGTTATTTGTTTTTTTGCTACTGAGTTGTTTATGTTCCTTATAGGTTTGATTTATTAATCCCTTGTCAGTTGAATAGTTTGCAATTTTTTTTCTATTCTGTAGGTTGTTTCTCCACTTTGTTGATTGTTTTCCTTTGTTGTGCAGAAGATTTTTAGCTTGATGTAATTCCATTTGTCATTTTTTTGCTTTGTTTCCCTGTGCTTTTGAGTTTTTACTCAAGAAAACTTTGCTAATAGCAATGTCCTAAAGGATTTCCTCAATGCTTTCTTCTAGTATTATCATAGTTTTAGGTCTTACATTTAAGTCTGTAATTTTTTTTTTTGAAATGGGGTTTTGCTCTGTCACCCAGGTTGGAGTGCAGTGGTGCAATCTTGGCTCACTGCAACCTCCACTTCCTGGGTTGAAGCAATTCTGGTGCTTCAGCCTCCTGAGTAGCTGGGATTACAGGGCCATGATGCCCAGCTAATTTTTGTAATTTTAGTAGAGATGGGGTTTCTTCATGTTTGGCTAGGCTGGTCTTGAACTCCTGACCTCAGGTGATCCGCCTGCCTCAGGCTCTCAAAATGCTGGAATTACAGGCATGAGCCACTGTGCCTGGTCTATATCTCTCCATTTCTTTATGATCAGTTTCTTAAGATTTATTTTGTTCCCTTTTGTGTCATATTTCTCTGTTTCTTCATGTTCTTTGTAGCTTTGCATTGGTATCTATACATTTGAAGAAATAGCCACCTCTTCCTGGCTTCCCAGACTGGCTTTTACAATCAGCCCAGATGGAGATTCTGGGGACCTTCAATTCTACTCTGTGAAAGTATCTTCTCTGTATTTGTGCATGTAGATTCCTAATTAGAGGGATTTCCTGGTTTCTGTTTTTCAGGAACTGGCAATCTTTTGCTTTCTGTGGTGTCTGTCTGCCATACCATGAGTCCTCTGATGCAGCAGCTTAACACCCAGCTGTCTTTGTTCTCAGTAGTTCTGAGGCATCTAGAGTGTGTGTGGGGTCCTACTGGCATAATGGTTGGGCTAGAAATAAACTAATTTCTTGGGCATCTCCCTGGAAAATCAGTATATCAGACACATACTGAGCTCCTTTCCCTCCTGAGGGAGAAATCTCAAGTTGTGCATATTCTTTTCATTGCACTGAGCTGTGTGAGTCACAGCTTTCTTTTGTACTCACTTTGTCCTCAGTGACCCCAGGCATCCGAATATGCCAGTTCCATCAGTGCTCTGAGTGAGGGGAGACAGACACCAGTTCCTCACACAGTGTGTCCAAAGGCCAAGGTGTGGCTGAATGCTCTACTCTTTCCTTCCCTGTGAGGGAAAAGTCATAGGCCAGGGTGTCCTCTCTTGGCATGAGCTGTAACAACTTTGGGAAGGAGTTGTCATGTATAAACTGACATTACTCTTCTTGCCCATTTCAGTGCCACCGTTTTTGGTTTCATGCTCATCTGGGGCATTACAATGTCTTGTCTCAGTTTTGAAATTCTCATAGAAGTATTTTTGTCCAGTCATTATTTAATCAGTGTTTCTGTGTGTGGTTGAGGGGTAGGATTTTCTGTTATGTCATCTTGCTGAACTTGTGATCATTTCCCAGTGTTTTAGAATTTTTTCTATACCTTGATCTGAGTGGTAGCTAGATATTAATAACTGGTAATATTCATTGATCTGTATACATTCATATAATTTGCTGTTTATAAATTAGCTCAATTAAAATGGAAACAAATGAAGAAACTTTGAGTCTAAACCTATACTATAATTGAAGTTCTCAGCATAAGTCTCCAGTGATGAGCCTGGTAGAATGATGTTATAAACGGAAATTGTTGTGTAATTAATTTTGTGTCAGCCTTTTCATAACCCTTTTACCACTTTTAAAAATAGCAATTCTCTTTATGGATTTATCATCTTTTATCCCCCCAAATATTTTCCTTCAATATGTTGTATCATTTGAAATAAGAAATGGATTTATGTCTCCTCTATTTTAACATTCCTCACACACTGCATGAAACTTACCTCACAAAGGACAGGAAACAGATTCTTTTACATATATTGGGTATGCGGAGCAATTCACAGAGAGAATGCTTTTTCTGTGCTGCCTCCAGTTCTTGCTTCATGGTGGATTTCAAAACCTTCAACAACAACAGAAGCAACAAACTGTTCAGTTGTCACAAAGTGGTAGGCATTGTAAGAGGACTTGTCAACCAACAGATGACAAGATAGATGACATCCCTTTCTGTCTACCAGAAAATACATGCCTTAAAAATGCAATGGCAAATATAAAAGTGGTATGGAAGTTAGGATAGATAGTTAAAGAAGCCTCAGAGAAATTATTTATCAAGGCTATTTTAGACAAGAGATTTAATTGGCTGCAGAGCATTGAAAAGAATATGTAGATTAGATATTCAGATCAGGATGGGAAAAAAAATGAAGAGTTACTTGGATTAAACTCCAAAGCTCCATTTATACCAGATGGGCCCTAAAGACCTGGTTCTCAGCTGAACTGCCTTTGGTGAAAAACAGTTTGTCTGCCTTAGGAAAGAGATAAATTTCCTGAGAGAGTTTATTTTGGTTCTTGTTTCAGAAATACTGGAGGTTTGGGAGTGGGGTACTTTCTTCCTAACCCTTATGTTTTATTATTATTATTATACTTTAAGTTTTAGGGTATATGTGCACAATGTGCAGGTTTGTTACATATGTATACATGTGCCATGCTGGTGTGCTGCACCCGTTAACTCATCATTTAGCATTAGGTATATCTCCTAATGCTATCCGTCCCCCCACCCCACAACAGTCCCGGTGTGTGATGTTCCCCTTCCTGTGTCCATGTGTTCTCATTGTTCAGTTCCCACCTATGAGTGAGAACATGCGGTGTTTGGTTTTTTGTCCTTGCGATAGTTTGCTGAAAATGATGGATGAAGCTGGAAACTAACCCTTATGTTTCTATGAGGAACAAGTTTCAACAGGGATAATCTTGGTCCCTTTCCACATACCCTAAGTTGCCTGTGGAGGACTATGGTATTGTTGGTGAGTGTGGGAGAATGAGACAGGCATGCTGTAGTGCCCAGAACACCTTTAGAAAGAGATTGCATTCAAGTCTGCTTTCTGGGCCACATCCTATATTTATCAGGTTAGGCTCTGCACCTCTGGGAAAACCTGTGACTGGTGAGTAAGCTTAATTCTGGGATGAAGTGTTAGAAATCCTGTTGAGGCAAGGTACGTGAAGTCATGTCTTCTATTCCAGTTTTCTCAGTAGTACAAATGCTAAAAATTTTGATCTCCATGTTTCTGAACCCTTTAACTATCTCTCAGTTATGTGTGGTTTGGGCATAGGAGATGAATGTTATGTACTGAACTCGCTGACCACTAAAATTAGACTGATCAACGGATTGATATTGATATAAAGTGGATTTGCTTTAGGCTGGAAGGGCTTCCTAGAGTAGGTGTGTTAGGCAGTCTGTCAGATGGAGGTTGAAACAGGAATAAGACCACACACATATGGATAATATTTACAAAATAAAAAAATCAAGTTAACACAATATTAGGTACCCATTCATGCATAGAATCCACATCCTAAACCAATTGCTCTTTTTGAGCAACACTGTCCTTCCTGTGGGTGCTGAGGGGACAGTCAGTTGCCATTCACTTTGAGATAATGCATTGCTATTTTTTTTGATTCTACTGTTTTTTGTAACACTTAATTGTTGTTGTTGTTGTTGTTGTTTTATATCTCCCTGAACTTCTGTAAGAGTAGCTTTTATTTTCTTATTGGGCCAACCTTGTAGGTCACATGCTAGGTGTGTGTGTGTGAAACCACAGATAGCACCTGAGAATTCAGTTGACCCAAAAGAATTACACTATATATATATATACTCTCTCTCTATTCTTTATATATATTTAGATACAGTCTAGAAATGACATTCAGTTCCATGTGAATTTCAACATTTCCTTTTTAAAAAAAAGCTATGCCAATATTTTCACTATTCTATTGGGATGCCTGTGCTATTGTCTCTGCAGTGGGTTCATCTCTGTGGGAAATATTTATTTCTTCCTGCCACCTTCCGTTGAGCGTTAACTCACAGGAGGATTTTCAGGCTTCTTATTTCAAATCTCCTTTTTAAGGACCTCTGCTTCCTTCTGGGACTAAGTTCCATCAGATATGTCATTGACCATGTCTTAAGAGATGTTTTATTCATTCTCTCTGATTAACTAGCTCCTAGTCCTCTCCTGTTTCAGTAAAATAAGGTAAAATGTATTTTTCTTGTCTTCATTAACATTCTTTCTATACTTTTATAATTTCCAACACTTAGATTTAAACATGTCCATTAGTTCTCCTCTCTCATATTAAAGTAAAAGCTCCATTCAGGCTGTGACACTGACTTCCTCTGTCATTCATGACCTAGTACCATTTGTGGCATACTATAATTTTTTGATAAATACTTTACATTTACTTAATAATCCGTGGGGTGGAAAAAAAGATAAAGACTTCCCCCAGGCATTTCCACTCAGTCATGCTTTAAAACTTATAGTAAGTAGAAGAAACTCCATAGAAATATAGATTTGGACTGGTGTTGGTACTGTCATATTTCCAAGAAAGAATGAAATCTGGAACAGGTAGGCACTCACTAAACATATCTTGAATGAAAGAATATATGACAGAGTGAACAAATAAGTGAACCTCCTTATGTTCTATTCTGTTTGCTCCCTAATCCTTCCTTCCTCTGTCCTTATTACCCTGAAAGAAGGCCACAGAATAATAACTGGGAAGTAATGAACTAGTTTAGATTACTTTCTATTATGGAGTTAGAGTGAGTCCAGTGCAAAATTTGCATTGTTAACACTCTGTGCCTCTGCCTCTGTTGAGTAAAATATCTGTGTCCCATCCTTTCAGCAACAGGATATTCTCTTTCAATGTTAATCCAATGTTGACACCCATTGAGAATGATCGTGAGGTGAGATGACCCATAACTATACCTGTGTTTCTCTCCTTTATTCACCTTATGAACACCAACAAGTATAGATGACAATTTATGTCTTGCCAACATCTCATATCCAGCTCCCATCTTGCTTACCTCCATGGTTAGGATGTCTTCAGCATCCTTCATTCCATTCCTGTGTGCAGCTTTTCTAAGTTCCTTTAAGCCCTCTTCTGGTTTGTTGTTGATAATGAGCCACCGAGCAGACTCTGCCAGCCACCTGAGCAAAGAAGAGGACAGAGGGGCAGCCAACCACTACTTACTCATTTTTTCACATAACATTTATCCTGAGATGCCATTCCCCTCCAAGCTAATACCCACCTCTTGTTTGGTTATACCAGGAAATAAAAGCCTACATTCTCTTGTGCCATCACCAGGAAAATGTAAGGGTGACTCTCTGTGCAGTACACATTCACTGTTGGGATAAACACTTGAGTCATATTGGCATCCCTCTTATTCAGCAAATTTGTCATGGAGCTCCTGATGCTGAAGCATGAGGAATCATCACTTGTACAGATGCCTGCCAAGGTCCTAGTAAGGGCATAACAAATGTCTATTCATAATGTGTTCTTTTTCCTAAAGTAAAGACCCTGAAATAATTGATGTATGCTTGAGGCCTCATAGAGACTAGACTCATTTCTGGCTATACCATCTATGACCAAAACTGGATATATTAGCAAGTCATTTACCTAAATCTTCCTCAGTTTGCTCATCTATGTAAATGGAACAATGTTACCATGTATGATTGTTACAGAGATAAGATGAACTAATGGATGAGCCTGACAGGGAGTACACTTTCTCTCTATCTGAACTTTCTCTCTGTATTAAATCTGCAATTATCTCTCTGAGGTAAAGACCAAATAGGCTTCCTCCACTGAACTGATTTTGTTAAGGGAAGGGGTATAGTTAATCATACATTAGGGTTTGTAAAGTAAATAGAAGGAAGAGAGAGCACAGGACAAGATGTAAATTGTTAGTTTTGCCTTTATGTTTTTAGCTGGAGCAACTATGCAGTTCTTAGAAACGTATACAGGTAAATTTGCTGTCCCTTCCTATCATCCAATATTACCTACAACAATTAAAAGCATCTCAAACTTTATCACAAATTTCGTTCTAGGGATGTACATATAAACATAGATCACAATTAAGGATATCTACTCAAATATTTTCCTCTATTGGGGAAAACATTTTTGTAATAATTCTGTTTCTACAATACTTGTTAAGGAAAGGATGGTCAGGAACATGAATAACTCCCAGGCAATGATTTATTGGTATGTCCTGTCTTATGGGTTATTGGTTTAGCAAATGAAAACTCAGTAGTGATGGCTGACATGACAGAAGCAGAATTCAGAATATGGACAGGAGTGAAGTTCATTGAGCTACAGGAGTACATTGTAACCCAATGCAAGGAAGCTAAAAATCATGTAACACATTGCAGGAGCTGACAGACAAAATATCATAGAGTAGAACGTAACTGACCTGATAAAGCTGAAAAACACGCTATAAGAATTTCATAATGCAATCACAAGTATTTTATTTTATTTTTTTTTATTATACTTTAAGTTTTAGGGTACATGTGCACAACGTGCAGGTTTCTTACATATGTATACATGTGCCATGTTGGTGTGCTGCACCCATTAACTCGTCATTTAACATTAGTTATATCTCCTAATGCTATCCCTTCCCCCTCCCCTCACTCCACAACAGGCCCTGGTGTGTGATGTTCCCCTTCCTGTGTCCATGTGTTCTCATTGTTCAATTCCCACCTATGAGTGAGAACATGTGGTGTTTGGTTTTCTGTCCTTGCAATAGTTTGCTGAGAATGATGGTTTCCAGCTTCATCCATGTCTCTACAAAGGACATGAACTCATCCTTTTTTATGGCTGCATAGTATTCCATGGTGTATATGTGCCACATTTTCTTAATCCAGTCTATCATAGTTGGACATTTGGGTTGGTTCCAAGTCTTTGCTATTGTGAATAGTGCCACAATAAACATACGTGTGCATGTGTCTTTATAGCAGCATGATTTATAATCCTTTGGGTATATACACAGTAATGGGATGGCTGGGTCAAATGGTATTTCTAGTTCTAGATCCCTGAGGAATCACCACACTGTCTTCCACAATGGTTGAACTAGTTTACAGTCCCACCAGCAGTGTAAAAGTGTTCCTATTTCTCCACATCCTCTCCAGCACCTGTTGTTTCCTGACCTTTTAATGATCGCCATTCTAACTGGTGTGAGATGGTACCTCATTGTTGTTTTGATTTGCATTTCTCTGATGGCCAGTGATGATGTGCATTTTTTCATGTGTCTGTTGGCTGCATAAATGTCTTCTTTTGAGAAGTGTCTGTTCATATCCTTTGCCCACTTTTTGATGGGGTTGTTTGTTTTTTTCTTGTAAATTTGTTTGAGTTCATTGTAGATTCTGGATATTAGCCCTTTGTCAGAGGAGTAGATTGCAAAAATTTTCTCCCATTGTGTAGGTTGCCTGTTCACTCTGATGGTAGTTTCTTTTGCTGTGCAGAAGCTCTTTAGTTTAATTAGATCCCATTTGTCAATTTTGTCTTTTGTTGCCATTGCTTTTGGTGTTTTAGACATGAAGTCCTTGCCCATGCCTATGTCCTGAATGGTATCGCCTAGGTTTTCTTCTAGGGTTTTTAAGGTTTTCGGTCTAACATTTAAGTCTTTAATCCATCTTGAATTAATTTTTGTATAAGGTGTAAGGAAGGGATCCAGTTTCAGCTTTCTACATACGGCTAGCCAGTTTTCCCAGCACCATTTATTAAATAGGGAATCCTTTTCCTATTTCTTGTTTTTGTCAGGTTTGTCAAAGATCAGATAGTTGTAGATATGTGGCATTATTTCTGAGGGCTCTGTTCTGTTCCATTGGTCTATATCTCTGTTTTGGTACCAGTACCATGCTGTTTTGGTGACTGTAGCCTTGTAGTAGAGTTTGAAGTCAGGTAGCGTGATGCCTCCAGCTTTGTTCTTTTGGCTTAGGATTGACTTGGCAATGTGGGCTCTTTTTTGGTTCCATATGAACTTTAAAGTAGTTCTTCCCAATTCTATGAAGAAAGTCATTGGTAGCTTGATGGGGATGTCATTGAATCTATCAGTTACCTTGGGCAGTATGGCCATTTTCACAATATTGATTCTTCTTACCCATTAGCATGGAACGTTCTTCCATTTGTTTTTATCTTCTTTTATTTCATTGAGCAGTGGTTTGTAGTTCTCCTTGAAGAGGTCCTTCACATCTCTTGTAAGTTGGATTCCTATGTATTTTATTCTCTTTGAAGCAACTGCGAATGGGAGTTCACTGATGATTTGGCTCTCTGTTTGTCTGTTATTGGTGTATAAGAATGCTTGTGATTTTTGTGCACTTATTTTATATCCTGAGAGTTTGCTGAAGTTGCTTATCAGCTTAAGGAGATTTTGGGCTGAGACAATGGGGTTTTCTAGATATACAATCATGTCATCTGCAAAGAGGGACAATTTGACTTCCTCTTTTCCTAATTGAATACCCTTTATTTCCTTCTCCTGCCTGATTGCCCTGGCCAGAACTTCCAACACTATGTTGAATAGGAGTGGTGAGAGAGGGCATCCCTGTCTTGTGCCAGTTTTCAAAGGGAATGCTTCCAGTTTTTGCCCACTCAGTATGATATTGGCTGTGGGTTTGTCATAGATAGCTCTTATTATTTTGAGATACATCCCATCAATACCTAATTTATTAAGATTTTTTAGCATGAAGAGTTGTTGAATTTTGTCAAAGGCCTTTTCTGCATCTATTGAGATAATCATGTGGTTTTTGTCATTGGTTCTGCTTATATGCTGGATTACGTTTATTGATTTGCATACATGGAACCAGCCTTGCATCCCAGGGATGAGGCCCACTTGATCATGGTGGATAAGCTTTTTGATGTGCTGCTGGATTCAGTTTGCCAGTATTTTATTGAGGATTTTTGCATCAATGTTCATCAGGGGTATTGGTCTAAAATTCTCTTTTTTGGTTGTGTCTCTGCCCAACTTTGGTATCAGGATGATGCTGGCCTCATAAAATAAGTTAGGGAGGATTCCCTTTTTTTTCTACCGATTGGGATAGTTTCAGAAGGAATGATACCAGCTCCTCTTTGTACCTCTGGTAGAATTCAGCTGTGAATCCATCTGGTCCTGGACATTTTTGGTTGGTAAGCTATTAATTATTGCCTCAATTTCAGAGCCTGTTATTGGTCTATTCAAGATTCAACTTCTTCCTGGTTTAGTCTTGGGAGGGTGTATGTGTCCAGGAATTTATCCATTTCTTCTAGATTTTCTAGTTTATTTGCATAGAGGTGTTTATAATATTGTCTGATGGTAGTTTGTATTTCTGTGGGATCCGTGGTGATATCCCCTTTGTCATTTTTTATTGCGTCTATTTGATTCTTCTCTTTTTTCTTCTTTATTAGTCCTGCTAGTAGTCTATCAATTTTGTTGATCTTTTCAAAAAACCAGCTCCTGGATTCATTGATTTTTTGAAGAGTTTTTTATGTCTCTATCTCCTTCAGTTCTGCTCTGATCTTAGTTATTTCTTGCCTTCTGCTAGCTTTTGAATGTGTTTGCTCTTGTTTCTCTAGTTCTTTTAATTGTGATGTTAGGGTGTCAATTTTGGATCTTTCCTGCTTTCTCTTGTGGGCATTTAGTGCTATAAATTTCCCTCTACACACTGCTTTGAATGTGTCCCAGAGATTCTGGTATATTGTGTCTTTGTTCTTGTTGGTTTCAAAGAACATCTTTATTTCTGCCTTCATTTTGTTATGTACTCAGTAGTCATTCAAAAGCAGGTTGTTCAGTTTCCATGTAGTTGAGTGGTTTTGAGTGAGTTTCTTAATCCTGAGTTCTAGTTTGATTGCACTGTGGTCTGAGAGAGAGTTTGTTATAATTTCTGTTCTTTTACATTTGCTGAGGAGTGCTTTACTTCCAACTATGTGGTCAATTTTGGAATAGGAGTGGTGTAGTGCTGAAAAGAATGTATATTCTGTTGATTTGGGGTGGAGAGTTCTGTAGATGTCTATTAGGTCCACTTGGTGCAGAGCTGAGTTTAGTTCCTGTATATCCTTGTTAACTTTCTATCTCGTTGATCTGTCTAATGTTGACAGTGGGGTGTTAAAGTCTCCCATTATTATTGTGTGGGAGTCTAAGTCTCTTCCTAGGTCTCTAAGGACTAGTTTTATGAATCTGGGTACTCCTGTATTGGGCACATATATATTTAGGATAGTTAGCTCTTCTTGTTGAATTGATCCCTTTACCATTATGTAATGGCCTTCTTTGTCTCTTTTGATCATTGTTGGTTTAATGTCTGTTTTATCGGAGACTAGGATTGCAACCCCTGCCTTTTTTTGTTTCCATTTGCTTGGTAGATCTTCCTCCATCCCTTTATTTTGAGCCTATGTGTGTCTCTGCACATGAGATGGGTCTTCTGAATACAGCACATTGATGGGTCTTGACTCTTTATCCAATTTGCCAGTCTGTGTCTTTTAATTGGAGCATTTAGCCTATTTACATTTAAGGGTAATATTGTTATGTGTGAACTTGATCCTGTCATTATGATGTTAGCTGGTTATTTTGCTCATTAGTTGATGCAGTTTCTTCCTAGCATCGATGGTCTTTACAATTTGGCATGTTTCTGCAGTGGCTGGTACAGGTTGTTCCTTTCCATGTTTAGTGTTTCCTTCAGGAGCTCTTTTAGGGCAGGCCTGATGGTGACAAAATCTCTCAGCATTTGCTTGTGTGTAAAGGATTTTATTTCTCCTTCACTTATGAAGCTTAGTTTGTCTGGATATGCAATTCTGGGTTGAAAATTCTTTTCTTTAAGAATGTTGAATATTGGCCCCCACTCTCTTCTGGCTTGTAGAGTTTCTGCCGAGAGATCAGCTGTTCGTCTGATGGGCTTCCCTTTGTGGGTAACCCGACCTTTCTCTCTGGCTGCCCTTAACATTTTTTCCTTCTTTTCAACTTTGGTGAATCTGACAATTATGTGTCTTGGAGTTGCTCTTCTTGAGGACTATCTTTGTGGCGTTCTCTGTATTTCCTGAATTTGAATGTTGGCCTGCCTTGCTAGATTGGGGAAGTTCTCCTGGATAATATCCTGCAGAGTGTTTTCCAACTTCATTCCATTCTCCCCATCACTTTCAGGTATACCAATCAGATGTAGATTTGGTCTTTTCAGATAGTCCCATATTTCCTGGAGGCTTTTCTTATTTTTTTTTTTTACTCTTTTTTCTCTAAACTTCTTTTCTGATTTCATTTCATTCATTTGATCTTCCATCACTGATACCCTTTCTTCCAGTTGATTGAATCAGCTACTGAGGCTTGTGCATTCATCACGTAGTTCTCGTGCCGTGGTTTTCAGCTCCATCAAGTCCTCTAAGGACTTCTCTGCATTGGTTATTCTAGTTAGCCATTTGTCTAATTTTTTTTTCAAGGTTTTTAACTTCTTTGCCATGGGTTCGGACTTCCTCCTTTGGCTCGGAGTAGTTTGATCATCTGAAGCCTTCTTCTCTCAGCTCGTCAAAGTCATTGTCTGTCCAGCTTTGTTCCATTGCTGGTGAGGAGCTGCATTCCTTTGGAGGAGGAGAGGCACTCTGATTTTTAGAGTTTCCAATTTTTTTTACTCTGTTTTTTCCCCATCTTTGTGGTTTTATCTACCTTTGGTCTTTGATGATGGTGACATACAGATGGGGTTTTGGTGTGGATGTCCTTTCTGTTTGTTAGTTTTCCTTCTAACAGTCAGGACCTTCAGCTGCAGGTCTGTTGGAGTTTGCTGGAGGTCTACTCCAGACCCTGTTTGCCTGTGTATCAGCAGCAGAGGCTGCAGAACAGCGGATATTGGTGAACCGCAAATGTTGCTGCCTGATCATTCCTCTGGAAGTTTTGTCTCAGAGGAGTACCCAGCCGTGTGAAGTGTCAGTCTGCCCCTACTGGGGGCTGCCTCCCAGTTAGGCTACTCAAAGGCAGGCAGGCCCCCTCAAGCTGCGGTGGGCTCCACCCAGTTGGAGCTTCCCGGCTGCTTTGTTTACCTACTCAAACCTTGGCAAAGGTGGGCGCCCCTCCCACAGCCTCACTGCCACCTTGCAGTTTGATCTTAGACTGCTGTGCTAGCAATGAGTGAGGCTCTGTGGGCATAGGACCTTCTGAGTCAGGTGCGGGATATAATCTCCTGGTATGCCATTTGCTAAGACCATTGGAAAAGCACAGTATTAGGGTGGGAGTGACCCGATTTTCTGGGTGCTGTCTGTCACCCCTTTCTTTGATTAGGAAAGGGAATTCCCTGACCTCTTGTGCTTCCTGGGTGAGGCAATGCCTCGCCCTGCTTCAGCTCATGCTCGGTGCACTGCACCCACTGTCCTGCACCCACTGTCTGACACTCCACATTGAGATGAACCTGGTACCTCAGTGGGAAATGCAGAAATCTCCTGTCTTCTGTGTTGCTCACACTGGGAACTGTAGACTGGAGCTGTTCCTATTTGGCCATCTTGGCTCCACCCCCCAATCACAAGTATTAAAAGCAGAATAAACTAAGAAGAAGAAATAATCTCAGAGCTTGCAGACTGCCTTTGTAAAATAAGACAGTCAGAGAAGAATAGAGAAAAAAGAATGAAAAGGAATAAAAGCAACAGAAGAGACTGAATCTACAACTGATTGATGTACCTGAAAGGGACTGGAAGAATGGAACCAACTTGGAGATCATATTTCAGGATATCTTCCATGAGAAGTTTCCCAACTTAGCTAGAGAGGCAAACATTCAAATTCAGGAAATGCAGGAAATGCACAGAATTCCAGTAAGATACTTCACAAGAAGATCATCTTCAAAACACGTAATAATCAGGTTCTCCAAGGTTGAAATGATAGAAAAAATGTGAAATGCAGCTAGAAAGGCCAGGTCACCTACAAAAGGAAGCCCATTGGACTAATAGTGGGCCTCTCAGATGAAACCCTCTACAAGCCAGAAGAGATTAGGGATGAATATTCAACATTCTTAAGAGAAGAAATTCTAATCCAGAATTTCATATTTGGCCAAACTAAGCTTCAGAAGTGAAGGAGAAATAAGATCCCTTTTCAGACAAGCAAGTGTTGAGGGAGTTCATTACCACCAGACCTGTCTTACAAGAGCTCCTGAAAGAAGCACTAAATATGGAAAAGAAAGTCCATTACCAGCCATTACAAAAACACACTGAAGTACACAGGACAGAGACACTATAAAGCAGACTCATGAACAAGTCTGAAAAATGATCAGTTAGCATCATGATGACAGGATCAAATCTACATGTATCAATACTAACCTTAAATGTGAATAAGCTAAATGCCCCAGTTAAAAGACACAGAGTGGAAATCTGGATAAAAAAACAAGACCCATTGGTGTGCTGTCTTTAAGAGATCTATCTCACATGCAATAGCACACACAGGCTCAAAGTTAAGGGATGTAGAAAAATCAACCAATAAAATAAAAAGGCAGAAAAACCAGGGGTTGCAATCCTACTTTCTGACAAAACAGACTTTAAACCAACAAAGATGAAAAAGAGAAAGAAGGCATTACATAATGGCAAAGGGTTCAATTCAACAAGAAGATCTAACTATCTTAAATATATATGCATCCAATGCAGGAGCACCCAAATTCATAAAACAAGTTCTTAGAGACCTTCAACAAGAAAGATTCCCACACAATAAGAGTGGGAGACCTTAACACTCCACTGACAATATTAGACAGATCATCAAGACATAAAATTAACAAAGATATTCAGGAGCTGACATCAGCACTGGATCAAATGGTCCTGACATATATCTGAAGAACTCTCCACCCAAACCAATAGAATATACATTCTTCTCATTGCCACATGTCACATATTCTAAAATCAATCACTTAATCAGAAGCAAAACACCCCTCGGCAAATGCAAAATAACTGAAATCATAACAAACAGTCTCTCAGACCACAGCACAATCCAATTAGAAATCAAGACAAGAGATTGTTCCAAGATAACTGAATAGGAACAGCTCCAGTCTACACCTCCCAGCATGAGTGATGAAGAAGATGGGTGATTTCTGCATTTCCAACTGAGCTTTTAAGAGAGCAGTGGTCCTCCTACCATTGAGTTTGAGATCTGAGAACAGACAGTCTGCCTCCTAAAGTGGGTCCCTGAACCCTGAGTAGCCTAACTGGGAGACACCTCCCAGGGGCTGACTGACACCTCATACAACTGGGTGCCCCCCTGAGACGAAGCTCCAGAGGAAGGATCAGGAAGCAACATTTGCTGTTCTGCAATGTTTGCTGTTCTGCAGCCTCTGCTGGTGACACCCAGGAAAACAGGGTCTGGAGTGGACCTCCAGCAAACTCCAACAGACCTGCAGCTGAGGGTCCTGACTGTTAGAAGGAAAACTAACAAACAGAAAGGAATAGCACCAACATCAACAAAAAGGACATCCACACCAAAACCCCATCTGTATGTCACCATCATCAAAGATCAAAGGTAGATAAAACCACAAAGATGGGGAGAAACAAGAGCAGAAAAGCTGAAAATTCTAATAACCAGAGTGCCTCTTCTCCTCCAACGGATTGCAGCTCCCTGCCAGCAATGGAACAAAGCTGGACGGAGGTGACTTTGATGAGTTGACAGAAGTAGGCTTCAGAAGATCGGTAATAACAAACTTCTCTGAGCTAAAGGGGGATGTTCAAACCCATTGCAAGGAAGCTAAAAACCTTGAAAAAAGATTCGACAAATGGCTAACTAGAATAAACAGTGTAGAGAAAATCTTAAATTACCTGATGGAGCTGAAAACCATGGCATGAGAACTACGAGATGCATGCACATGCTTCAGTAGCCGATTCGATCAAGTGGAAGAAAGGGTATCAGTGATTGAAGAACAAATGAATGAAATGAAGTGAGAAGAGAAGTTTAGAGAAAAGAGAGTAAAAAGAAATGAACAAAGCCTCCAAGAAATATGTGACTATGTGAAAAGACCAAATCTATGATTGATGTACCTGAAAGTGATGGGGAGAATGGAACCAAGTTGGAAAACACTCTTCAGGATATTATCCAGGAGAACTTCCCCAACCTAGCAAAGCACGTCAACCTTCAATTTCAGGAAATACAGAGAACGCCACAAAGATAGTCCTCAAGAAGAGCAACCCCAAGACACATAATTGTTATATTCACCAAAGTTGAAGGAAAAAATGTTAAGGGCAGCCAGAGAGAAAGGTCGGGTTACCCACAAAGGGAAGCCCATCAGACTAACAGCTGATCTGTCGGCAGAAACTCTACAAGCCAGAAGAGAGTGGGGGCCAATATTCAACATTCTTAAAGAAAAGAATTTTCAACCCAGAATTGCATATCCAGACAAACTAAGCTTCATAAGTGAAGGAGAAATAAAATCCTTTACACACAAGCAAATGCTGAGAGATTTTGTCACCATCAGGCCTGCCCTAAAAGAGCTCCTGAAGGAAACACTAAACATGGAAAGGAACAACCGGTATCAGCCACTGCAGAAACATGCCAAATGTAAAGACCATCGATGCTAGGAAGAAACTGCATCAACTAACGAGCAAAATAACCAGCTAACATCATAATGACAGGATCAAATTCACACATAACAATATTAGCTTTAAATGTAAATGCACTAAATGCCCCAGTTAAAAGACACAGACTGGCAAATTGTATAAAGAGTCAAGACTCATCAGTGTGTTGTATTCAGGAGACCCATCTCATGTGCAGAGACACACATAGGCTCAAAATAAAGGGATGGAGGAAGATCTACCAAGCAAATGGAAAGCAAAAAAAAAAAAAGGCAGGGGTTGCAATCCTAGTCTGTGATAAAACAGACTTTAAACCAACAATGATCAAAAGAGACAAAGAAGGCCATTACATAATGGTAAAGGGATCAATGCAACAAGAAGAACTAACTATCCTAAATATATATATATATGCACCCAATACAAGAGCACCCAGATTCATAAAGCTAATCCTCAGAGACCTACAAAGACACTTAGACTCCCACACAATAATAATGGGAGACTTTAACACCCCACTGTCAACATTAGACAGATCAATGAGACAGAACGTTAACAAGGATATATAGGAACTAAACTCAGCTCTGCACCAAGTGGACCTAATAGACATCTACAGAACTCTCCACCCCAAATCAACAGAATATACATTCTTCTCAGCACCACACTGCACTTATTCCAAAATTGACCACATAGTTGGAAGTAAAGCACTCCTCAGCAAATGTAAAAGAACAGAAATTATAACAAACTGTCTCTCAGACCACAGTGCAATCAAACTAGAACTCAGGATTAAGAAACTCACTCAAAACCGCTCAACTACATGGAAACTGAACAACCTGCTCCTGAATGACTACTGAGTACATAACAAAATGAAGGCAGAAATAAAAATGTTCTTTGAAGCCAACGAGAACAAAGACACAACATACCAGAATCTCTGGGACACATTCAAAGCAGTGTGTAGAGGGAAATTTATAGCACTAAATGCCCACAAGAGAAAGCAGGAAAGATCCAAAATTGACACCCTAACATCACAATTAAAAGAACTAGAGAAACAAGAGCAAACACATTCAAAAGCTAGCAGAAGGCAAGAAATAACTAAGGTCAGAGCAGAACTGAAGGAGATAGAGACACAAAAAACTCTTCAAAAAATCAATGAATCCAGGAGTTGGTTTTTTGAAAAGATCGACAAAATAGATAGACCACTAGCTAGACTAATGAAGAAAAGAGAGAAGAATCAAATAGACGCAATAAAAAATGACAAAGGGGATATCACCACGGATCCCACAGAAATACAAACTACCATCAGAGAATATTATAAACACCTCTATGCAAATAAACTAGAAAATCTAGAAGAAATGGATAAATTCCTGGACACATACACCCTCCCAAGACTAAACCACGAAGAAGTTGAATCCCAGAATATACCGATAAGAGTCTCTGAAATTGAGGTAATAATTAATAGCCCTCCAACCAAAAAAGGTCCAGGACCAGACTGATTCACAGCCGAATTCTACCAGAGGTACAAAGAGGAGCTGGTACCATTTCTTCTGAAACTATTCCAATTAATAGACAAAGAGGGAATCCTCCCTAACTCATTTTATGAGGCCAGCATCATCCTGATACCAAAGCCTGGCAGAGACACAACAACAAAAAAGAGAATTTTAGACCAATATCCCTGATGAACATCGATGCAAAAATCCTCAGTAAAATACTGGCAAACCGAATCCAGCAGCACATCAAAAACCTTATCTGCCACGATCAAGTTGACTTCATCCCTGGGATGCAAGGCTGGTTCAACCTATGCAAATCAATAAACATAATCCAGCATATAAACAGAACTAAAGACAAAAACCACATGATTATCTCAATAGACGCAGAAAAGGCCTTTGACAAAATTCAACAGCGCTTCATGCTGAAAACTCTCAATAAATTAGGTATTGATGGGAGGAATCTCAAAATAATAAGAGCTATTTATGAGAAACCCACATCCAATATCATACTGAATGGGCAAAAACTGGAAGCATTCCCTTTGAAAACTGGCACAAAACAGGGATGCCCTCTCTCACCACTCCTATTCAATATAGTGTTGGAAGTTCTGGCCAGGGCAATCAGGCAGGAGAAAGAAATAAAGTGTATTCAATTAGGAAAAGAGGAAGTCAAATTGTCCCTGTTTGCAGATGACATGATTGTATATTTAGAAAACCCCATCATCTCAGCCCAAAATCTCCTTAAGCTGATAAGCAACTCAGCAAAGTCTCAGGATACAAAATCAATGTGCAAAAATCACAAGCATTCCTATACAGCAATAACAGACACACAGAGAGCCAAATCATGAGTGAACTCCCATTCACAATTACTTCAAAGAGAATAAAATACCTAGGAATCCAACTTACAAGAGATGATGTAAAGGACCTTTTCAAGGAGAACTACAAACCACTACTCAACGAAATAAAAGAGGACACAAACAAATGGAACACCATTCCATGCTTCTGGATAGGAAGAATCAGTATCGTGAAAATGGCCATACTGCTCAAGGTAATTTATAGATTCAATACCATCCCCCTCAAGCTACCAATGACTTTTTTCAAACAATCAGAAAAAATGACTTTAAAGCTCATATGGAACCAAAAAAGAGCCCACATTGCCAAGACAATCCTAAGCCAAAAGAACAAAGCTGGAGGCATCACGCTACCTGACTTCAAACTATACTACAAGGCTACAGTCACCAAAACAGCATGGTACTGGTACCAAAACAGAGATATAGACCAATGGAACAGAATGGAGTCCCCAGATATAATACCACACATCTACAACCATCTGATCTTTGACAAACCTGACAAAAGCAAGAAATGGAGGAAACTGGCTAGCCATATGTAGAAAGCTAAAACTGGATCCCTTCCTTACACCTTATACAAAAATTAATTCAAGATGGATTAAAGACTTAAATCTTAGACCTAAAACAATAAAATCCCTAGAAGAAGACCTAGGCAGTACCATTCAGGACCTAGGCATGGGCAAGGACTTCATGACTAAAACACCAAAAGCAATGGCAACAAAAACCATAATTGACAAATGGGATCTGATTAAACTAAAGAGCTTCTGCACAGCAAAAGATGCTACCATCAGAGTGGTCAGGCAACCTACAGAATGGGAGAAAATTTTTGCAATCTACTCATCTGACAAAGGGCTTATATCCAGAATCTACAAAGAACTTAAATAAATTTACAAGGAAAAATGAAAAAACCCCGTCAAAAAGTGGGCGAAGGATATGAGCAAACACTTCTCAAAAGAAGACATTTATGCAGCCAAAAAACACATGAAAAAATGCTCATCATCACTGGCCATCAGAGAAATGCAAATCAAAACCACAATGAGATACCATTTCACACCAGTTAGAATGGCAATCATTAAAAAGTCAGGAAACAACAGGTGCTGGAGAGGATGTGGAGAAATAGGAACACTTTTACACTGTTGGTGGGACTGTAAACTAGTTCAACCATTGTGGAACACAGTGTGGTGATTCCTGAAGGATCTAGAACTAGAAATACCATTTGACCCAGCCATCCCATTACTGGGTATATATCCAAAGGATTATAAATCATGCTACTATAAAGACACATGCACACGTATGTTTATTGTGGCACTATTCACAATAGCAAAGACTTGGAACCAACCCAAATGTCAATAAATGATAGACTGGATTAAGAAAATATGACACATATAAACCATGGAATACTATGCAGCCATAAGGATGACTTCATATCCTTTGCAGGAACATAGATGAAGGTGGAAACCATCATTCTGAGCAAACTGTCACAAGGACAGAAAACCAAACACCACATGGTCTCACTCATAGGTGGTAATCGAACAATGAGAACACTTGGACACAGAGTGGGGAACATCACACCAGGGACTGTCATGGGGTGGGGGGATGGGGGAGGGATAGCATTAGGAGAAATACCTAATGTAAATGATGAGTTAATGGGTCCAGCACAGCAAAATGGCACATGTATACTTATGTAACAAATCTGCACATTGTGCACATGTACCCTAGTACTTTAAGTATAATAAAAAAAAAGAAAACAAAAGAAATCAAGACAAGAAATTTATTCAAAATCATACAATTACATGAAAATTCAGTAACCTGCTCCTGAATGACTTTTGGATAAGTAAGGAAATTATGGCAGAAATCAAGGAATTCTTTGAAACTTAATGAGAACAAAGACACAACATACCAGCATCTCTGGGACACAGCTAAGGCAGTGTTAAGGTGGAAATTTATAGTACTAAATGCTCACATCAAAAAGTTAGAAAGATCTCAAGTTAACAACCTGACATCACAACTGAAAGAACTAGAGAACAAAGAGCAAATAAATCCCAAAACTAGAAGACAAGAAATAATCAAAATTAAAGCTGCACTGAAGGAGATTGAGACACAGAAAGCCGTTCAAAAGATGAACTAATAAAGGAGATTCATTTTTTGAAAAAAATTAATAATATATATAGACCCCTAGCTAGACTAATAAAGAAGAAAAGAGAGAAGACTCAAATAAACACAATCAGAAACATCAAGGGTGATATTACCACTGACCTCACAGAAATACAAACAACAATCAGAGAATATTATGAACACCTCTATGCACATAAACTAGAAAATCTAGAAGAAATGGATAAATTCCTGGACACATAAACCCTCCTAATACTGAACTAGGAAGAATTTGAATCCCTGAACAGACCAATAACAAGCTCTGAAATTGAGGCAGTAATAAATAACCTACTGAAGGAAATAATGTATACAATGGTCCATTTCCAAGACAAAGTGCCTTGAATTGGCTTAGAACTACAGAAGAGACAGGATATACTAAGACTCTGCTTGAATAGCTGATGCCTACTTCTGAGCCTCCCCCTCCCGCCTTCCTCCTCACTTAGCTGCCCTCACTTGAACCAAAGAAATTTAGTCTAAGATAAAATTTACTAGTCTCCAAAGTAGCTCACTTTGTGTGTTCTTATCAGCCTGCCCAGCTACTTAGGTCATAAGTCAAATACGTAAAAAGCCCCTGAGCTCATTAGGATTGCAAGGCATTGTGGGTTGCAAAAAAATGCAGCAAGACAACCCTAAAAAAACACCTGAAGCCACTACCCAACAATCAATAGGTGACGTCCGAGAAGATTGTAACCTCATAGTACTCAGCCTATAAGGAACCAGGGGAGGGACTTGCGCACTATGGGATAAATTGCTTGTTGATACTGTGCTGGATGTGCCTGCGTGCCAGACACCCAATCTTGCAAGATCACCATTGAAAGTCTCACTTCTGCTGTTCTCTGTGTCTCTGAGTCCATTCTTTGGGTTTGGACAAGTGAGTTTGTTTCTCACACATAACAACCAAAAAAAGCCCAGCACCTGATGGTTTCACAGCTGAATTCCACCAGATGTACAGAGAAGAGCTGGTACTATTCCTACCAAAACTATTCCAAAAAATTGAGGAGTAGAAACTCCTCCCTAACTCATTCTATGAGGGTGGCATCATCCTGATGCCAAAACCTGGCAGAGATACAACAAAAATAGAAAACTTGAGGCCAATATCCTTGATGAACATCAATGCAAAAATCCTTAAAAAATCACTGGTAAACAGAATTCAGCAGCACATTGAAAAGCTTATCCAGCATGATCTAGTAGGCTTTATCCCTGGGATGTAAGGATGGCTCAACATAAACAAATCAATCAATTTGATTCATCACATAAACAGAACTAAAGACAAAAACACATGGTTGTCTCAAGAGATACAGAAAAGGCTTTCAATAAAATTCAACATCCATTAATGTTAAAAAAACTGTCAATAAACTAGGTATTGACAAAACGTACCTCAAAATAGTAAGTGCCATCTATGACAAACCCACAAACAACATAATACTGAATGGGCAAAAGCTGGAAGCTTTCCACTTGAAAACTGGCACAAGACGAGGTTGCCCTCTCTCACCACTCCTATTCAACATAGTATTGGAATTCCTGGCCAGGGCAATCAGGCAACAGAAAGAAATAAAGGGCATCCAGATAGAAAGAGAGGAAGTCAAACTATCCCTGTTCGTAGATGACAGGTCTTATATCAAGAAAACCCATAGTCTCAGACCAAAAGCTTCTTAAGCTGATAGACAACTTCAGCAAAGCCTCAGGGTACAAAATCAATGTGCAAAAATCACTAGCATTCCTGTACACCAACAACAGCCAAGCCAAGAGCCAAATAATGAATGAACTACCATTCATAACTGCCACAAAAAGAATAAAATACCTAGGAATACAGCTAACTAAGGAGGTGAAAGATCTCTACAAGGAGAACTACAAACCACTGCTCAAAGAAATCAGAGATGATACAAACAGAAAAAATTGCATGCTCATGGATAGGAAGAACCAATATTGTTAAAGTGGCCATACTGCCCAAAGCAATTTATAGATTCAATGCTATTCCTATTCAGCTACCACTGAGATTCTTCACAGAGCTAGGAAAAACTATTTTAAAATACATATGAAACGAAAAAGGAGCCTGAATAGCCAAGACAATCCTAAGCAAAAGAAACAAAGCTGGAGGCATCCATCATGCTACCCAACTTCAAACTTTACTACAGGGCTTCAGTTACCAAAACAGCATGGTACGGGAACAAAAACAAACACATAGACCAATGGAACAGAATAGAGAACACAGAAATAAGACCAAACACCTACAACTCTCTGATCTTCAACAAAACTGACAAAAACAAGCAATGGGGGAAATAATTCCCTATTCAATAAATGGTGCTATGATAACTGGCTAGCCATATTCAGAAGACTAAAACTGAACTCCTTACTTACACCATGTACAAAAATTAACTCAATATAAATTGAAAACTTAAATGTAAAATCCCAAACTATAAAAACCCTGGAAGACAACATAGGCAATACCATTCAGGACATAGGCACAGGCAAAGATTTCATGATAAAAACACCCAAAGCAATTGCAACCAACGTAAAAATTGACAAATGGCATCTAACTAAACTAAAGAGCTTTTACACAGTAAAAGAAACTATCAACAGAGTAAACAGACAACCTACAGAATGGGAGAAAGTTTTTGCAAACTATGCATCCAATAAAGGTCTGATATTCAGAATTTATAAGGAAGTTAGACAAAATTTCAATAAAAAAACAACCCCATTAAAAGTGGGCAAAGAGAGGTGGCTGGCAAGATGGCTGAAGAGGAACAGCTCTGGTCTGCAGCCCCCAGCGAGATCAATGCAGAAGGTGGGTGATTTCTGCATTTCCAACTGAGGTACCTGGCTCATCTTATTGGGACTGGTTAGACAGTGGGTGCAGCTCACAGAGGGTGAGCAGAAGCAGGTTGGGACATCACCTTGCCTGGGAAGTGCAAGGGGTTGGGGAACTCACTCCCCTAGCCAAGGGAAGCCATGAGGGACTGTGCTGTGAGGGACGGTGCATCTGGGCCCAGATACTATGCTTTTCACATGGTCTTCACAGCCCGCAGACCAGGAGATTCCCTTGGGTGCCTATACCACCAGGGACCTGGGTTTCAAGCACAAAACTGGGTGGTCATTTGGGCAGACACTGAGCTAGCTGCAGGAGTTTTTTTTTTTTTAATACCCCAGTGGTGCCTGGAATGCCAGTGAGACAGAACCATTCACTCCCCTGTAAAGGGGGCACTGAAGCCAGGGAGTTAAGTGGTCTAGCTCAGTAGATCCCACCCCCATGGAGCCAAGCAAGCTAAGATCCACTGGCTTGAAATTCTCACTGCCAGCACAGCAGGCTGAAGTCGACTTGGGACACTAGAGCTTGGTGAGGGGAAGGGTGTCCAACATTACTGAGGCTTGAGTAGGCGGTTTTCCCCTCACAGTGTAAACAAAGACACAAGGAAATTTGAATTGGGCGGAGCCCACCACGGCTTAGTGCCTAAGCTGCTGTAGCCAGACTGCCTCTCTAGATTCCTTCTCTCTGGGCAGGGCATCTCTAAAAGAAAGGAAGCAGCCCCAGTCAGGGGCTTATAGATAAAATTCACGTATCCCTGGGACAGGGCACCTGGGGGAAGGGG
The DNA here is from genome assembly GCF_029289425.2 of Pan paniscus. Taxonomy (NCBI): domain Eukaryota; kingdom Metazoa; phylum Chordata; class Mammalia; order Primates; family Hominidae; genus Pan; species Pan paniscus. Next base: position 64,425,651 of record NC_073258.2, read on the forward strand.
CGGCTGTGGGTGCAGCTTCAGCAGACTTAAATGTTCCTGCTTGCTGGCTCTGAAGAGAGCAGTGGATCTCCCAGCACAGTGCTTGAGCTCTGCTAAGGGACAGACTGACTCCTCAAGTGGGTCCCTGACCCCGGTGCCTTCTGACAGGGAGACACTTCCCAGCAGGGGTTGACAGACATCTCATACAGGAGAGCTCCAGCTGGCATCTGGCAGGTGCCCCTCTGGGATGAAACTTCCAGAGGAAGGAGCAGGCAGCAATCTTTGCTTTTCTGCAGCCTCTGCTGGTGATACCCAGGGAAACAGGGTCTGGAGTGGACCTCCAGCAAACGCCAGCAGACTTGCGGCAGAGGGGCCTGATTATTAGAAGTCAAACTAACAAACAGAAAGGAATAGCATCAACATCAACAAAAAGTACAATCACACAAAAACCCCATCTGAAGGTCACCGACATCAAAGACCAGAAGTAGATAAATCCACAAAGATGAAGAAAAGCCAGTGCAGAAAGGCTGAAAATTCCAAAACCAAGAATGCCTCTTCTCCAAAGGATCACAACTCCTTGGCAGCAAGGGAACAAAACTGGACACAGAATGAGCTTGACAAATTGACAGAAGTAGGCTTCAGAAGGTGGGTAATAACAATCTCCTCTGAGCTAAAGGAGCATGTTCTAACCCAATGCAAGAAAGCCAAGAACCTTGATAAAAGGATAGATGAATGGCTAACTAGAATAACCAGTTTAGAGAAGAACATAAATGACCTGATGGAGCTGCAAAACACAGCATGAGAACTTCATGAAGCATACACAAGTATCAATAGCAAAATTGATCAAGCAGAAGAAAGTATATCAGAGATTGAAGATCAACTTAATGAAATAAAGTGTGAAGACAAGATTAGAGAAAAAAAGAATGAAAAGGAATGAACAAAGTCCCCAAGAAATATAGGACTATGTGAAAAGACCAAACCTACGATTGACTGGTGTACATGAAAGTGACGGGGAGAATGAAACCAAGTTGGAAAATACTCTTCAGGCTATTATCCAGGAGAACTTCCCCAACCTAGCAAGACAGGCCAACATTCAAATTCAGGAAATACAGAGAACACCACAAAGATACTCCTCGAGAAGAGCAACCCCAAGACAGATAAGCATCAGATTGAGCAAGGTTGAAATGAAGGAAAAAATGTTAGCGGTAGCCAGAGAGAAAGGTCAGGTTACCTACAAAGGGAAGCCCATCAGACTAACAGTGGATCACTCTGCAGAAACCCTACAAGCCAGAAGAGAGTGGGAGCCAATAATCAACACTCTTAAAGAAAAGAATTTTCAACCCAGAATTTCATATCCAGCCAAACTAAGCTTCATAAGTGAAGGAGAAATAAAATCCTTTGCAGACAAGCAAATGCTAAGAGATTTTGCCACCACCAGGCCTGCCTTACAAGAGCTCCTGAAGGAAGCACTAAATATAAAAAGGAAAAACTGGTAGCAGCCACTGCAGAAACATATCAAATTGTAAAGACCATTGACAATATGAAGAAACGGCATCAACTAATGGGCAAAATAACCAGCTAGCATCATAATGACACTATGAAATTCACATATAACCATATTAACCTTAAATGTAAATGGGCTAAATGCCCCAAATAAAATACACAGATGGGCAAATTGGATAAAGAGTCAAGACCCATTGGTGTGCTGTATTCAGGAGATCCATCTCACATGCAAGAACACACATAGGCTCATAATAAAGGGATGGAAGAATATTTACCAAGCAAATAGAAAGAAAAAAAAAGCAGGGGTTGTAATCCCAGTCTCTGATAAAACAGACTTTAAACCAACAAAGATCAAAAAGGTCAAAGAAAGGCATTACATAATGGTAAAGGGATCAATGCAACAAGAACAGCTAAGTATCCTAAATATAAATGCACCCAATACAGGAGCACCCACATTCATAAAGCAAGTTCTTAGAGACCTACAAAGAGACTTAGACTCCCAAACTATAATAGTGGGAGACTTTAACACCCCACTGTCAATATTAGACAGATCAACGAGACAGAAAATTAACAAGGATATTCAGGACTTGAACTCAGCTCTGCACCAAGCCAACCTAATAGACATCTACAGAACTCTTCAGCCAAAATAAACAGAATATACATTCTTCTCAGCACCACATCACCCTTACTCTAAAATAGACCACATAATTGGAAGTAAAACATTCCTCTGCAAATGCAAAAGTATGGAAATCATAACAAACAGTCTCTCAGACCACAGTGCAATCAAATTAGAACTCAGGATTAAGAAACTCACTCAAACCCACACAACTACATGGAAACTGAACAACCTGCTCCTGAATGACTATTGAATAAATAACAAAATTAAGGCAGAAAAAAATACATTTTCTGAACCCAATGGGAACAAAGACACAATGTATCAGAGTCTCTGGGACCCATTTAAAACAGTGTTTAGAGGGAAATTTATAGCACTAGATGCCCACAGAGGAAAGTGGGAAACATCTGTAATTACCATTCTAACATCACAATGAAAAGAACTAGAGAATTAAGAGTAAACAAATTCAAAAGCTAGCAGAAAACAAGAAATAACTAAGATCAGAGCAGAACTGAGAGATAGAACCATGAAAACCCTTCAAAAAATCAATGAATCCAGCAGCTGTTTTTTGAAAAAAATAACAAAATAGACCGCTAGCAGGACTAATAAAGAAGAAAAGAGAGAAGAATCAAATTGGCACCATAAAAAATGATAAAGGGGATATCCCTGCTGATCCCATAGAAATACAAACTGCCATCACAGAATATTATAAACACCCCTATGCAAATGAAGTAGAAAATCTAGATGAAATGGATAAATTCCTGGACATATACACTCTCCCAAGACTAAACCAGGAAGAAGTTGAATCCTTGAATAGACCAATAACAAGTTCTGAAATTGAGGCAGTAATTAATAGCCTACCAACCAACCAACCAAAGGCCAATACCAGAAAGAGTTACAGCCGAATTCTACCAGAGGTACAAAGAGAAGCTGGTACCCTTCCTTCTGAAACTATTCCAAACAGTAGAATAAAAGGGACTTTTATTCTTCCCAAACTCATTTTATGAGGCCAGCATCATCCTGATACCAAAACCCGTTGGAAACACAACAAAAAAAATTCAGGCCAATATTCCTGATGAACATCAGTGCAAAAATCCTCAATAAAATACTGGCAAACTGAATCCAGCAGCACATCAAAAAGCTTATCCACCACCATCAAGTCAGCTTCATCCCTGGGATGCAAGGCTGGTTCCACATAAGCAAATCCATCACATAAACAGAACAAATGACAAAAACCACATGATTATCTCAATAGATGCAGAAAAGGCCTTCAATAATATTGAACACCACTTCATGCTAAAAACTCTCAATAAACTAGTTATTGATGGAACGTATCTCAAAATAATAGGAGCTATTTATTATGAACCTATAGCCAATATCATACTAAATGGGCAAAAGCTGGAAGCATTCCCTTTGAAAACCAGCACAAGATGAGGGTGGTGTCTCTCACTACTCCTATTCAACATAGTATTGGAAGTTCTGGCCAGGCCAATCAGGCAAGAGAAAGAAATAAAGGGTATTCAAACAGGAAGAGAGGAAGTCAAAATCTCTCTGTTTCCAGACAGTATGATTGTTTATTTAGAAAACCCCATCATCTCAGTCCAAAATCTTCTTAAGCTGATAAGCAACTTCAGCAAAGTCTCAGGATACAAAATCAATGTGCAAAAATCACAAGCATTCCTATACGCAAATAATAGAAAAACAGAGAGCCAAATCATGAGTGAATTCTCATTCACAGTTGCTACAAAGAGAATAAAATACCTAGGAATAGAACTCACAAGGGATGTGAAGGATGTCTTCAAGGAGAATTGCAAACCACTGCTCAAGGTAATAAGAGAAAATACAAACAATGGAAAAATATTCTGTGCTCATGGATAGAAAGAATCAATATCATAAAAATGGCCATACTGCCCAAAGAAATTTAAAGATTCAATGCTATCCCCAACAAGCTACAAATGACTTTTTCACAGAATTAGAAAAAACTACTTGAAATTTCATATGGAACTACAAAAGAGCCTACATAGCCAAGGCAATGTTAAGCAAAAAGAACAAAGCTGGAGGCATCATGTTACCTGACTTCAAACTATATTACAAGGCTATATAGTAACCAAAACAGCATGGTAGTGGTACCAAAACAGATACATAGACCAATTGAACAGAACAGAGCCCTCAGAAATAATGTCACACATCCACAACCATCTGATCTTTGATAAACCTGACAAAAACAAGCAATGGGGAAGGGATTCCCTGTTTAATAAATGGTGCTGGGAAAACTGGCTAGCCATATGCAGAAAACTGAGGGGTCCACCTTATACAAAAATTAACTCAGGATGAATTAAATACTTAAATGTAAGACCTAAAGGCATTAAAAACCCTAGAAGAAAACCTAGGCATTACCATTCAGGACATAGGCATGGACAAAGATTTATGACTAAAACACAAAAAGCAATGGCAACAAAAGCCAAAATTGATAAATGGGATCTAATTAAGCTAAAGAGCTTCTGCACAGCATTGGTAACTATCATCAGAGTGAACAGGCAACCTTCAGAAGGGGAGAAAATTTTTGCAATCTATTCATCTGGCAAAGGGCTAATATCCAGAATCTACAAGGAACTTAAATAAATTTACAAGAAAAAAATACTCCATCAAAAAGTGAGTGAAGGATATGACCAGACACTTCACAAAATAAGACAGGTATGCAGCCAACAAACATATGAAAAAAAGCTCATCATCACTGGTCATTAGAGAAATGCAAATCAAAACCACAATGTGATACCATCTTGGAACAGGAATTAAGAGAAATGAAAGAATGTGTAAGCAGAAACTCAGTTGTATGTAAGAAATCCCAATTCCCCCTGAGAAAAAGAAAGAGCTGGAGTCCTTTAAAAATTAACTGCCTATTTTTCTGTGGCTAGTGAGCCTTATCTCTCCTTCTTTCCTAGGCGTTGTGAAGACCCTGTTTCTCTAGATGTGTAGCTGCAAGCTCACTAGACAGATAAACTCAAGTCGTAAAACATGTTTGTTTTTGAAATGTAAGAAATGATGTAATGCATGTCTTAATTAATTGAATAACTGTCTTTGTTTCTCACTTCTGTAATATGCTTACCCCTGCACAGATCTCCCCCCACCCCACGAAATGCTTAAAAGGTAATTTAAGTCTTTGTTCAGGGCTCAGTCCTTTGGATGCTAATCTGACTGGGCCAGTGCACCTAAATAATAACTATCCTCCTGAACCCCATTGGTCTCTCTGATTCCTTAACAATCCTGCAACATTTCTGGGGACTCATCCAGGATTGGAGATGACAGATTTACTGTCTCCTTTGCCTATGGGACTACAGCCCTGTGGCCATGGGAGACCTGGCATCCAAGGCATACCACGAGGGAGCTTCACCTGGATGGAGACTGGCTCTTCCCCCATCCTGGCAGCCTGCCTGGCAGTGCAATGGAGCCAGGGGTGGGGCTGCAGTATGATACCAGCACTTCAGGAACCATGGTAAGGAGCAAGGGCCCAAGGCAGGGAAGCCCATCCCACAAGGACAAAGGGGAGCTTCATCACCTCCCAGGGAACAACCACTAATCCAACCCAGAATGGCTGGGGGTGGTAGGAGTCGCTTGCCAATTTGGATGAACCTCATGTCCCCACTAACAAAGTGAAAGTGGTTCATTGGATCTGGAGACAGGAACTGGGAGTGTGTGGGTGCATGTAAACCTACCCGGGACATGAGAGAAGCTCATTTCATCTGATGAGAAGTCCTGGGGTAGGAGTGGTGTGTGTATGTGTGAGAATGTGGGAGCCTAACTAGGCTCACCTGGGACATGAGAGAGGCTTGTTTCATCTGATGAGGAGTCCTGGGGCAGGGGAGATGTGTGAAAGTGTGTGAAAGAGACAGTGTTGGGAGAGGCCAATGTGGGGAGTGACAGGAGTCATAGATCCCTTAGCATGGGCTGTGTGCTTCGAGGTGAGTGTGGGGGAAATTAGAACTAGGACGCTGCATATGGCTGATAGGACCAGCTTCATGGACAGCTTCATGGCTGTAGCAGGCTGTGACAGGGGAAGGCATGTTCCTGGCTAAGCAGCATCCAAAACTCCCATAACAGGACCTGGTCTGGTGGACCCAAGAGTGAAAGTGTGCCACAAGGGAGGAAATGGGATGGAAAGTGTCAAAACCAACTCCTTTGGAGTGCATGATAAAGTATTTAAAAAAAAGGATTTAGAGGTGATTATGGCATGAAACTGGATGCTCAAAAATTAAGGACATATTGTGAGATAGATTGGCCTGCTTTCAAAGTGGGGTGGCCCTCTGAAGGTACAAAAGACAGGAAATTAATTGGCCGTGTGTTTAAGGTGGTCACTGGAGTTGGAGGACAACCAGGATACCCAGACCAGTTTCCCTACATAGACTCTTGGCTCAGTGTGGCACAAACTTGCCCCAATTGTTTACAGCCCTGCCTAGAGGGATACTGCAAGGCATTAGTGGCTCGGGCACCCAACCGAAGAAAGCAGAGGAACCTAAAGCCCCTAGCATCTCCCAGGAAAAGGAATCCCTGAAGCCTCAGCCAAAACCAGTTCTTCAGGCCCCACCAGAGGAAACAGAATGTCAGCCCCCATATGTGCCAGTCTACCCGTCTTTGGCCAGAATAAGGCAGGAGGCAGAGTCAGGAGCATCTGGAGAGTCAGGCTTGGAGGAAAGTGAGGCTCAGTCTCCCCTCAAAGAGTAACAGAAGCCCCCGTTAGAGAAAAACAGGGAAGATGGACAGGGCGAGGCAGCTGGGCACCTCTGCTCAGGCCAACCACAGGCTTTGCAGATGCCACTTTGAGAGACCAGGATACAAGTTTATGATGACCAGGGGCAGACACAAGGTGGCTCTAGGGTTTACATTTATCAGCCTTTCTCCACTACTGATCTCTTAAATTGGAAACAGCACACCCCTTCCTATACAGAAAAGCCTCAGGCTCTCATTGATTTGGTGAATTCTATTATTATGACACACAACCCAACCTGGCCAGATTGTCAACAACTTTTGCTAACTTTATTTAATACAGAGGAGCATAGGAGAGTTAATCAGGCAGCTCTCAGCTGGTTAGAAGGGGAAGCCCCAGAGGCCACCCCTAACCCATGCCAGTTCACTGTGGAGCAATACCCACATGAGGCAAGGGACGTGGAATGGCTGCAGCTATAAAGAAAGGCACTCCCAAATGGGAAAAAAGCAGGAGGAAGGAAGGCAATGAATATGAGTAAAATATCAGAAGTGTGCCAAAAGCCTGATGAAAGCCAAAGTGCATTCTATGAAAGGCTTTGCGAGGCATATAGGCTGTACTCTCCAATTATTCCAGAGGCTCCTGAAAACCAAAATATGATAAAAATGACCTTTGTCAGGCAAGCTCAGGGAGACGTAAGATGAAACCTTCAGAAGCCAGAAGGCTTTGCAGGGAAACACATTAGTGAACTCCTGGAAATAGCAAACAAAGTATACATAAACCGGGAAGAAAGGAAGAAAGAAAAACCAGAAATAGAAACAAAGAGACAGCTTGATTTATAGCTGCTGCACTAGCAGACATTAACCCTGGATTTGCTAGAGGGCATGGCTGAGGCAGAGGCTGAGGAAGGGGGAAGACAAGACCAGGAGAGGAAAGCCAGTCTTGGTTGGACAGGAACCAATGTGCAAGGTGCAGGCAAATGGGCCACTGGAAAGATGAGTGCCCCGAAAAGGAAAAAGATGGAGATGATGGTCAATTGTCTAACACCCGAGTGTGGCATTCTGTTGCTATTCATGTCTCAAAGGCAGATCCTGATCTGATTGGCTTAGGGGGCTAAGAATTTTGAGGACTGAGACAGACTGGGCTCCATATTTTTAGGCCATGGGGAGCCTATGGTGTCTATGGAAGTAGGGGGCTGATTAATGGATTTTTTGGTTGATACTGGTGCTGATTACTCTGTGGTAACTCACCCAATTAGACCCCCCACAAAGAACGGTGCTACTATCGTAGGGGCTACTGGGGCCAAGGAAAAGAAACCTTTATGCAAATCCAGGGGATGTGTTATTGGGGCACAAAAAGTACAGCATGAGTTTCTATATATGCCAAATTGTCCAGTGCTCTTGTTAGGGAGAGACTTACTCCAGAAACTGCAGGCACAAATTTCCTTTATACCTAAAGGGAATATGACCCTGGAGATAGAGGTGCTAAAGGCAATGGGTATTGACCCTGACTGTCCCAAGGGCTGAGGAGTGGCAGCTCTATGAACTGTGTGCCAGAAGGCCTCTGGAGCCAGACCTACACAATATGTGGGGGATGCTTTTCAAGGTACCACGTGTATAGGCTGAGGAAAACCCCCCTGGACTTGCTGCAAACAGACCCCTGGGTGGTAGTAGAGCTTAACCCTCATGCTGCCCCGGTATGAGTCCGTCAATACCCACTACCTAGAGAGGAAATTGAAGGAATAACAAAACATCTAAATCAGCTCTATGAACATGGAATTATAGTGAAATGCAAGTCCTCCTGGAATACTCCTCTGCTGCCTATGAGCAAGCCAAATGGTGAATACAGGCCAGTGCAGGATCTCCAGGCGGTAAACAAGGCCACTGTGACTATCCAGGCCATAGTACCCAACCCATACACAATGTTGGGACAGATTCCTGCTGAGGCCATGTGGTTCACATGTCTGGACTTAAAGGATGCCTTCTTTTGTTTGAAGCTTGCTCCCCAAAGTCAGCCTATATTTGCCTTCCAGTGGGGGCAATCGCAATATGCCTGGACAAGGCTGCCGCAAGGATTTAAGAATTCTCCTACCATTTTTGGTGCTGGGAAAACTGGCTAGCCATATGTAGAAAGCTGAAACTGGATCCCTTCCTTACACCTTATACAAAAATTAATTCAAGATGGATTAAAGACTTAAATCTTAGACCTAAAACCTTAAAAACCCTAGAAGAAAACCTAGGCAATACCATTCAGGACATAGGCATGGGCAAGGACTTCATGTCTAAAATACCAAAAGCAATGGCAACAAAAGCCAAAGTTGACAAATGGGATCTAATTAAACTAAAGAGCTTCTGCACAGCAAAAGAAACCACCATCAGAGCGAACAGGCAACCTACAGAATGGGAGAAAACTTTTGCAATCTACTCATCTGACAAAGGGCTAATATCCAGAATTTACAATGAACTCAAACAAATTTACAAGAAAAAAACAACCCCATCAAAAAGTGGGTGAAGGATATGAATAGACACTTCTCAAAAGAAGACATTTATGCAGCCAAAAGACACATGAAAAAATGCTCATCATCACTGGCCATCAGAGAAATGCAAATCAAAACCACAATGAGATATCATCTCACACCAGTTAGAATGGCGATCATTAAAAAGTCAGGAAACAACAGGTGCTGGAGAGGATGTGGAGAAATAGGAACACTTTTACACTGCTGGTGGGACTGTAAACTAGTTCAACCATTGTGGAAGACAGTGTGGCGATTCCTTAGGGATCTAGAACTAGAAATACCATTTGACCCAGCCATCCCATTACTGGATATATACTCAAAGGATTATAAAACATGCTGCTATAAAGACACACGCACACGTATGTTTATTGCAGCACTACTCACAATAGCAAAGACTTGGAACCAACCCAAATGTCGATCAATGATAGACTGGATTAAGAAAATGTGGCACATATACACCATGGAATACTATGCAGCCATAAAAAATGATGAGTTCATGTCCTTTTTAGGGACATGGATGAAACTGGAAACCATCATTCTCAGCAAACTATCGCAAGGACAAAAAACCAAACACCACATGTTCTCACTCATAGGTGGGAATTGAACAATGAGAACACATGGACACAGGAAGGGGAACATCACACACTGGGGTCTGTTGTGGGGTGGGGGAGGGGGGAGGGATAGCCTAATGTTAAATGAGTTAATGGGTGCAGCGCACCAACATGGCACATGTATACATATGTAAGAAACCTTCACGTTGTGCACATGTACCCTAAAACTTAAAGTATAATTAAAAAAAAAAAAAATTCTACCATTTTTGAGGAGGCCTGGGCCACAGATCTTGAGGCTTTTGCGCCACCTAGTGACAATTGTGTGCTATTACAATACATTGATGATTTGTTATTCACTGTCCCCATGAAGGAGGAATGCCTCCAAGGAACAGAGAGGCTTCTTCACCTGCTGTGTGAAGCTGGTTATAAAGTGTCCAAGGACAAGGGAAAAGTCTGTTTTTGAGAGGTTGGATATCTACGATTCATGGTATCCCAAGGCCAGCCCAGGCTTGGAAGTGCACGCAAGGAGGCTGTATGTGCATTGCCCACCCCAGTTACAAGTGGCAGGTCAGGGAATTTCTAGGTGCGGCAGGATTCTGCCGAATCTGGATTCCAAACTTCTCCCTTATAGCAAGGCTCCTCCCTTATATGAGGCTACCAAAGGAAAGGAAAGGAAAGAGAGCCCCTCCTATGGGAAAAGGAACAGGAAAAGGCCTTCAAGGATATAAAGGAAGCTCTCATCCAGGCCCCAGCACTTGGGTTGCCAGATGTAAAAAAAGCCCTTCTTTTTGTATGTGGATGAATGAAAGGGAATGGCAGTGGGAGTCTTAACTCAGTTGTTGGGCTGTTGGCATCAGCTGGTAGCTTACTGGACCTTCGTGGCCTTAGGTTGGCCCAATGCCTCAGGGCATTGGCAGCTACCACAATCCTTATAGAAGATACCAACAAGCTAGCCCTAGGTCAGAAGTTAATAGTTCGGGTGCCACACGCTGTAGTCACCTTAATGGAGCCAAGAGGACATCGTTGGCTGTCCAATTCTAGAATGCTAAATTATCAAGGACTTCTGTGTGAAAATCCCCAGATAACACTAGAGACTGTAAATACCTTGAACCCAGCTACCCTGCTGTCTGTGGAGAAACCCGATTGGAAGGGCGGTGGGTTGCCTCACTGCTGGCAGGACCTTCCCCACTGTTGCATAAATATGGTGGACGAAGTGTTCTCGAGCCAGGAAGATCTCAGAGATACCCACTTGGAGAGCCCAGATGTTGAATACTTCACTGATGGTAGCAGTTTCATAACAGATGGGGTGCGATATGCAAGGTATGTAGTGGTGATCCAACACTCGGTAGTCGAGGCTCAAGCCTTACCTTCTGGGACTTCCACTCAGAAGGCTGAATTAAAAGCCTCAGAAGGAGGAGTACGTGGAAAATTTAATTTAACCAACTGTTGCCAAGAAATTGATGATAATGGCTTAACTGTCATGGAAATCACAGCTAGAATGAACAAGTTGGTCCATGTTCCAGTTCAGATTTGGTCCGGGTGGTCCCTGGATTCCTTGTTTGGAGGATGGTTCTTAGCTTTTGGAGGATTCAAAACCCTCTGGCGGGTTCTTGCTTATTCTTGGTATCTGCCTCATCCTCCCTTGCCCTTTACCCCAGTTTGTTAGGAGTATACAGTCAACTATAGAGGCAATAGTAACCTGACACACTACTGTGCAGTTGATAGCATTAACAAAATATCAGCCGCTGCCAGTAGAAGAAGCGCAGCTCCGTGAAGAGGTGGCAAACAGTGGTGCTTTCTATTAACACTTTTGTTATAAAAAGCACCAAAGGAAGGAATGGAACAGGAATTAAAAGAAATTAAAGAATGTGTAAGCAGAAACTCAGTTGCATGTAAGAAAACCCAGTTCCCCCTGAGAAACAGAAAGAGCTGGAGTCTTTTAAAAATTAACTGCCTGTTTTTCTGTTGCTAGTGAGCCTTATCTCTCCTCCTTTCCCAAGCATTGTGAAGACCCTGTTTCTCTAGCTGTGCAGCTGCAAGGGCACTAGACAGATAAACTCAAGTTGTAAAACATGTTTTTCCTTGAAAAGTAAGAAATGATGTAATGCATGTCTCAATTAATTGAATAACTGTCTTTGTTTCTCGCTTCTGTAATATGCTTCCCCCTGCACAGATCTCCCCCGACCCCACGAAATGTTTAAAAGGTAACTTAACTCTTTGTTCAGGGCTCAGTCCTTTGGATGTTAATCTGACTGGGCCAGTGCACCTAAATAATAAATATCCTCCTGAACCCCATCAGTCTCTCTGATTCCTTAACAATCCCACAACAATCTCACATCAGTTAGAATGGTGATCATTAAAAAGTCAGGAAACAACAGATGCTGGAGAGGATGTGGACAAATAGGAACATTTTACACTGTTGGAAAAAGTGTAAATTAGTTCAACCATTGTGGAAGACAGTGTGGTGATTCTTCAAAGATCTAGAACCAGAAATACCATTTGACCCGGCAATCCTATTATTGGGTATATACCCAAAGGATTATAAATCATTCTACTATAAAGACACATGCACACATATGTTTATTGCAGAATTATTCACAATAGCAAAGACTTAAAACCAACCCAAATGCCCATCAGTGATAGACTGGATAAAGAAAATGTGGCACATATACACCATAGAATATTATGCAGCCATAAAAAAGGATGAGTTCATGTCCTTTGCAGGGACGTGGATTAAGCTGGAAACCATCATTCTCAGCAAACTAATACAGGAACAGAAAACCAAACACCACATATTCTCACTCACAAGTGGGAGTTGAACAATGAGGACACATGGACACAGGGAGGGGAATATCACATGCTGGGGCCTGTTGTGGGATGGGAGACTAGGGGAGGGATAGCATTAGGAGAAATACCTAATGTCGATGATGGGTTGATGGGTGTAGCAAACCACAATGGCACATGTATATCTGTGTAACAAACCTGCATGTTTTGCACATGTATTCCAGAACTTAGAGTATAATAAAATAAAAGTGGGCAGAGGACATGGACAGACACTTTTCTTTTTCTAATTTATTTTAGATTTGGGGCACGTGTGAAGGTTTGTTACATAGGTAAACATGTATTATGGAAGTTTGTTGTACATATTTTTTCATCAACCAGGTATTAATCCCAGTACCCATAGTTATCTTTTCTGCTTCTCTCTCTCTTTCCAACCTCCCCTCTCAAGTGGACCCCAGTGTTTATTGTTTTCTTCTTTGTGTTCATAAGTTCTAATGATTTAGCTCCCATTTATAAGTGAGACCATGTATTTGGTTTCGTGTTCTTGTGTTAGTTTGCTAAGGATGATACCCTCCAGCTCCATCCATGTTCCTGCAAAAGACATACTCTCACTCTTTTTTATGGCTGCATAATAATCCATGGTGTGTAAGTACCACATTTTTATTAATCTGTCATTGATGGGCATTCAGGTTGATTCCATGTTTTTGTTATTGTCGATAGAGCTGTAATGAACATTTGCAACAGACACTTTTCAAAAGAAGACACACATATGACCGACTATTATGAAAAAATGCTCAATATCACTGGTCATTAGAGAAATGCAAATCAAACCACAATGAGATGCCATCTCACACTAATCAGAATGGCTATTAATAACAAGTCAAAAAGTAACAGATGCTGGCTAGGTTGTGGAGAAAAAGGAATGCTTTTACACTGTTGTTGGGAGTGTAAATTCATTCGACCATTGTGAAATACAGTGTGGTGATTCCTCAAAGACCTAAAGAAAGAAATACCTTTCAACCCAGTAGTCCCATTATTGGGTATATACCCAAAGGACTAGAAACTCTTCTATTATAAAGACATATGCACACGTATGTTCATGGCAGCACTATTCACAGTAACAAATACATGGAATCAACCTAAATGCCCATCAGTGACAGACTGGACCAAGAAAATTGGTACATATATACACCATGCATACATAAAATTGGTACATGTATATACTATGCAGCCATAAAAAAGAACAAGATTGTGTCCTTTGCAGGGACATGGATGGAGCTGAAGGCCATTATACTTAGCAAACTAAATGCTGGAACAGAAAACCAAATACCACATGTTCCCATTTATAAGTGGGAGCTAAAGGTGGGAGGAGGGAGAGGATCAGGAAAAATTACAAATGGGTATTAGGCTTAATACCTAGGTGATAAAATAATCTGTACAACGAATCCTCATTATGCAAGTTTGCCTATGTAACAAGCCTGCACATGTACCCCTGAACTTAAAATAAAAGTTAAAAAAGATTTTCTTATAAAAAAAGTGGTATGGATAAATTTAAATTTCTAATGAGCAGCAGTGATTTTTTTAGTATAAGCATGTCCCATGAGATATTTTGGATATCATTACACTAAAAATTATTTGTTCTTTATCTGAAATTTGAATTAAATGGAACCTCCTATGTTTTATTCAGTTAAATAAAATACTGAATATTTGGGTGAAATAAAATTTCCTATGAACAGTGAATAATTTTGAGTTTTATTGCATCTCTTGCAATATTTGGATATTTTTCAGAAGTATTTGTTGATTATCTTATATTCAAATTTAATTAACTGTCCTTAATTTCATCAGGAAACCCTTTGTGTTTTGCTTCTTGAATTGCACATTTAGCACAGATTAGGAGAATGTACTCAAGGCTAGACAGAGGATCAAATGGAATTCATGTCCTAATTCCATGTACATCTGCATTCAAGGATGTCATATGGCAAAAGAAGAATGCAAGCTCAATACCTTGAGAACAGAAAGAAGACAAAGCATGGTGCAGACATCACCAACTGGAGGATGCACTGGTCTCGAATGACAAAAGCCAGGCCTCCCAGGGTTATATGTCCAATACTAGCAGCACAAAGTGTCAATGTCAATGCCATGGCACAGAATTGGTGAGTTATCCACTCTACAACTGAAAGAAAACACAAACAAGATTTAGCTTCAAATACAGGTGGAGCTTCAATGTCAAAGCCAAGGCTTGGAAAATGTGGATCGAAAATATTGACTTACTTAACAAAACAGTATTTACAATGATGCTAAATGTAGCAGCCCCAGCCAAGAAGCGCAGGGAGCAGTATACGAGGATGGTGGGAGCAAAGGCCGCACAGGTGCCTACAATGGCGAGCTGGAGGTAAGACCATCTGAGCACGAACTTTCTCCCAAACCTGAGAAACAGGGGCACATTAGATAATGGGAACAATAACAACCTTTGGGAAATGTTAGCAAAGGGAAAGCACACTTTGAAACTTAAAGGATGTTTAACAAGTGAAACTTTACACTTAAAACGTTAAAGAATCAACAGTTAATCAATGGCAGGTCTTCTCAGAAGGAATGTTCTCTGTTTGTAAATAGATACTGAGTGTATAAAAGTTTCTTCTCCAATCTGTTGCCAGTAGATCATTGATACAAATTCAAAACATGTAAGACAGGCTGGGGTGTTGAAATGTTAACACACCAGAAATGTCCCTTGTGAAGACAAATTGTTCTACCAAAAAGATACACGCACTCACATGTTCATTGAAGCACTATTCACAGTAGCAAAGGCATGGAATAACCTCAATGCCCACCAATGGTAGACTGGAGTACTATGTAGCCACAAAAAAGAATGAAATCATGTCTTCTGCAGCAACATGGATGCAGATGGAGGCCATTTTCCTAAGTGAATTAATGTAGGAACAGAAAACCAAACATTACAATGTCCTCAACTTATAAGTGGGAGCTAAACGTTAAGTACACAGGGACATAAAGAAGGGAACAATAGATGCTGGGGACTACAAGAGTTGGCAGGGAGGGAGGGGAAAAGGGTTTGAGAAACTACCAATTGGGTACTATGCTAACTACCTGGGTGATGGGTTCATTCATACCCCTAGCCTCAGCATCATGCAATATATTCATGTAACAAACCTGCACATGCACACCTTGAATCTAAAATAAAAGTTGAAATTAAAAAAAGAGAAATATCTCCTGTATTAACATACAGTGCACCATGAACACAAGTTCTCTCCTATGTACTTTAGCATACTAGAGAGTCTGTATAGTGGCTGGGAGGCAAGAGATCTAATTCTATACATGAAATTCTAGGACTGTGCAGGCCATAGGTAAACGGATGTGAAAGGAACATCCATGAAACAATACATCAGAGTGGGTTAAGATTTTCAGGGGAGGGTTAAAAAAATAAAAAGGAAATTCTGTGTTTTATTATTTTCTGGGAAAGAGGACCTCTCTGTAGACAACTTGGACAATGTGGCATGTGGTGAGGCAGAATTTCAGCTCTTGCCAATTGTCATTTGTTACTGTATTGAAGGTCCTAGCTACTGCCAGAAAGAAAATAAAAAGCAAAAGATAGAAAAATAATTGTTCTACCAAAAACACACATGCACTCACATGTTCTTGCAGATGGCATGATTTTGTAGTGGAAAATTTTAGGGAATCCACAAAATGCTACTAGAACTAATTATCAAGTTGGAAGGATGTAAGCTTAATATAGAAAAAGACAATTACCTTCATATATAGTAGCTATGAATAATTAGAAATTAAAATTATGATGAACAACTTTATGGCCTCAAAAACTAAGTTAATTAGAATAAATTTAATGGAAAAATGCATGACTTTTTTCTATAAACCATAAAATATTGCAAAGGGAATTTAAGAAAATCTAAATTAATGGAGAGTGTTATTACATTCACAGCCTATAAAATTCAATATTTTAAAACGGCAATTTTACCAAACTGCTATATAGATTTAATGCAATCCCAATGAAATCCTAAAGAGAATCACCTTTCTGACTCCCAACACCATCGTTGCTTTTCTTTTACATTTACATAAATGAAGTGGTATCGTGTGCAATCATTTTTGGTTGTTCTTGTGGCAAACAAAATGATTTTGGTATTCATCCATGTTATGGTACAGAGTAAGTTCTTCATTCCTTTTTCTGTATAAAAATCCACTATGTGAATATCCTGCATCTTATTTATTCATTCTATTATTAGTGAAATTCTACAGTATTTCTAGTTTGGGGATATCATGAACAGTTGAGTGTGTTATATCCAAAGTATCAATTTGATCATGGCTGTCTCTGCATATGATCAATTAATATTTCCCCCCAGGTTTGTGATAAAGCTCCAAATCCTTAGATTACCTTGCCCCGTCAACTTCAGCTGGTTCTCCACTGTCATCTCCTGCCTGGTACCACTACCTTATCTTGCACCACCCTATGATCCATTAAAATTGGTTTATCTGCATTTTCTCATGGCACTGTCCCAGAGGGCTGGGTTACTGGACTGTTGGAAATCAACCCTCTGACTCTCAACTCTTTTAAGTGTTACTTTTACTGTCATACATTCAGGGTTTCAGGAGAGATACCAGAAGACGTGATGCTGGTGGATGGCAATGGGCACCTCAAGTCCCTCGTCACAATCAGTGGAGACATGGTCGGGCGATGATAATGGTTTCCTGCCATTTCAGAAGACATATGGTAAGTTAGAGGGTACCCCAAACTTCTCATGTCACAGACTGTGACAATATTGTCCTTAGATTACTTACCTTTTGTTGTAAGGCAGAGGTTGTAATACCTCTAAAAAGCTGTTTTTGCAAAGACAAAAAAATCAAGAATCCAGGCATGATTTCTCAGGACACCATCAATGACACCTTGAAATGTACCCTGCAGATTTTAGAAAAATGTCTGCCCCATCACACTTGGAACTATGATCTAATGATCATGCTCCAGGCACAAGCCATCAGCACACAATGTCCAGGAGGGACTGCACATGGTACCCCTTGCTGAGGCTGAATTCCATGTCGTGAAACATGTTCCTTTCTGTTCCCATAGATAACTCTGTTTCATCTTTCTAAACCAAATGTTGTGGCACTTTCTTTCCAAACTCTGTCTTTGGAAAAATTTTAAATTTTTAGTTTTTGTGGGTACATAGTAGGTGTGTATACTTATGGAGTATATGAGAGATTTTGAAACAGGCATACAATGTGTTATAATCACATTAGGGTAAATGGGGCATCCATCACCTCAAGCATTTATCCTTTGTGTTACAAACAATCCAATTATACTCTTTTAGTTATTTTAAAGTGTACAATTAAATTATTACTGACTGCAGTCACCGTGTTGTGTGATCAAATACTAGGTCTTATTCATTCTTTCCATTTTTTTGTGTACCCATTAACCATGCCCACTTTCCCCCTGACACACCCACTACTGCCCTTCCCAGTCTCTGGTAATTATCATTTTACTCTCTATGTCCATGAGTTTAATTGTTTTAGTTTTTAGATCTACAGATAAGTGAGAACATGTGAAGTTTGTCTTTCTTTGCCTGGCTTATTTCACTCAACATAATGATCTACAGTTTCATTCATGTTGTTGCAAATGACAAGATCTCATTCTTTTTTTATGGCTGAATAATACTCTACTTTGTATATGTACCATATTTTCTTTATCCATTCATCTGTTGTGGACACTTAGGTTGCTTCCAAATCTTGGCTATTGTGAATAGTGCTGCAATAAACATGGAGAGCAGATATCCTTTCCTTTTGATATACTGATTTCCTTTTTGGGTGTGTACCTAGCAGTGGGATTGCTGAATCATATAGTAGCTCTACATTTAACTTTTTGAGGAACCTCCAAATTGTTTTCCATGGGAGTTGTACTAAGTTATATTCCCACCAACAGTTCATGAGGGTTCCCTTTTCTCCACATCCTCACCAGCATTTATTATTGCCTGCCTTTTGGATACAAGCGATTTTAACTGGGGTGAGATGATATCTCACTGTAGTTTTGATTTGCATTTTTTCTGATGACCAATGATGTTGAACACATTTTCATATACCTGTTTGTTTTTTGTGTGTCTTCTTTTGAGAAATGTCTCTTCAGATATTTCACCCATTTAAAAATTAAATTGTTAGATTTTTTTTTCCTACAGAGTTGTGCACACTCCTTATATATTCTGGTTATTAATCCCTTATCAGATGGGTAACTTGCAAAATTCCTCCCATTCTGTGGGTTGTCTCTTCCCTTTGTTGATTGTTTCCTTTGTTGTACAGAAGTTTTTTGAACTTGATATGATCCAATTTCTCCATTTTTGCATCGTTTGCCTGTGCTTGTTGTGTATTACTGAAGAAATCTTTGCCCAGTCCAATGTCCTGGAGAGTTTACCCAATGTTTTCTTGCATTAGTTTCATAGTTTGAGGTCTTAGATTTAAATTTTTAATTCATTTTGATTTAATTTTTATATATGGCCAAAGATAGGGGTCTAATTTTGTTCTTTTGCATGTGGATATCCAGTTTCCCAGCACTGTGTATTAAAGAGACTGTCCTTTTCCCCAATGTATGTTTTTGGCACCTTTGTTGATGATGAGTTCACTGTAGATGTATGGATTTTTTTCTGGATTCTCCATTCTGTTCCATTGGTCTATGCATGTGTTTTTATGCCAGTACATCTTGTTTTGGTTACTATAGCTCTGTAGTATAATTGGAAGTCAGGTAATGTGATTCTTCCAGTTTTGTTCTTTTTGCTCATGATAGCTTTGGCTATTCTGGGTCTTTTGTGGTTTCATATATAGTTTAGAATTGTGTTTTCTACATCTGAGAATAATGTAATTGGTATTTTGATAGAGATTGCATTGAATCTGTGATTGTGTTGGGTAGTATGGACATTTCAACAATATTGATTATTCCAATCCATGGACATGAATATCTTTCCATTTTTGGTGTCCCATTCAATTTATTTCGCCAACATTTTAGAGTTTTCATTGTAGGGATCTTTCACTTCTTAGGTTATATTCTAGGTATTTAATTTTATTTGTCACTATTGTAAATGGGGTTACTTTCTTGATTTGTTTTCCAGGTTTTTCACTGTTGGCATATAGAAATGCTACTGATCTTTGTATGTTGATATTTTATCCTGCAACTTTACAGAATTTGGGTATCAATTTGAATAGTTTTTTGGTGGAGGCTTTATGTTTTTCCAAATAGAAGATCATATAGTCTGCAAACAAGGATAATTTGGCTTCTTCCTTTCCAGTTGGGTGCTATTTATATTTTTCTCTTGTCTGATTGCTCTAGTTAGGACTTCCTGTACTATTTTAAATGGCAAGGGTGAATGTGGGCATCCTTGTTGTGTTTCAGATCTTAGAGAAAAGGCTTTCAATTTTTTCCCCATTTCATGTGATACTAGCTATTAGTCTGTCATATATGGCTTTTATTATGTTGAAGTATGTTCCTTCTATACCCAGTTTTTTTTGAGAGATTTTTTAATCATGAAGCAATGTTTAATTTTATCAAATGTTTATTCAGTATTGAGATGATCATCTGGTTTCTGTCCTTCATTCTATTGATATAATGTATCACATCAATTGATTTTTGTATTTTGAACCATCTTTGTATCCCTGGTTCAAAATCCCACTTGGTCATGATGAAAAATCTTTTTAATTTGTTGCTGAATTCAATTTGCTAGTACTTTGTGGAGAATTTTTTAATCAATGTTCTTCAGGCATATTGGCCTGTAGTTTTCTTTTTTTTGAGGTATCTTTGTCTGGTTTTGGTATCTGTGTAATACTAACCTTGTATTATGAGTTTAATATATTTCCTCTGTTTCTATTTTTTGGAATAGTTTGATTGGGATTCGTATGACTTCTTTAAATGTTTGGTAGAATTCAGCAGTGAAGTCATCAGGTCCCAGGCTTTTCCTTACCTGGAGACTTTTTATTACAGCTTCAATCTCATTACTTGTTATTGGTCTGTTCTGGTTTTGGATTTCTTTAGGGTTCAATCTTGGTAGGTTGTATGTATCTAGGAATTTACCCATTTCTTGTATATTTTCCAATTTATTGGCACATAATTGCTAATAGTAGCCTCTAATGACCCTTTGAATTTCTGTGGTATCAGTTGTAATGTCTCTTTTTTCCATCTCTGATTTTATTTACATAGGGTTTCTCTCTTTTTTCTTAGTCTAGCTAAAGGTTTGCCAATTTTGTTTATCTTTCCAGAAAACCAAGTTTTGTTTTGTTGCTGTTTTGCATTCTTTTTTTCATTTTAAATTCCTTTATTATTGCTCTGATCTTTATTTTCTTCTGTTAATTTTTGATTTAATATGCTCTTGCTTTTCTAGTTCTTTAAGATGCATCATTATGTTGTTCGTTTGAAATTTATTTTTTCCTTTTTGATGTAGGCACTTATAGCTCTAAACTTCCCTCTTGGTACCGCTTTTGCTGTATTCCATTGATTTTGGTATATTGCGTTTCCATTATCATTTGTTTCAATATATTTCTCAATTTCCTTCTTAATCTATTCATACCCACTAGTCATTCAGGAGCATACTCTTTAATTTTTATGTATTTGTATAGTTTCCAGAATCTGTCTTGTTGATTTCTGTTATTCCAGTGTGGTCAGAGAAGATACCTGAAATTATTTCAGGTTAAGTCCAGTGTTTCTTTGTTGATTTTCTGTCTGGAAGATCTGTTCAATATTGAAAGTAGGGTGTTGAAATCTCCAGCTATTATTATATTGGGGCCTATCTCTCTCTTTGATATGTAATATTTTCTTTATGTATCTGAGTGCACCAATGTTGTGCGTATATATTTAAAATTTTTACATCCTCTTGCTGAATTGACCCCTTTATCATCTCTTTTTACGTTTTTTTGTCTTGTAATCTATTTTGTCTCATATAAGCATAGCTAATCTTGCTCTTTTTTGGTTTTCATTGGCATGGAATATCTTTTTCCATCCCTTTATTTTCAGTCTATGTGTGTATAGATAAGATGCATTTCTTGTAGGCAACAGATCATTGTTTTTGTTTTTACTATTCAGTCTCTCTCTGTCTTTTGATTGCAGAGATTAGTTCATTTACATTCAATAATATTATTGATAAGTAAGGACTTACTCCTGCCATTGTGTTATTTATTTTCTGGTTGTTTTGTGGTCTTCTCTTTCTTCTTTTTTTCCTTCCTGTCTTCCTTTTAGTGAAGGTGATTTTCTCTGGTGATATGTTTTGGTTTCTTGCTTTTTATTTTTTGTGTATCCATTGTATGTTTTTAGATTTGAGGTTACCATGAGGCCTACAATTAATATCTTATAACTCATTATTTTAAACTGATAGTTAATAGAGATTGCATAAACATGAAAAACAAACAGGCAAAAAGAAAACTAATACAACTGCATACTTTACCTCGATCTCTCTGCTTTTTAACCTTTGTTTCTGTTTATATTTTATTGTACTATCTATATCTTGAAAAGTTGTTTTAGGCTGGGGGCGGTGGCTCACGCCTGTAATCCCAGCAGTTTGGGAGGCAGAGGTGGGTGGATCTTGAGGTCAGGAGATGGAGACCATCCTGGCTAACACGGTGAAACCCTGTCTCTACTAAAAATACAAAAAATTAGCCAGGCGTGGTGGCAGGCGCCTGTAGTCCCAGCTACTCGGGAGGCTGAGGCAGGAGAATGGCGTGAACCCAGAAGGCAGAGCTTGCAGTGAGCTGAGATTGTGCCACTGCACTCCAGCCTGGGTGACAGAGCAAGACTCCGTCTCAAAATAAATAAATAAAAATAAAAATAAAAATAAAATAAAATAAAAAAGTTGTTTTAGTTAGTTTATATGCCACAATTACAGTGTCATAACATCCTGTGATTTTCTGTGTATTTACTACTAGCAGGGAGTTTTATACATTCAGATAATTTCTTATGGCTCATTACTGTTCTTTACTTTCAGGTTGAATAATTTCCTTTAGCATTTCTTGTAGGACAGGTCTGGTGTTGATGAAACCTCTCAGCCTTTGTTTGTCTGGGAAACTCTTTATTTCTCATTCATATTTGAAGGATATTTTTGCCAAATATAGTATTATAGGGTAAAAGTTTTTTTTCTTCTTCAGCACTTTAAGTATATCATGCCACTCTGTCCTGGCCTGTAAGATTTGCATGGAAAAGTCTGCTGCCAGACATATTGGGTCTCCATTGGATGTTATTTGTTTCTTTTCTCTTGCGTGTTTAGGATTCTTTATTTATCCTTGACCTAGGGAGTTGGATTATTAATACCTTGAGGTAGTCTTCTTTGGGTTAAATCTGCTTGATATCCTATGATTTTCTTGTACTTGAATATTGATATCTTTCTCTGTATTTGTGAAGTTCTCTCTTAATAGCTCTTTGAATAAACTGTCTACCCTTGTCTCTCTGTCTTCTTGAAGGCCAATAACCCTTGGATTTATCCTTTTGAGATGATTTTCTAGATGTTGTGGGAGTGCTTCCTTCTTTTTAATTCTTTTCACTTTTGTCTCCTCTGACTCTGTGTTTTTAAATAGCCTGTTTTCAAGCTCACTAATTATTTCTTCTGCTGGATCAATTCTGTTGTTAAGAGATTCTGATGCATTCTTCTATATGTCAATTGCATTTCTTCAACTCCAGAATTTCTGCTTCTTGATTCTTTTTAATTATGTCAATGTGTTTGGTAAATTAATCTAATAGGATTCTGAATTCCTTCTCTGTGTTATCTTGAATTTCTTCATTTTTTCTCAATACCATTATTTCGAATTTTCTATCTGAAAGGTCACATATCTGTCTCTCTAATATTGGTCCCTGGTACCTTATTTAGTTTGTTTAGTGAAGTCATGATTTCCTAGATGGTCTTGATGTTTGTGGATGCTTTTTGGTGCCTGGGCATTTAAACGTTAGATATTCATTGTGGTTTTCACAGTCTGGGCTTTGCTCATACTCGTCCTTCCTGGGTAGACTTTTCAGATATTCAAAGGGGCTTGAGTGTTGTGATCGAAGTTTTTGATCACTGCAACCACATCTGCATTAGGGGGCCTCCAAACATAGTAATGCTGTAGTTCTTGCAGACTGCCTTGGTGGTCTTGGATAAGATCTGGAAAAATTATTTGGACCAGCAGGCAGAGACTCTTGTTTTTTTTCTTTATTTTCTCCCAAACAAATGGAGTCTTTCTCTCTGTTCTGAGCTGCTTGTAGCTAGTGATGGGATGACAAAAACTCCCTGAGGCCACTACCACTAGGACTGTCCTGGGTCAGACCTGAAGACAGCATAGCCCTGGGTCTTGGCCAAGGCCCAAGGTAAGCATTTCCTTGTTACCACCTATATTTGCTAAAGGTCCTAGGGTTCTACAATCAGGAGGTGGTGAAACCAGCCAACCTTGTGTCCTTCCTTTCAGGGTGGCAAGTTCCCCTGGGCCCCAGGCAAATCCAGAGATGCTGTACAGGAGCCAGGGCTTGGAGTTGGAAACCTTATAAATCTACCCATCATTCTATTCTACTGCAGCTAAGCTGCCACCAAAACCACAAGACAAAATCCTTTCCACTCTTCTCTCCCCTTTCCACCAGAAGAGGAATCTGTCTGTGTGTCCAATACCACCACAGGCCCATGTGGAGTACTTCCAGGGTGATTATTAACTTATGGTCCAAGGGCTCTTTGGTCAGCTTGTGGTGAATGCTTCTAGACCTGGGACTCACCCTTTAGGGCAGTGGGCTCCCATCTGGCCCAGAGTAGGTCTAGAAATGCTGCCCAAGAGCTAAGACCTAGAATTGGGAACCCCAAAGGCCTACTTGGTGGTCTTCCCCACCGCGGCTGAGCTGGTACCTAAGGTGCAAGACAAAGTCCCCTTTATTCTTCCCTCTCCTTTTCTCAAGCAGAAGGAGTCTCTCCTTGTAGCCACCACAGATGTGAATATGCTGGGCCACACCTGAAGTCAGCATATCTCGGAGTCTCTCCCAAGGTCAATGACATGTATTACCTGGTTACCACTGCTGATTATTTAGGAGCCAAGGGATATTTAGTTAGCAGGTACTATTTCCTGCCAGGACTGGGCCCTTCTCTTTAAGGCAGCAGATTCCCTTCTGGCCCAGGGTGTGTCTAGAAATGTCATCCAGGAGTTAGGTCCTCAAATGAAGGGATCATGACTCTGCCCAGTGCCCTCTCCTACTGTGGCTGAGCTGGTATCCAAGTTGTGAAAAAAAGTCATCTTTACTTTTCCCTCTCCTCTCCTCAAATGGAATGAAGGAGTCTCTTTTGGAGGTGCAAGGTGCATTGTCTATGGTTGGGGAGGGAGTGATGTAAGCACTCCATTAGCCACCCAAGCTGTTTTCTCATTAGATCCTGTGCTCCCCATGTCCACTGGCTCTTAGCCCAGCCCAGCAGTAGAACTTGCCTAGAAGTTGCAGTCCTTGTGGCCTAGACAGTCTTTCAAGTTTGTTTAGGACGAGAGCACTTTAGCCTGTGATGGCAAGGCTTACCAAAACTCATATTCTGGACACTGGGATGGGTGATTCACCTCTGTGGCTATGGCTGGTCTAAATGCTTCCTTCATGAGTGCTGGCTGAGTTCTGCCCTGTGTTGGCAGCACTGAGTCCCAATGCAAAGTCCCGTAATTGCTGTGCTCTTCCTCCCCCAAGTGCACAGATTCTCTGTGCCACATGGCCAGTGCTGGGGGATGGAGATGGAGTGTTGTCAGCAATTCAAGACTGTCTTTCCTACCCCCTTCAATGAAGTTAAAATCAGGTACTATGATCATTCACTTGATTTTTGGTTCTTATGAAGGTACATTTTTGTGTAGATAGTTTTCAAGTTTGGTATTCCTGTGGGGAGGACAATCAGTGGAAGCTTCTGTTCTGTCATCTTGCTCTGCCTCCCCTGGGATTTATCGAAACCCTATTTTGAAACACCCCCAGGTCAGATGGAGATGAAATTTCTGTGTCTTGTGCACAGCACACACATTTTAAAAAATAGCACTCACCACACTCACCATAATTTTCCTTTTGTGTCTACAAATCCCTGGGGACCAAGGGAGCAACAGGATAGTGTGATTTCCAAAAATATTTCTAGATGAAAAATGTTTCATGAATTGATGAAAATACCCTTGAAGAGAGCTATGCTCCATAGACACTCACCTGTCTGACAAATGGCCATATAGGTTGCCTCCCACCATCATTCCAGCCATGAATAGAAATTTAGCTACTGAATTCAGTGGTTGAGATTCGCATACCAGATCCCACTGGAAGAAAAGGAAACCCTCATATCAATGCTTATAGCCCCTCAGTGTAACCTTATCAAAATGTCTTAAAATAGCCTGCAAGTTTCATTCTATCTTCCTCCATAGCTTCCCTTTTCTGCATTACCCGATATTCACTGTTCAGGTCTCAACTTAAGCACAACTTTCTCTTGGAAGCTATTCCTAAACTTTTAGGTATTATTAGTGCCCAGTTTTATTCCATACTAAATGGTTCTCAACCTTGGCCACACAGTGAAATCATTTGAGAACCTTTAAATATTTTTGGTTGCCTAAATTTCACCCCTAGACTTTCTCATATGATTGTTGTAAGATATAGTCTGGACATGGAGGTTTTCAGTAATTTCCCAGAGGTTTATAATTTTCAACCACAGGCTGAGCATTCTTGACTTAGCAGAATATTTTTTAACACATTATTCATAAATGCTTGCTTAAATTTTGGTTTTACTAAGGATAAAAGCACTATGATAGCAGGGTCACATCTACTTTTGAATTCATTAGACTCATTAAATGTGCAGGTATCTGGCATTCAGTAGAGAAGCAATTAATGTTTGCTGAAAGAATGAAGAATAAGCACCTACATGTGACTAAAGGCTGGAAGCACAATCATTTCTTGTGTTATTCTAAACACCCAGGTCATGTACACAAGAGAGGAAAATGAGGCCTCTTACCTTAGTCACAATGGTGGAAGGGAAGGAGCTTTGGTCATAGACCCAGCCATCCACACAGGGCTCTGTATCTGGCTCACTCGTGTTGGGGAAGGTCCCATTCAGATGAATGAGCTCCCACTGGGGATGGACAAAGCAATGACACTTCTCTGGCCTCAGATTTGAGTCGAATGGGATGGAGATTCTCAGGAGGGCATCCTGGCTGAGGGTCCGAGGGTCATTGTCAGGGATAGTGTCATTGTCCAGTATATGAACCCAGCAGCGATGATCAGGTATGAATGCTGCGAAGTTCTCCAGCCGAGTTTGATGGTATACTATAACATTGAACATTATAAGGAAAACCATCTGAAGGATCTGGAATCTCCCCAGGCCTCCAACTTGATCTAGGAGGTCCTGAAAGGCCATTGAGGCTGGACAAGTGATCCCCAAGAGGAGACAAAATGACTGTATCCAGATAAGTTCAAAGAGAAAATATTTCCTTTCCTTAAATCACACTAAGTGTGTGTGTTGATCCTGACCCCACTCTCTTCTTAATGGGCCCTCTCTCCCCTCTGCAGCAAGGTCACGGAAGCAATTTCCTCAAGTAGTTTTGGGGTCAGGTAGCTATCTGTTTTCTTTAGGGTCACATAAGAAATAATTGGCTCAGATACTTCCAACCATTTTCAATGAAATGTGTTTAAACATTAGATATCTACTTATTGATGTCTTTAGTAGCTCCCCAATAGCAGCATTGAACTTTGGTCTCCACATTTTTTTGCAAACAAACTAAAATAAATCTGCTACTTGGTATGCAGTCTTTTCAGAACGTGTAATCTGTGGGACTCAAAGGCAAAGTGCTTTTTCTTTTCTTTGTGAAAAGAACAGAAAGCAAATGTCTTTCTTGTTAAGTACCAATTTTTGATTAAGGGTTAATAAACACAATCTGAGTTGAATTAAAATGAGTAATATGGTGCAAACCTTCCATTTTGTTGACTGATGTTCTGCTTCATGCCAAATCATACCACAAACTCACACTGGAAGTAAATTACTTCAAATGTGGGGAGAGTGGGTAGTGATAAGAACCAGAGGAGTAAGCCAGTGCTAAGCTCATATGGAAGTTTACTTTTACTGGCTTATTGATTCTTTCAGATATTATTTGTGGGGACATTTTATGTGTCAGTATCTTGAATAATGTGTACAACCAGGTTCAAAAATCTTACAGTTCAGTGAGTAAGATGGAGTACATAAACAATTGTAATCTGATATTGTAAATATTATGTGAGACGCACAATGTGCTATGGAAGAATTGCAGACAAAATATAGGAGAAAATTGCACCTTGATTAGGACTAAAATTCTTTAAAATGTATACCTCATTGAGGTATAATTCATTTACCATACAGTTCACCCTTTTTAAAAAATTTTTATTTATTTATTTATTTATATTATACTTTAAGTTCTAGGGTACATGTGCACAACGTGCAGATTTGTTACATATGTATACATGTGCCATGTTGGTGTGCTGCACCCATTAACAAGTTATTTACATTAGGTATATCTCCTAATGCTATCCCTCCCCCATCCCCCAACCCCAAGACAGGCCCCGGTGCATGATGTTCCCCTTCCTGTGTCCAAATGTTCTCATTGTTCAATTCCCACCTATGAGTGAGAACATGCGGTGTTTGGTTTTTTTGTCCTTGAGATAGTTGGTTGAGAAGGATGGTTTCCAGCTTCATCCATGTCTCTACAAAGGACATGAATTCATCATTTTTATGGCTGTATAGTATTCCATGGTGTATATGTGCCACATTTTCTTAATCCAATCTATCATTGGTGGACATTTGGGTTGGTTCCAAGTCTTTGCTATTGTGAATAGTGCCACAATAAACATACGTGTGCATGTGTCTTTATAGCGGCATGATTTATAATCCTTTGGGTATATACTCAGTAATGGGATGCCTGGGTCAAATGGTATTTCTAGTTCTGGATCCTTGAGGAATCACCACACTGTGTTCCACAATGGTTGAACTAGTTTACAGTCCCACCAACAGTGTAAAAATGTTCCTATTTCTCCACATCCTCTCCAGCACCTGTTGTTTCCTGACTTTTTAATGATTGCCATTCTAACTGGTGTGAGATGGTTTCTCATTGTGGGTTTGATTTGCATTTCTCTGATGGCCAGTGGTGATGAGCATTTTTTCATGTGTCTTTTGGCTGCATAAATGTCTTCTTTTGAGAAGTGTCTGTTCATATACTTTGCCCACTTTTTGATGGGGTTCTTTTTTTCTTGTAAATTTGTTGGAGTTCATTGTAGATTCTGGATATTAGCCCTTTGTCAGATGAGTAGATTGCAAAATTTTGTTGCCATTCTGTAGGTTGCCTGTTCACTCTGATGGTAGTTTCTTTTGCTGTGCACAAGCTCTCTAGTTTAATTATACCCCATTTGTCAATTTTGGCTTTTGTTGTTTTAGACATGAAGTCCTTGCCCATGCCTATGTCCTGAATGGTATTGCCTAGTTTTTCTTCTAGGGTTTTTATGGTTTTAGGTCAAAGATTTAAGTCTTTAATCCATCTTGAATTAATTTTTGTGTAAGGTATAAGGAAGGGATCCAGTTTCAGCTTTCTACATATGGCTAGCCAGTTTTCCCAGCACCATTTATTAAATAGGGAATCCTTTCCCCATTTCTTCTTTTTGTCAGGTTTGTCAAAGATCAGATAGTTGTAGATATGTGGCATTATTTCTGAGGGCTCTGTTCTGTTCCATTGGTCTATATCTCTGTTTTGGTACCAGTACCATGCTGTTTTGGTGACTGTAGCCTTGTAGTATAGTTTGAAGTCAGGTAGCATGATGCTTCCAGCTTTGTTCTTTTGGCTTAGGATTGACTTGGCAATGCGGGCTCTTTTTTGGTTCCATATGAACTTTAAAGTAGTTTTTTCCAATTGTGTGAAGAAAGTCATTGGTAGCTTGATGGGGATGGCATTGAATCTATAAAAGACCTTGGGCAGTATGGCCATTTTCACGATATTGATTCTTCCTACCCATGAGCATGGAATGTTCTTCCATTTGTTTGTATCCTCTTTGATTTCATTGAACAGTGGTTTGTAGTTCTCCTTGAAGAGGTCCTTCACATCCCTTGTAAGTTGGATTCCTAGGTATTTTATTCTCTTTGAAGCAATTGTGAATGGGAATTCACACATGATTCGGCTCTCTGTTTGTCTGCTATGGGTGTATAAGAATGCTTGTGATTTTTGCACATTGATTTTGTATCCTGAGACTTTGCTGAATTGGTTATCAGCTTAAGGAGATTTTGGGCTGAGACGATGGGGTTTTCTAGATATACAATCATGTCATCTGCAAAGAGGGACAACTTGACTTCCTCTTTTCCTAATTGAATTCCCTTTATTCCCTTCTCCTGCCTGATTGCCCTGGCCAGAACTTCCAACACTATGTTGAATAGGAGTGGTGAGAGAGGGCATCCCTGTCTTGTGCCAGTTTTCAAAGGGTATGCTTCCAGTTTTTGCCCATTCAGTGTGATATTCACAGTGGGTTTGTCATAAATAGCTCTTATTATTTTGAGATTCATCCCATCAATACCTAATTTATTGAGAGTTTTTAGCATGAAGGGTTGTTGAATTTTGTCAAAGGCCTTTTCTGCATCTATTGAGATAATCATGTGGTTTTTGTCTTTGGTTCTGTTTATATGCTGGATTACTTTTATTGATTTGCATATGTTGAGCCAGCCTTGCATCCCAGGGATGAAGCCCACTTGATCATGGTGGATAAGCTTTTTGATGTGCTGCTGGATTCAGTTTGCCAGTATTTTATTGAGGATTTTTGCATCAATGTTCATCAAGGATATTGGTCTAAAATTCTCTTTTTCTGTTGTGTCTCTGCCTGGCTTTGGTATCAGGATGATGCTGGCCTCATAAAATGAGTTAGGGAGGATTCCCTCTTTTTCTATTGATTGGAATACTTTCAGAAGGAATGGTACCAGCTCCTCCTTTTACCTCTGGTAGAATTCGGCTGTGAACCCATCTGGTCCTGGACTTATTTTGGTTGGTTAACTATTAATTATTGCCTCAATTTCAGAGCCTGTTATTGATCTATTCAGAGATTCAACTTCTTCCTGGTTTAGTCTTGGGCAGGTGTATGTGTCGAGGAATTTATCCATGTCTTCTAGATTTTCTAGTTTATTTGCATAGAGGTGTTTATAGTATTGTCTGATGGTAGTTTCTATTTCTGTGGAATTGGTGGTGATATCCCCTTTGTCATTTTTTATTGCATCTACTTGATTTTTCTCTCTTTTGTTCTTTATTAGTCCTGCTAGCTGTCTATCAATTTTGTTGATCTTTTCAAAAACCAGCTCCTGGATTCATTGATTTTTTGAAGGGTTTTTTGTGTCTCTGTTTCCTTCAGTTCTACTCTGATCTTAGTTATTTCTTGCCTTCTGTTGGTTTTGAATGTGTTTGCTCTTGCTTCTCTAGTTCTTTTAATTGTGATGTTAGGGTGTCAATTTTAGATCTTTCCTGCTTTCTGTTGTAGGCATTTAGTGCTATAAATTTCCCTCTACACACTGCTTTGAATGTGTCCCAGAGATTCTGGTATGTTGTGTCTTTGCTCTCATTGGTTTCAAAGAACATCTTTATTTCTGCCTTCATTTCGTTATGTACCCAGTAGTCATTCAGGAGCAGGTTGTTCAGTTTCCATGTAGTTGAGCAGTTTTGAGTGAGTTTCTTAATCCTGAGTTCTAGTTTGATTGCACTGTGGTCTGAGAGACAGTTTGTTATAATTTCTGTTCTTTTACATTTGCTGAGGAGTGCTTTACTTCCAACTATGTGGTCAATTTTTGGAATAGGAGTGGTGTGGTGCTGAAAAGAATGTATATTCTGTTGATTTGGGGTGGAGAGTTCTGTAGATGTCTATTAGGTCCGCTTGGTGCAGAGCTGAGTTTAGTTCCTGGATATCCTTGTTAACTTTCTGTCTCATTGATCTGTCTAATGTTGACAGTGGGGTGTTAAAGTCTCCCATTATTATTCTGTGGGAGTCTAAGTGTCTTTGTAGGTCTCTAAGGACTAGCTTTATGAATCTGGGTGCTCCTGTTTTGGGCACATACATATTTAGGATAGTTAGCTCTTCTTGTTGAATTGATCCCTTTACCATTATGTAATGGCCTTCTTTGTCCCTTTTGATCTTTGTTGGTTGAAAGTCTGTTTTATCAGAGACTAGAATTGCAACCCCTGCCTTTTTTTGTTTTCCATTTGCTTGGTAGATCTTCCTCCATCCCTTTATTTTGAGCCTATGTGTGTCTCTGCATGTGAGATGGGTTTCCTGAATACAGCACACTGATGGGTCTTGACTCTTTATCCAATTTGCCAGTCTGTGCCTTTTAATTGGAGCATTTAGCCCATTTACATTTAAGGTTAGTATTGTTATGTGTGAATTTGATCCTGTCATTATGATGTTAGCTGGTTATTTTGCTTGTTAGTTGATGCAGTTTCTTCCTAGCTTTGATGGTCTTTACAATTTGGCATGTTGTTGCAGTGGCTGGTACCGGTTGTTCCTTTCCATGTTTAGTGCTTCCTTCAGGAGCTCTTTTAGGGCATGCCTGGTGGTGACAAAATCTCTCAGCATTTGCTTGTGTGTAAATTATTTCATTTCTCCTTCACTTATGAAGCTTAGTTTGGCTGGATATGAAATTCTGGGTTGAAAATTCTTTTCTTGAAGAATGTCGAATATTGGCCCCCCCTCTCTTCTGGCTTGTAGAGTTTCTGCTGAGTGATCAGCTGTTAGTCTAATGGGCTTCCCTGTGAGTAACCCGACCTTTCTCTCTGGCTGCCCTTAACATTTTTTCCTTCATTTCTTCATTTCAACTTTGGTGAATCTGACAATTATGTGTCTTGGAGTTGCTCTTCTCGAGGAGTATCTTTGTGGCATTCTCTGTATTTCTTGAGTTTGAATGTTGGCCTGCCTTGCTAGATTGGGGAAGTTCTCCTGGATAATATCCTGCAGAGTGTGTTCCAACTTGGTTCCATTCTCCCCGTCACTTTCAGGTACACCAGTTAGACGTAGATTTGTTCTTTTCACATAGTCCCATATTTCTTGGAGGCTTTGTTCATTTGTTTTTATTCTTTTTTTCTCTAAACTTCTCTTCACGCTACATTTCATTCATTTGATCTTCCATCACTCATACCCTTTCTTCCAGTTGATCGCATTGTTTACTGAGACTTGTGCATTTGTCACATACTTCTTGTGCCATTGTTTTCAGCTTCATCAGGTCCTTTAAGGACTTCTCTGCATTGGTTATTCTAGTTATCCATTCATCTAACTTTTTTTCAAAGTTTTTAACTTCTTTGCCATTGGTTTAAACTTCCTCCTTTAGCTCGGAGTAGTTTGATCTTCTGAAGACTTCCTCTCTCAAGTCATCAAAGTCATTCTCCGTCCAGCTTTGTTCTGTTGCTGGTGAGGAGCTGTGTTCCTTTAGAGGAGGAGAGGTGCTCTGATTTTTAGAGTTTCTGGTTTTTCTGCTCTGTTTTTTCCCCATCTTTGTGGTTTTATCTACTTTTGGTCTTTGATGATGGTGACGTACAGATGGGTTTTTGGTGTGGATGTCCTTTCTGTTTGTTAGTTTTCCTTCTAACAGTCAAGACCCTCAGCTGCAGGTCTGTTGGAGTTTACTGGAGGTCTATCCCAGAGCCTGTTTGCCTGAGTATCAGCAGCGGTGGCTGCAGAACAGCAGATATTGGTGAACTGCAAATGCTGCTGCCTGATCGTTCCTCTGGGAGTTTTGTCTCAGAGGATTACCCAGCTGTGTGAGGTGTCAGTCCACCCCTACTGGGGGGTGCCTCCCAGTTAGGCTACTTGGTGTTCAGGGACCCACTTGAGGAGGCAGTCTGCCCGTTCTCAGATCTCAAGCTGCGTGCTGGGAGAACCACTACTCTCTTCAAAGCTGTCAGACAGGGACATTTAAGTCTGCAGAGGTTACTGCTGTCTTTTGTTTGTCTGTGCCCTGCCCCCAGAGGTGGAGCCTACAGAAGCAGGCAGGCCTCCTTGAGATGTGGTGGGCTCCACCCAGTTCGAGCTTCCCAGCAGCTTTGTTTACCTACTCAAGCCTGAGCAATGGCAGGCACCCATCCCCCAGCCTTGCTGCCACCTTGCAGTTTGATCTCAGACTGCTGTGCTAGCAATGAGTGAGGCTCCATGGGCATAGGACCCTCCAAGCCATGTGTGGGATATAATCTCCTGGTGTGCCGTTTGTGAAGCCCATTGGAAAAGCGCATTATTAGGGTGGGAGTGACCCAATTTTCCAGGTGCCGTCTGTCACCCCTTTCTTTGACTAGAAAAGGGAATTCGCTGACCCCTTGTGCTTCCTGGGTGAGGTGATGCCTCACCCTGCTCATGCACGGTGTGCTGCACCCACTGTCCTGCACCCACTGTCCTGCACCCACTGTCTGGCACTCCCCAGTGAGATGAACCCAGTACCTCAGTTGGAAATGCAGAAATCACCCATCTTCTGCATCGCTGACCCTGGGAGCTGTAGACTGGAGCTGTTTCTATTTGGCCATCTTGGCTCCACCCCCTTCTTCTTTTTATTAACTATATGCATCTCTATTTCTTCACACTTAGCTTACCTAATGCTTTCATCTTCTAACTATCTACCGGTTCCCCTGTCTGGGCTGTGGCTCCCTTGTATCCAGCATAGAACACTGTTCTCCATATCTTCATTTTCAAACAGGCTGAATTCCATGTCATGAAATATCTGTCTTTCAGTTCTCGTAGGTAACTTCTATGGTTTCAATGTCTGTTCCAAAACTCATGTTGAAATTTAATTGCTATTGTGATTGTATTAAGAGGTGGTGCAGGAGCAGAAAACCAAATACTGCATGTTCTTACTTGTAAGTCGGAGCTAAACATTGAGCACACATGGACATAAACATGGGAACAATAGACACTGTGGACTACTAGAGGGAGGAAGGAGGGAGGAAAGGTATAGGTTGAAAAAACCCCACTGTTGGGTACTGTGCTCACTACCTGGGTACAATATACCCATAAAAAACCTGCACATGTACCCTCTGTATATAAAATATAAGTTGAAATAAAAAAAGAGACGAGACCTTTAAGAGGTGAATAGGTTCATGTGGATATCGCAGAGGTGGGTTATTGCAGGAGGGGATCCTGATGATAGGATGAAATCCAGCCCCCATTCTCTGTCTTGTGACCTTGCTTGCCCTTCCACCTTCTGCTGTGAGATGATACAGCACAAAGTTACTCATCAGATGCTGATGCCAAACTCTTGGACCTCCCAGCCTCCATAACCACGAACCAAATAAACTTCTATTGTGAATAAATTACCTATTCTGTGACCTTCTGTTATAGCAGCAGAACATGGACTAAGACAGTAACTGTTCTCATATTTCTAAATCACATGTTGTGGCACCAGATTTCCAAACCCTGACCTGTCAGGCTTAATGGAGATGTCATTTCTGTGTCTTGTACACAACACTCAGTGCTGACAGGATAGCCCTCACCACACAGATTGTAGCTCTCCATTTGTGTTTCTAGATCCCTGAAGACCAAGGTAGCCCCAGGACAGTGTGATTTGCAATAAATATTTCTCAATGAATAAATATTTAATCAGTGGATGGAAATACTCACTAGTATAGTGATCTTTGAAACAGAGATGCTCATCTGTCTGATCAATGGCCATATTGGATGCCTTTCACCACCACTCCATGAATAAGAATGTAGCCACTAAATTCAGTGACTGAGATCCACATACCAGGTCCCACTAGAAGAAATAAAAACCAGCATAGTAGAGTTTTATAGCAACTTAAAACCCCTCAGAGGAACCTGATCAAAACTCCTGAACATGACCTGAATGTTTCATTACAGCAGGCCTCTATCTTCCTCTGTAGCCTCCCTTTTCTTTACTATTTGACCTTTATCATTCAGGTCTCAGCTTAAACATAACTTTCTCTAGGAAGCTGCCTCTAAAACTGTAGGTTATATTAACAACCACTTTTGCTCCATACTAAGTGTGGTTCTCAAATTTTGCCATAGAGTGCAATCATTTGTGAACCTTAAAAAATTTAATGATTCGTGATTATCACTGCAGACCTTCTCCTATGACCACTCTGGGTGTACAGTCTGGGCATGGGGGTTTTGATCAACCTCCCAGGTATTTTTAATTGCAACCACAGGCTGAGCCTTACTGATTTGGCATACAATTTATAACAAAATACGTGAAATACTTGCCTAAACTTTGGTCTTCCCAAGAATGAAAGCACTATGATAGCAGCGTACATGTCTACTTTTGAAATCACTAGACTTATAAAATGCATAGGGGTCTGGTATTTAACAGAGAAGCAATTAATATTTGCTGAAAGAATGAAGAATAAGCACCTACATGTGACAAAATGCTGGTAGCTTGTTAATTACTTGTATTATTTGTAAACACTGTAGTTGTGTATGTAGGAGGAAATTGGGGCCTCTTACCCAGTCACGATGGTGGAGAGGAAGGAGCTTCTGTTGTACACCCTGCTGTCCACACACGGTTCCATGTCTGGTTCATTCATATTGAGGAATGTCCCATTCAGGTGAAGGAGCTGCCACTGGGGATGGATGAAGTGACAACGTTTCTGTGGCCTCAGGTTTGAGTCCAGTGAGATAGAGATTCTCAGGAGGGCATCTTGGCTGAGGATCACAGTCTCTTCATCCAAGACGATGACATTGTCTATGATGTGCACCTAGCAGTGGTGACCAGGATGAATGCAGTGAAATTCTCCATACAACACGAGGGCAAACTATAAAGGTGGAGATGATAAGGAAAACCATCTGAAGGATCTGAAAGCTCCCCAAGCCACCAACTTGATCCAAGAAGTCCTGAAATACCATTGAGGCTGAAGAGATTATCCCTAAAAGGAGGCAAAATGACTCATTCAGATAAGTTCAAAGAGAAAAAATGTTTCCTTTCCTGAAGTCCCATTGAGTGTATGTTGATCCACTTTCTTTTAATAGGCCCTGCATCACATTTGCAGCAGGACCATGGAAGGTTACACATCTTATTATCATTTGGGGATTAGATAGTTAGCAATTTTTATTAAAGTCAAAGAAAAATATTTTGCTTGGATACTCCAACAGTTGTCAATGAAATCTGTTTAAAGTTCTACTTTGTGAAAATTTATATTATCAGCAGCACCTCACAAAAGCATCAACCTTTGATCTCCACATTTTCTGTAAATACAGTAAAATAAACATGCTATATTGTTAGCAGTCTTTTCCAGAATGTGTAATTTGTGACAATCAAAAGGGATGCACTTTCAGAAATCTTCCTGTGAAAAGTACTGAAAATAAGTGCTTTTCTTGTTCAGTATTGAATTTGGGCTTAAAGAGTTAGTGTGAGCTAATTAGAGCAATTTAAACATGGTACAGTCCTTCCCCTTTAACAGCTCTCTGCTTCAGGTGAAATCACAGCAGAAACTCATTTCAAACATAAGTTTTTCAGAAAGGGCAGAGTCAGGGTAGTGAAGGAGGGCAGAGTAAGCCATGGCAAGCTCATTTTTCTAGGCTTGTTGATTTATTCACACTGCATTTGTGAGAAACTTTTCGGGGCTCGTTCCAGGGATACAATAAGTGCAAGATAAGGTCTTCAAGGTTCTTATAGTGAGTAAGGGATAGGTACTTAAATATTCACACTCTGATATAAAATGTTCACAGTCATGCATCTCAAAACAACAGGAATATGCTCTGAGAAATGCATTATTATGTGATTTTGTTGTGTGAACATCATGGAGTGTACTTACACAAACCTATATGGTGTAGTCTAATGCACACCTAGGCTATATGGTATAGCCTATTGCTCATATCCTGCAAACCTGTACAGTATGTTACTTCACTGAATACTGTAGGCAATTATAATACATTGGTGCTTGTGTACCTAAACGTATCTAAACATAGAAAAGTTAGAGTAAAAATAAAATATAAAAGATAAAAAAATTACACCTTTATAGGGTTTTGCCAAGCATGGATCTTGCAGGACTAGAAGTTGCTCTGGGTGAGTCAGTGTGTGAGTGGTGAGTGAATGTGAAGGCAATTTTGGGGATCTGGAAGTTAGTCATTTTCATTAGAGTCAAAGAAAAATGTTTTTGTTGTGTTAATTCCAACAGATTATAATGAAATCTGTTTCAAGTTTAAATCATAAGATATACCTTATAAACACTGTATACTTGGGCTGCACTAAATATATAAACAAATATTTTCCTTTCTTCAATAATAAATTAACCTAGGCTTACTGTAATTTTGTAACTTTATAAACTTTTTAGTTTTTAAAAAACTTTTGACTCTTTTGTAATAACACTTAAAATATAAACATGTTGCACAGCTGTACAAGATTTTTTTATATCCTTGTTCATTCTATAAGCTTTTCTATTAAGTTTATTTTTTGCTTTTTAAATTTTTTTGTTAAAAATAAAGACCAAACTCTCACATTGGCCTAAGCCTACACAAGGTCATAATCATTAATATCACCATTTTCCATCTTCACATCTTGTCTCACTAGAAGGTCTTCTGGAGCAGTAACATGCATGGGGTTGTCATCTCCTGTGAGAGCAGGGCCTGTCTGTGTAAATGGTACTCCCATCCAACCTGTTATGCAACTAGTAAATTAGCACTTTATCCTTTGACTATTTACTTTTACTCATTCCAAACAAGCCAGCACAAATCTAGTCAATTCTACTAACTTACACAATGAGACCATAAAAAAAAATTTGTAGCATTGACTGACTTGATATGGCTTTAGCTCAAAATGCAGAAACAACATTCATGCTATCTTGTCATGTTTAACTGCAGGCACATGAAAATATTAGTATTTGTCTTGGTTGGGAAAGAAATTCTGAGGCAGAAATGTGTGTGCAAGGGGTTTACTAAGGCATGCTCTTATGTAAGTGCATGATGAAATATGATTGATTGGAGCTAATTGTTGAACCATAATATAGTTGCAAAACAGGCCTGAAGCCATTCCATGGGGAGATGTGAACCTGGAATGGCCCTTCAGAAAAGTCTGGAATTGAGCCACAGAAGGAACCCTGTTTGCTTGCATTGGAGAGGCTAATGACAGAGCCTGGTGGACTTCAACTCTGTCATTATGGATATTTGATTGGTTAGTGCTTCTCTCCTTCTTCCACGGTGTTCCATGTAATACAAAGACCTTCACACCTCATGCCCACTCCACAGGTGCATCCCCATGCCTCTTTTCCAGACCTCTTTCCTTCCTATTATCCAATCTTTCTGTTTATAGGTCCAGTCCATCAAACAAAGTCATCTGGAGCTCCTAGTCTCTGTATTCTTACCTCAGGATTATCTTATTTATACACAAAGTAGATAATCAGTTGTATTACTTGAAGCTCAATGCATTGAGAGGGTTAACAGTCATCAGTGACTATCAAGGCCCCCAGAGGGAAGCATTACTTCACTAAGTTTTACTTTTCCCATATACCAAGTCATTCTATATCTGAACCTAGAAAGGCTATTTTCTTCTGTCACCTGATCACAACAGACACCCAAGCAGCTGAGGGTATGCACTGAGGTGAGGCACAACATTGGTGGGCAACAGGGTCTCTGAACCACCAGACTGTGCAGCTTAAATGGCCTTTGTTAAGTACTGACAATGAACTGAGATTGTAGCCCAGACAAAAAGCTCTCTAAAGATGGTTAAGGATATTACATTCAAACTCTGTCAAACAAAAATGAGGTTTCTAAGAATCTTAATGTCATTACCTCTCAGCAGAATATCATAGTCCATCTATATGAATGGAGATATTTTGGGTGTGGCTTTTGTCTAATGGAGCAGATTCCAGTAAGAGTCACAAGAGACCAAGAAAAAGTTTAGTAGAATTACATGAGCAGAAACACTGCTAGTTGGGACAGAAACTAACAGAGAATGTACAAAATGAAATGGTGCTATTTACCTCCCCCTCCACCCCTGGATTCTACTTTCAGAGAGCAGGTGGAAAAAACCACACACCGAAAACCACATACTAACTTTAATATAAAAGGAAGGATGTCTCTTAGGCAGAACCCAGAGACCAGATGTCAGAACCAACAACTGTATAGAATAACTCATTGGCAGGAGTAGGGTAGCGTCTTTATCAAGGGGCACTCAATATTTGCCCAGCTGGATTTCAGAACTGCTATACAGCAATAACACTTGCGTGACTCCTGTTTTCCCATCTAAGAATAGTGTCATATTTAATAGACTTGTTTAATATCATTGCTTCCTTGGCATGCCTTTTTAGGTCTGACATAAGTTATTTGAAACTCAGCTATACCCCATCACTTCAGCCTAGTTAAAACTTCCTCTTCCTGTGTGATTGTGATATAGCCAGCTGGAGGGTGGGTCTGCCTGTCCCAGTCCACTGACTCAAATGTTAATCTCCTTTGGCAACACCCTCACAGACACACCCAGGTACAATACTTTGTGCATCCTTCAATCTGATCAAGTTGACACTCAATATTAACCCTCATAGACTGTGATCCCTATGTTGCTGCCTTCCCTCGTTTCCATTGCTCTTTGGCCCCAACCCAAATAAGGTTCCTTGGGACACACTAAAGAAGGAGGTGGAGTTCGAAGGGGAGGAGAGATGTGAGCGAGGCAGCCAGGGAAGCTCTGCTCGCCCACTGCCCAATCCTCACCTCTCTTCTCCTCCACCTTCTGTCTCTGCCCTCACCTCTCTTCTGAAAACCCCCTATTAAGCCAAAGGAAGGAGATAAGGGGAATGCTTTTGCCTTCCCCCTCCAAAACAAAAACAAAACACACTTTTCCAGTCCAGAGAAAGCAGGGGAGTGAGGGGTCACAGAGCTGGCCATGGAGCTGCTGGGCTGTGAGGTAGACCCGGTCCTCAGAGCCACGAGGGACTGCAACCTACTTCAAGTTGACCGTGTCCTGCAGAACCTGCTCGCTATCGAGAAGCACTACCTTCAGTAATGCTCCTACTTCAAGTGTGTGCAGAAGGCCATCCAGCCGTATATGCACAGGATGGTGGCCACTTCTGATGGTGGCCATTTGATTGGTGGCCACTTCTGATGGTGGCCAACATGATTGAACCATTTGGGATGGAAAAGCACCTTTACTCTCAGCCACCTGTTACTAATGCTGGAGGTCTGTGAGGAACAGAAGTGTGAAGAAAAGGTTTTCCCTCTGGCCATGATTTACCTGGACTGTTTCTTCGCCAGGATCCCAACTTCAAAGTCCCATCTGCAACTCCTGGGTGCTGTCTGCATGTTCCTGGCCTCCAGGCTCAAAGAGTCCAGCCCACTGACTGCCAAAAAGCTGTGCATTTATACCGACAACTCCATCAAGCCTCAGGAGCTGCTGGAGTGGGAACTGGTGGTGTTGGGAAAGTTGAAGTGGAACCTGGCAGCTGTCACGCCTCATGACTTCATTTAGTACATCTTGCACAAGCTGCCCCAGCAGCGGGAGAAGCTGTCTCCAATCTGCAAGCACGCCCAGACCTTCAATGCTCTGTATGCAATGTACCCGCCATCAATGGTTGCAACTGGAAGTGTAAGAGCAGCTATCTGTGGACTTCAGCAACATGAGGAAGTGAGCTCACTCCCTTGCAATGCCCTGACTGAGCTGCTGGCGAAGATCACCAACACAGATGTGGATTGTCTCAAAAGCCAACCAGGAGCATATTGAGGTGGTCTTCCTCAACAGCCTGCAGCAGTGCCATCAGGACCAGCAGGACAGATCCAAGTCAGAGGATGAACTGGGCCAAGCCAGCACCCCTATAGACCTGTGAGATATCGACCTGTGAGGATGGCAGTCCAGCTGAGAGGCGCATTCATAATCTGCTGTCTCCTTCTTTCTGGTTATGTTTTGTTCTTTGTATCTTAGGGCGAAACTTAAAAAAAAAAAACCTCTGCCCCCACATAGTTCGTGTTTAAAGATCTTTTAGAAGTGACAGAAAATAGTCCTATAAAAACAGAATAAGAAAAAGCATTTGGTGCTTATTTGAAGTACAGCATAAGGGAATCCCTCGTATATTCGAACAGTTATTGTTTGATTATGTAAAAGTAATGGTAAAATGCTTGCAGGAAAACCTGCAGGGTAGTTAGAGAATATGTATGTCTGCAATATGGAAACAAATTAGAGGAGACTTTTTTTTTTTCATGTTGTGAGCTAGCACATACACCCCCTTGTAGTATAATTTCAAGGAACTGTGTGTGCCATTTATGGCATGATTAGATTATAAAGCAATGAACTCAAGAAGGAATTGGAAATAAGGAAGGACTTGATGGATGGGGAAGGAGTACAAAACAATCTCTCAACATGATTGAACCATTTGGGACGGAGAAGCACCTTTACTCTCAGCCACCTGTTACTAAGTCAGGAGTGTGGTTGGATCTCTATGTTAGGTACTCTTGCTGTCTACATTAGCTGCTACCTAAATAAGATGTTTTATTTTGCCAGTTGGACACAGGTGATTGGCTTCTGGATTTCTTGTCCTGTGACATCTTGCTTCTTCCAAATGCAGTTCATTGCGGACACCACAAAATTGCTATCTAATGGGGGAAATGTAGCTATGGGCTGTAACCAAAACTCACATGAAATGGAGGCAGATGGAGACCTGGGGTGGCATCCAGAATGGAATCTTTTCTCTTATTGTATTAAAAAGGGTAATGTGACCTTGGCATTCCTTCTTAGGAAAAACTAATTTTTGGTGCTGATTGGCATGTCTGCTCCACAGGTTAGCATTGTTCTAAACCATTCCATTCGAAAAGCACTTTGAAAAATTTTTCCCTAGCAATAGATGGCATGGTTTATGCAAGTCATGCTGAATACTCCTCCCCTCTTCTCTCTTGCCCCCTCCCTCCCTGCCTCCATCTGGGTTACTCTTCACCTCTGGTATCTGACATTCTTGGGTACACAGTTCTGGTGTTCCTACCAGGACACAAGAGACACCTCTTTCTGCTGACATCCCCATCACAACATTCCTCAGAAAAGCCTAAAAACAAAGATCTGTTACCATTCTGATGACACAGAGGATCTTCATTTTATTTCTTTAAATACCTAATTTTACATCTTTATACTTCTTTGGACATGGAAAGAAAAGTTATTGCGGGTGCAAAGATAGATGGCTGAACATCAGGGGGTGGCATTTTGTTTCCTTTTCCTTTTTTGTTTTTGGTAATTTTATTGCAAAGTTGTATTCAGTGTACATGAATTTTTTTTCCTCTTCTGTTCTTTTTTCTTTTTTATTGTTATTTATTTATTTATTTATTTTATTATACTTTAAGTTTTAGGGTACATGTGCACAACATGCAGGTTTGTTACATATGTATACATGTGCCATGTTGGTGTGCTGCACTCATTAACTCATCATTTAACATTAGGTAGATCTCCTAATGCTATCCCTCCCCCCTCCCCCCACCCCACAACTGGCCCCAGTGTGTGATGTTCCCCTTCCTGTGTCCATGTGTTCTCATTGTTCAATTCCCACCTATGCGAGAGAACATGCGGTGTTTGGTTTTTTGTCCTTGCGATAGAGGCATTCAGTTAGTAAAGAGGTTGGAGCAACAACTCTTTTTTTTTTTTTCACAATTGTAATTGAACAGGTAATGAAGCCATTTGTTAAAATCTTTGCCGTTTTAAGTAAAAAAGAAAAATCAGAATGGGGCTACTTTGAAGAATTATTTTATACACAGATTATTTCTTGTTTCAGAGTGCGAAGGTTGAAGATGGAAAAAAATTTAAGAGTCTCTTATTTTTCATTTTGTTTTATTCATGTGTTTCACAGAGTGTACTGCTATTTTGTAAACATTTTTATAGTATATTATTTTATTGCTTAAACTCCAAGTCCTGAAATAGATGGTTGAGATAAGAGTTCTTCATACTGGAAAAACCCTTCTGTAGTTTGTCTTCTTCTGGTTACATATTCATGGTTGTTGTTGTTTTTTCTTTTCTGTTTTTCCTCTGATCACATTCATCAGAGGCAGAGTGTTCTTTACCTCGGGTTTACTGGACAAAATCAACAACTATAAAAGACAATGATTCACACTTTTGTTTTCACAATAACTCACAACCATACAGTTTCTGCTTGGGAGTCTATTAGTGTGAGGAACAGAGAAGCAGGGTGAACAGGGCTAAACTCCTTCTCAGGTGGAAGGCAGGGTGGTCTCAATCCCGGGGACCTTTATGGTCATGAAGGCCACTGGGCTCCCATTTTGACTCTGGTATGCTCATTATGATGGAAAAAGTACATTGAACCAAGGGATCCTTCCTCCCCTACAAGGAAGATGTTCAGTACAGACATTTATGCAGCGGACTAGGACATCATAATTTGCACTTGGGTACCAGGTATCAGGAAACAGACTAAAAGGAATTCCAGCAGGCTATATGTGGATCCTCATCTTGTAGCTTTTTCAAAAGCAGGGCATCGTCTGCATTGGGCTCTTTCATCTTGAAACATTTTCCTCCATCTTCCCCCTTCTCTGGAATGGACACTGAGTTGAGGGTCATCTCTACAGTTTTCCTAGGTCTGAATCTGTGAGTAGATGAATCTGCAGCATGCAGTATTTGCGGTGCTTCCTTCTCCCTCCTCTGTCTCCAACTGCACAGGCAAGCACTATGTAAGCCCAGATTCTCTGCTAAGTGGTTTTCAGGTTTTCAATCACACTGAATTGGCAGGACAAGAAAAATTGTTCAGAGAAGTATGGGATGATAGTTGAAGGGAGATGAAGAGGCTGCTTCTCTATAGAGATGAGATTCCAGATAAGTCAGTCTCTTGGGAAGTGTGTTTAGAAGGGTTCAAGACTTTGTGAGTAAGCATGACCTTAAAATTCTAGGGGATTTCTGGTAGGACAGTGAGTGGTGAATTCTGAAGTTTTGGAGAGGAAAGTGGAGGAGCCAGCAAGCTAGCTAGCCAGTTTTCTAAAAGCCAACTTTGCACAGCACACTCTTCTGGGCCCTAAGGAGTCCCACAGAATGGGGAAAGTGGGAGCCCTGGAGTTCTTGGGAGTCTTGGAGCCTAAAGAGAAAATGAGGTGCAAATTCATTTCACAGTGACTGACCCTTGAGCTTAAACAGAATCAGCAAATGAAAGAATCTGACAAATAAGGAAAGGCACAAGCCTGCCCGACTACTGGACAATAAACTCATGACCTAAAAAAAAAAAAAAAAGAAGGAGGTGGCTGTCAGTAAATGGGGCTGAAGAGAACCACTAATGAAGGCCAAGGCTCACAAGGGAGGCCACTCACAGCCACCAGAAGCTTGTCACGTAAACATTGAGAGAGCGAGGGAACACATTCTTTTTAGG
Source organism: Pan paniscus (assembly GCF_029289425.2). Classification (NCBI taxonomy): domain Eukaryota; kingdom Metazoa; phylum Chordata; class Mammalia; order Primates; family Hominidae; genus Pan; species Pan paniscus. The sequence goes on from NC_073258.2 coordinate 64,470,518, forward strand.
CTGGGTGCAGTGGCTCCTGCCTGTAATCCCAAGCACTTTAGGAGGCCGAGGTGGGTGGATCACCTGAGGTCGGGAGTTTGAGACCAGCCTGACCAACATGGTGAAACCCTGTCTCTACTAAAAATACAAAAACTAGCCAGGTGTGGTGGCACATGCCTGTAATCCCAAGTACTTGTGAGGCTGAGGCATGAGAATTGCTTGAACCTGGGAGGCGGAGTTTGCAGTGAGCCAAGATCATGCCATTGCACTCCAGCCTGGGCAACAGAGTAAAATAAATTCTGTCTCAAAAAAAAAAACAAAAACTTTTTAGCGCCTAGTCATTCTAAATATTTACTTAAAAGAAAAAGCAAGGTCCCTATGTGGGAGGGAGGTAATGATTATCTTGTAGTCTGGGGTGATTCAAGAGAGAGACTACTGCTTAGATGGACCAGCACCCTGTCTCTCTCTCTCTCTCTCTTTTTTTAAATCAGAAATTAAAACTAAGAGCCACGACTTCAGAAGACTAAAAGTCTAAAAACAAAAACAGCAAACAAAACTACAGCACAAAAGGGAAAAGCTGTAGGTGGCTACGAATCTGAAAAATAAGTAAAAGAACTTTAAACTTAAGTCCTGAGTAAACACCAGGTCTACCAAACATGATATTAGCCCTATATTACTTACTGATTTAGAAACAAGCCCCTAGATACAGGGGGGAAATAAAAGCTAATTAAATAAATTACATATACATACATAATATAATAAATAGATAAATGAAGTATATGTGCATATTTTATATAATAAGTTAAAACAAACTTCCATAATTTGACTCAATTAGAAATCCAAAATTTATATACTAAATTTCTATACTAAAGGACTTATATAACAAAATGATTTAAAAAAGACACTGATTGGCTTTTGTGCCTCTATAACATAGACTTTAACTTAACTTTAACATTTGTTAAAATGCATCAATTGGCAGAACTTCACAAGCTTAATCAACCCTGGGACTCAAATTACAATGATACACCAGGATTCCACTAAATTTAAACAGTCTGCTCCTATAATCTTGAGAAGATACTTAAATATATATAAAGAAAAATGAGTTTGCCTCACTTTAGCAGTGGGGAAAGGATTCCATATTCAAAAAATGTTGCTGGCAGAATTGGCTAGCCATATGCAGAAGACTGAAACTGGACCCTTTCCTTACACCATATACAAAAATTAACTCAAGATGGATTAAAGACTTAGGTGTAAAACTCAAAACTGTAAAAACCCTGGAAGAAAACCTAGGAAATACCACTCAAGACGTAGGCATGGGCAAAGATTTCATGATCATGCCAAAAGCAATTTAAACAAGACAAAAATTGACAAATGGAATCAAATTATACTAAAGAGCTGCTGCACAGCAACACAAACTATCAACAGAGTAAACAGGCTGGGAGAAAAATTATGCAAAGTATGCATCTGACAAAGGTCTAATATCCAGCCTCTACAAGGAACTTAACAAGTTTACAAGAAACAAATAAATAACCCCATAGAAAAGTGGGCAAAGGACATGAACAGACACTTTTGAAAAGAAGCCATAGGTGCAGCCAACAATCATATGAAAAAGAGCCCCACATTACTGGTTGTTAGAGAAATGCAAACCAAAACCACAATGAGATACCATCTCACGCCAGTCAGAACAGCTATTATTAAAAAGTAAAAACAAACAAACATGCTGGTGAGGTTGTGGAGAAAAACGAATGCTCATACTCTATCGGTGGGAGTGTAAATTAGTTCAGCCAGTGTGAAAGACAGTGTGGCAATTCCTCAAAGATCTAAAGAAAGAAATACCATTCAACCCAGCAATCCCATTACTGGGTATATACCCAAAGGAATATAAATCATTCAATTAAAAAGACACATGCACGTGTATGTTCATTGCAGCACTATTCACAATAGCAAAGACATGGAATCAACCTAAATGTTCACTAATGGTGGGCTGGATAAAGAAAATGTGGTACATATACACCATGGAATACTAAGCAGCCATAAAAAAGAATGAGATTATGTCCTTTTGAGGGACATGGATGGAGCTGGAGACCATTATCCTTAGCATACTAACACAGGAAAAGAAAACCAAATGCTGCATGTTCTCACTTATAAATGGGAGCTAAATGATGGAACACATGGATGTGTAGAGGGGAATTACACACACTGGGGCCTTTTGGAGGATGGAGGGCCAAAGGTGGAAGAGAATCAAGAAAAAAAACTAATGAGTACTAGGCTTAATACCTAGGTGACGAAATAATCTGTCCAATATAGTCCCATGATACAAGTTTATCTATGTAACAAACCAGCACTTGTACCCCCGAACTTAAAAGTTAGAAAAAACCTGTATCCTTGTTTAAATTTCTCATAGTCATAGAATCCACTGCCTTAAAATATTCCATATTCAACATAAATACTCTAACATAATAAATAATACATTAAAGTTAGCCTTTGACATAAATTGGCTTGATAAAAGGGGACCCCTTCAATCCCCAGTTAAAATAGTTAATCTGACCCAATGTAAATTAATACAGGGCCTCAAGGATTCAAATTTATTATATAAAAGCTAATTAATAAAAGACTGATTTTCTCCTCTGCTTCTCCATTTGGCAGCCCAATTTTGCCTGTTCTTAAATCTGAAAACATAAAATAAAAGATCTCTCACTATGGATTAACGCAGGCTTAATGTCATGATCCTATCCATCAAGGCTTTCATATTTAATGTCCAATTTCATTAAACTGACTGCTTCTATTTAAGCAATAACCAGTAAATATTTGCTCTTATTGATTGCCTTTCATGTACTGTTCAGTTCCTATTTCAACATCCTCTCAGGTCAAAGTTTGCCTTGACCTCTAAAGGGACACCTTTTCCAGGATACCCATGGGGTATCTCCATAACTTTGTCATTCCATGCAATCTTTGCAGACAAGATTTTGAGGATATTCACCTTTCTCCAGGAACACAGGTGTGACATTACTTAGAGTACATCCTCCTCCAAGGAGACTCATGTGACACACTCCTTAAAGACATAGAAGTCTAGTATCTCTTAGCACTTTTTGGGTTCTGATGGTAACACATCCTCATTTACAAAATTTACTTACAAATTAAAATAGCAGGCACTTCTGTGAGTGAAGTCAGAAACATCTTCACTGTAAAGGCTTTGACAACTTCTTCATACATCTTCTGGAGTTTCTAAACCACTTATGATGGTCATCAGTTGTCTCACAGCTTCCGATGAAACAAAAAACAAAATAAAATAAACAAAGAACTGCCCCTCTTGACCTGCGTCACTCACTATTAAAACAACAAATGATTGACTATCTGCTAGGACCTCCTGGAAGCAGAGGCTCTCACAGATCCTGAACCTGTGCTTCTCCATACCCAGCTCCAGTTATGGTTTGGGAAACAGCACCCCACAAACTTGGCAAGGCTACCGAGGGCTCCCTAAGACAGTACGAAGCCAAACCTGGGTCTCTGGTACATTCCACCTGTGGGAGACGGTGGCCTTCTGTCCTCAGTGTTTTGCCAGGTGCTAGTGTACTGGAGGAGGTCATCCATTCCGCTATATTAGTCTATTTTTCATATGCTATGAAGAAATACCCCAGACTGGTTAATTTATAAAGAAAAAGAGGCTCAATGGACTCACAGTTTCATATGGCTGGGAGGCCTCACAATCACAGCAGAAGGTGAAGGAGGAGCAAAGGCATGTCTTACATCACGGCAGGCAAGAGAGCGTGTGCAGGGGAACTGCCCTTTATAAAACCATCAGATATCATGGGACTTATTCACTATCATGAAAACAGCATGAAGAAACATGACCCCATGATTCAATTACACCTTGCTGGGTCCCTGCTGTGACACATGGGATTATGGGAGCTACAATTCGAGATGAGATTCGGGTGACACAGCTAAACCATATCACCCCTAGACCCTTTGACTGCCTGGAAATGTTCATGGGATTAACTGAGTAAACAGTAATGGGAGTTTGTAGACTGTGTAAATGGCACTGTAAGCATCTTGCATCGTGGAACTTTGTGCAATGTGACTGTTTTCCACTCCTCAGCCAGGATGTCCTTAATAAAGAATGACACCCCAAAACAACAAATTTGGCCAAATTTTAGGCAGTTGTTTCAGCACCAGATGCCCTGGTGAACAAATGATCCTATTTTCACATTATCAACTAATGAGCCATTACCTAAAAATTATATTCTTCAGAATTAAAAAACCCTCTAGGAATCTCTTGCCTCATAGTTACTCAAACAGCGATCAAGCTGATAATCAAATCAAGAACTCAACCCTTTTTACAATATCTGCAAAACTAAAAGCAAAACTTAGGTATATACCTAACCAAGGAGGTAAAAGACCTGTACAAGGAAAATTACAAAACACTGATGAAAGAAATCATAGATGACACAAACAAATGGAAACACATGCCATGCTCATGGGTGAGTAGAATCATATTGTGAAAATGACTGTACTGCCAAAAGCAATCTACAAATTCAATATGGTTCCCATCAAAATGCCACCAACATTCTTCACAGAACTAGAAAAAAAAATCCTAAAATTAACATGGAACCAAAAAAGAGCCCACATAGCCAAAGGCAGACTAAGGAAAAAGAACTAATCTGGAGGCATCCCATTACCTGACTTCAAACTATACTATGAGGCCATAGTCACCAAAACAGCACGGTACTGGCACATAGACAAATGGAACAGAATAGAGAACCCAGAAATAGGCTGGGTGTAGTGGCTTATGTCTGTAATCCCAGCACTTTGGGAGGCTGAGGTGGATGGATTACTTGTGGTCAGGAGTTTGAGACCAGCCTGGCCAATATGGTGAAACCCTGTCTTTATTAAAAATACAAAAGGGCATGGTGGCACAAACCTATAGTTCCAGATACTTGGGAGGCTGAGGCAGGAGAATTGCTTGATCCTGGGAGGTGTAGGTTGCAGTGAGCTGAGATAATGCCACTGCACTACAGCCTGGGCAACAGAGCAAGACTCTGTCTCAAAAAATAAACTAAAAAAGGAGAACCTAGAAATAAAACCAAACACTTACAGTCAACTGATTTTTGACAAAGCAAATAAAAGCATAAAGTTGGGAAAGGACACCCTGTTCAACAAAGGGTGCTGGAAAAATTGGCAAGCCCATCAGGCTAACAGTGGATCTGTCTGCAGAAACCCTATAAGCCAGAAGAGAGTGAATGCCAATATGCAACATTCTTTTTAAAAAAAGAATTTTCAACCCAGAATTACATATCCAGCCAAACTAAGCTTCATAAGTAAAGGAGAAATAAAATCCTGTACAGACAAGCAAATGCTGAGGAATTTTGTCACCACTAGGCCTGCCTTACAAGAGCTCCTGAAGGAAGCACTAAATATGGAAAAGAAAAACTGGTACCAGCACTGCAAAAACACAGCAAAATATAAAGACCAATGACACTATTAAGAAACTGCATCAACTAATGTGCAAACTAAACAGCTAGCATCATAATGACAGGATCAAATTCACACATAACAATATTAACCTTAAATGTAAAAAGGCTAAATGTTCCAATTAAAAGACACAGACTGGCAAATTGGATAAAGAGTCAAGACCCATCAGTGTTCTGTATTCAGGAGACCCATCTCACATGCAAAGACACACATAGGCTCAAAATAAAGGGATGGAGGAATATTTACCAAGCAAATGGAAAGCCAAACAAACAAACAAACAAACAAAAAAAACCCAAACAAAATGGAGTTGCAATCCCAGGCTCTGATAAAACAGACTTTAAACCAGCAAAGATCAAAAAAGACAAAGAAGGGCATTACATAATGGTAAAGGGATCAATGCAACAAGAAGAGCTAACTATCCTAAATATATATTCACTCAATACAGGAGCACCCAGACTCATAAAGCAAGTTCTTAGAGACCTACAAAGAGATTTAGACTCCCAAACAACATTAATGGAAGAATTTAACACCCTGCTGTCAGTATTAGATCAACTAGACAGAAAATTAACAAGGACATTCATGACTTGAACTCAGCTCTAGACCAAGCAGACCTAATAAGACATCTACAGAACTCTCCACCCCAAAGTAACAGAATATACATTCCTCTCAGCACCACATCACACTTATTCTAAAATTGACCACATAATTGGAAGTAAAACACTCCTCAGCAAATGCAAAAGAACAGAAATCATAACAAACAGTCTCTCAGACCACAGTGCAATCAAATTAGAACTCAGGATTAAGAAACTCACTCAAAACCTCACAACTACAAGGAAACTGAATAAACTGCTCCTGAATGACTACTGGGTAAATAACAAAATTAAGGCAGAAACAAATAAGTTCTCTGAAACCAATGAGAACAAAGGCACAATGTACCAGAACCTCTGGGACACAACTAAAGCACTCTTTAGAGGGAAATTTATAGCACTAAATGCATACAAGAGAAAGCAGGAAAGATCTAAAATTGACACCCTAAAATCACAATGAAAAGAACTAGAGAAGTAAGAGGAAACAAATTCAAAAGCTAACAGAAGACAAAAAACAAACAAACAAAAAAACCCACTAATATCACAGCAGAAATGAAGGAGAGAGAGACATGAAAAACCCTTTAAAAAATCAATGAATCCAGGAGTTGGTTTTCTGAAAAGATCAACAAAATAGATAGACCATTAGCCAGACTAATACAGAAGAAAAAAGAGAAAAATCAAATAGACACAATAAAAAATGGTAAAGGGAATATCACCAGTGATCTCACAGAAAGACAACCACCATCAGAGAATACTATAAACACCTCTACACAAATAAACTAGAAAATCTAGAAGAAATGGATAAATTCCTGGACACATACACTCTCCCAAGACTAAACTAGGAAGAAGTTGAATCCCTGAATAGACCAATAACAAGTTCTGAAATTGAGGCAGTAATTAATAGCCTACCAACCAAAAAAAGTCCAGGACCAGATGGATTCACAGCCAAATTCTACCAGAGGTACAAGGAAGTGCTGGTACCATTCCTTCTGAAACTATTCCAAACGATAGAAAAAGTGGGACTCTTCCCTAACTAATTTTGTGAGGCCAGCATCATCCCTATATGAAAACCTGGCAGAGACACAACAAATAAAGAAGACTTCAGACCAATATCCCTGATGAATATCGATGCTAAAATCCTCAGTACAATACTGGAAAACTGAATTCAGCAGCACATCAAAAAGTTTATTCACCATGATCAAGTCAGCTTCATCCCTGGGATGCAAGGCTAGTTCAACATAAGCAAATCATAACGTAATCCATTGCATAAACAAAAACAATGACAAAAACCACATGATTATCTCAATAGATGCGGAAAAGGCCTTTGATAAAATTCAACACTGCTTCATGCTAAAAACTTTCAATAAACTAGATATTGATGGAACATATCTCAAAATAATAAGAGCTATTTTTGACAAACCCCTCACCAATATCATATTGAATGGGCAAAAACTGGAAGCATTCCTTTGAAAACTGGCACAAAACAAGGATGCCCTCTCTCACCACTCCTATTCAACATAGTGTTGGAAGTTCTGGTCAGGTCAATATGACAAGAAAAGAAATAAAGGATATTTAAATAGGAAGAGAGGAAGTCAAATTGTCTCTGCTTGCAGATGACATAATTGTATATTTAGAAAACCCCATCATCTCAGCCCAAAATCTCCTTAAGCTGATAAGCAACTTCAGCAAAGTCTCAGGATACAAAACCAATGTGCAAAAATCACAAGGATTTTTTTTTATTATTATACTTTAAGTTTTAGGGTACATGTGCACAACGTGCAGGTTAGTTACATATGTATACATGTGCCATGTTGGTGTGCTGCACCCATTAACTCATCATTTAACATTAGGTATTTCTCCTAATGCTATCCCTCCCCCCTCCCCCCACCCCACAACAGACCCCAGTGTGATGTTCCCCTTCCTGTGTCCATGTGTTCTCATTGTTCAATTCCCACCTATGAGTGAGAACATGCGGTGTTTGGTTTTTTGTCCTTGTGATAGTTTGCTGAGAATGATGGTTTCCAGCTTCATCTATGTCCCTACAAAGGACACGAACCCATCATTTTTTATGGCTGCATAGTATTCCATGGTGTATATGTGCCACATTTTCTTAATCTGGTTTATGATTCATGGACATTTGTGTTGGTTCCAAGTCTTTGCTATTGTGAATAGTGCCACAGTAAACATACGTGTGCATGTGTCTTTATGGCAGCATGATTTATAATCCTTTGGGTACATACCCAGTAATGGGATGGCTGGGTCAAATGGTATTTCTAGTTCTAGATCCTTGAGGAATTGCCACACTGACTTCCACAATGGTTGAACTAGTTTACCATCCCACCAACAGTGTAAAAGTGTTCCTATTTCTCCACATCCTCTCCAGCACCTGTTGTTTCCTGACTTTTTAATGATCATCTTTCTAACAGGCACAAGATGGTATCTCATTGTGGTTTTGATTTGCATTTCTCTAATGACCAGTGATGATGAGCTTTTTTCATGTTTATTGGCCGCATAATGTCTTCTTTTGAGAAGTGTCTGTTCATATTCTTTGCCCACTTTCTGATTTTTTTTTTTTGAGATGAAGTTTCACTCTAGTTGCCCAGGCTGGAGTGCAATGGTGTGATCTTGGCTCACTGTAACCTCTGCCTCCTGGGTTCAAGTGATTCTCCTGCCTCAGCCTCCTGAGTAGCTGGGATTACAGGCATGTGCCACCATGCCTGGCTAATTTTGTATTTTTAGTAGAGATGGGGTTTCTTCATATTGATCAGGCTGGTCTTGAACTCCTGACCTCAGGTGATCCACCCGCCTTGGCCTCCCAAAGTGCTGGCATTACAGGCATGAGCCACCATGCCTGGTCTGTTTGTTTTTTTTCTTCAAAACCTATTTAAGTTCTTTGTAGGTTCTGGATATTAGCTCTTTGTCAGATGGATAGATTGCAAAAATTTTCTCCCATTTTGTAGGTTACCTGTTCACTCTGATGATAGTTTCTTTTGCTATGCAGAAGCTCTTTAGTTTAATTAGATTCCATTAGTCAATTTTGGCTTTTGTTGTCATTACTTTTGGTGTTTTAGTCAAGAAGACTTTGCCCATTGCTATGTCCTGAATGGTATTGCCTAGGTTTTCTTCTAGGATTTTTATGGTTTTATGTCTTATGTTTAAGTCTTTAATCTATCGTGAGTTAATTTTTGTATTAGGTGTAAGGAAGGGGTCTAGTTTTGGGTTTGCTACATATGGCTAGCCAGTTTTCCCAGCATGATTTATTAAATAGGAAATCCTTTCCCCATTGCTTTTTTGTCAGGTTTGTCGAAGATCAGATGGTTGTACATGTGTGTTGTTATTTCTGAGACCTCTATTCTGTCTCATTAGTCTGTATATCTGTTTTGGTACAAGTGCCATGCTGTTTTTGTTACTGTAACCTTGTAGTGTAGTTTGAAGTCAGGTAGCATGATGTTTCCAGCTTTGTTCTTTTTGCTTAGGATTGTCTTGGCTATGCGGGCTCTTTTTTGGTTCCATATGAAATTCAAAGTAGTTTTTTCTAATTCTGTGAAAAAAATTAATGATAGCTTGATTGGGATAGCATTGAATCTATAAATTACTTTGGGTAGTATGGCCATTTTTATGATATTGATTCCTCCTATCCATGAGCATGGAATGTTTTTCTGTTTGTTTCTGTCCTCTCTTATTTCCTTGAGCAGTCGTTTGCAGTTCTCCTTGAAGAGATCCTTCACATCCCTTATAAGTTGTATTACTAGGTATTTAATTCTTTTTTAGCAATTGTGAATGGGAGTTCATTCATTATTTGGCTCTCTGTTTGTCTATTATTAGTGCATAGGAATGCTTGTGATTTTTGCACATTGATTTTATATCCTGAGACTGCTGAAGTTGCTTATCAGCTTAAGGAGATTTTGGGCTGAGATGATGATGTTTTCTAAATATACAATTATGATATCTGCAAACAGAGAAAATTTGATTCCCTCCCTCCCTCCCTTCTCCCTTCCTTCCTTTCTTTCTTTCTCTTTCTTTATTTCTTTTCTCTTTCTTTCTTTCTTTCTTTCTCTCTTTCTCTCTTTCTTTCTTTCTTCCTTTCTTTGTCTCCCCTTCTCTTCCATTCCTTTCCCTTCCCTTCCCTTCCCTTCCTTTCCCTTCCCTTCCTTCTCTTGTCTGATTGCCCTGGCCAGAATTTCCAATACTATTTTGAATAGGAGTGATGAGAGAGGGCATCCTTGTCTTGTGCCAGTTTTCAAAGGAATGCTTCCAGTTTTTGCCCATTCAGTATGATATTGCTGTGGGTTTGTCAGAAATAGCTCTTATTATTTTGAGATATGTTCCATCAATACCTAGTTTATTGAGAGTTTCTTTTTTTTTAGCATGGAATGGTGTTGAATTTTATTGCAGGCCTTTTCTGCATCTATTGAGATAATCATGCGGTTTTTGTCTTTGGTCCTGTTTATGTGATGGATTACGTTTATTGATTTGCACGTGTTGAACCAGCCTTGCATCCCAGAGATGAAGCCAACTTGATCATGGTGGATAAGCTTTTTGATGTGCTGCTGGATTCAGTTGGCCAGTATTTTATTGAGGATTTTCATCTAGATGTTCATCAGGGATGTTGGCCTGAAATTTCGTTGTTGTTTTTGTTGTGTCTCTGCCAGGTCTTGGTATCAGGATGATGCTGTCCTCATAAAATGAATTAGGGAGGATTCCCTCTTTTTCTATTGTTTGGAATAATTTCAGAAGGAATGATAGCAGCTCCTCTTTGTAACTCTAGTAGAATTCAGCTGTGACTCCATCTGGTCCTGGACATTTTTTTATTGGTAGGCTATTAATTACTGCCTCAATTTCAGAACTTGTTATTGGTCTATTCAGGGATTGGACTTCTTCCTGGTTTAGACTTGGTAGGGTATATTTGTTCAGGAATTTATCCATTTCTTCTAGATTTTCTAGTTTATTTGTGTAGAGGTGTTTATAATATTCTCTGATGGTAGTTTGTATTTCTGTGGGATCACTGGTGATATTCCTTTTATCACTTTTTTATTGTGTCTATTTTATTCTTCTCTCCTTTCTTCTTGATTAGTCTTGCTAGCAGTCTATCTATTTCAGTGATCTTTTCTAAAAACCTGCTCCAGGATTTATTGATTTTTTTGAAGGGTTTTTCATGTCTCTATCTCCTTCAGTTCTGCTCTGATCTTAGTTATTTCTTGTCTTCTGCTAGCTTTTGAATTTGTTGGCTCTTGCTTCTCTAGTTTTATCAACCGTGATGTTAGGGTGTCAATTTTAGATTTTTCCTGCTTTCTCTTGTGGGCATTTAGTGCTATAAATTTCCCTCTAAAGAGTGCTTTAGTTGTGTCCCAGAGATTCTGGTACATTGTGCCTTTGTTCTCATTGGTTTCAAAGAACTTATTTGTTTCTGCCTTAATTTCATTATTTACCCAGTAGTCATTCAGGAGCAGTTTTTTTTTTCAGTTTCCATGTAGTTGTGTGGTTTTGAGTGAGTTTCTTAATCTTGAGTTCTAATTTGATTGTACTGTGGTCTGAGAGACTGTTTGTTATGATTTCTGTTTTTTTGTATTTTCTGAGGAGTATTTTACTTTCAATTATGTAGTCAGTTTTAGAATAAGTGCGATGTGGTGCCGAGAAGAATGTATATTCTGTTGATTTTGGCTGAAGAGTTCTGTAGATGTCTATTAGGTCTGCTTGGTCCAGAGCTGAGTTCAATTTCTGAATATTCTTGTTAATTTCCTGCCTCATTGATCCATCTAATATTGACAGTGGGGTGTTCAAATCTCCCACTATTATTTTTGGGAGTCTGAGTCTCTTTGTAGATCTCTAAGAACTTGCTTTATGAATCTGGGTGCTCCTGTACTGGATGCATATATATATTTAGGATAGTTAGCTGTTCTTGTTGCGTTGATCCCTTTGCCATTTTCTAATGCCCTTCTTTGTCTCTTTTGATCTGTGTTAGTTTAAAGTCTATTTTATCAGAGACTAGGATTGCAACCCCTGCTTTTTTTTTCTTTCTTTCCATTTGCTTGGTAAATATTCCTCCATCCCTTTATTTTGAGCCTATGTGTGTCTCAGTATGTGAGATGGGTCTCCTGAATACAGGACACTGATGGGTCTTGACTCTTTATCTAATTTGCCAGTCTGTGTCTTTTAATTGGGGCATTTAGCCCATTTACATTTAAGATTAATATTATTATGTATGAATTTGATTCTGTCATTATGGTGTTAGCTGGTTATTTTGTCCATTAGTTGATGCAGTTTCTTCATAGATCGATGGTCTTTACAATTTAGCATGTTTTTGCAGTGGCTGGTACCCGTTGTTCCTTTCCATGTTTAGTGCTTCCTTCAGGAGCTCGTGTAAGATAGGCCTGGCGTAGACAAAATCTCTCAGCATTTGCTTGTCTGTAAAGGATTTTATTTCTCCTTCACTTATGAAGCTTAGTTTGGCTGGATATGCAATTCTGGGTTGAAAATTCTTTGCTTAAGAATGTTGGATATTGGTCCCCACTGTCTTCTGGCTTGCAGGGTTTTTGCAGAGAGATCCGCTGTTAGTCTGATGGGCTTCCCTTCGTGGGTAACCCGACCTTTCTCTCTGGCTGCCATTAACATTTTTTCCTTCATTTCAACCTTGGTGAATCTGACAATTGTGTGTCTTGGGGTTGCTCTTTTCAAGGAGTATCTTTGTGGTGTTCTCTGTATTTCCTGAAGTTGAATGTTGGCCTGCCTTGCTAGGTTGGGACAGTTCTCCTGGATAATATCCTGAAGAGTGTTTTCCAACTTGGTTCCATTCTCCTTGTCTCTTTCAGGTATAGCAATCAAATGCATGTTTGGTCTTTTCACATAGTCCCATATTTCTTGGAGGCTTTGTTGGTTCCTTTTCATTATTTTTTCTCTAATCTTGTCTTCACACTTTATTTCATTAAGTTGATCTTCAATCTCTGATATCCCTTCTTCTGTTTGATTGATTTGGCTATTGATACTTGTGTATGCTTCACGAAGTTCTCGTGCTGTGTTTTTCACTCCATCAGCTCACTTATGTTCTTCTCTAAACTGGTTATTCTAGTTAGCAGTTCCAGTAATCTTTTTCAAGGTTCTTAGCTTCCTTTCATTGGGTTAGAACATGCTCCTTTAGCTTGGAGGAGTTTATTATTACCCACATTCTGAAGTCTACTTCTGTCAATTTGTCAAACTCATTCTCCATCCAGTTTTGTTTCCTTGCTGGTGAGGAGTTGTGATCCTTTGGGGAAGAAGAGGCATTCTGGTTTTTGGAATTTTCAGCCTTTTCGTGCTGGTTTCTCCCCATCTTCATAGGTATATCTACCTTTGATCTCTGGCATTGGTTTCTGAATGGACATCCTTTTTGTTGATGTTGATACTATTTTTTTCTGTTTGTTAGTTCTCCTTCTAACAGTCAGGCCCCTCTGCTGCAGGTCTGCTGGAGTTTGCTGGAGGTCCACTCCAGACACTGTTTGACTGGGTATCACCAGTGGAGGCTGCAGAACAGCAAAAATTGCTGCCTGTTCCTTCCTCTGGAAGCTTCATCCCAGAGGGGCACATACCAGATGCCAGGCGGAGCTCTCCTGTATGAGGTGTCTGTAGCCCCTGCTGGGAGGTGTCTCCCAGTCAGGAGACATGGATGTCAGGGACCCACTTGAGGAGGCAGTCTGACCCTTAGCAGAGCTAGTGCACTGTGCTAGGAGATCTGCTGCTCTCTTCAGAGCCTGCAGGCAGTGGCGTTTAAGTCTGCTGAAGCTGCGCCAACAGCCACTCCTTCCCCCAGGTGCTCTGTCCCAGGGAGATGGGAATTTTATCTATAAGCCCCTGACTGGGGCTGCTGCCTTTTTTTCAGAGATGCCCTGCCTGGAGAGGAGGAATCTAGAGAGGCAGTCTGGCTATAGTGGCTTTGCTGAGCTGTGGAGGGCTCTGCCCAGTTGAAACTTCACTGTGGCTTTTTTACACTGTAAGGGGAAAACCAACTACTCAAGCCTCAGTAATGGCAGATGCCCCTCCCCACACTAAGCTCAAGCTTAGTTCCCAGGTCGACGTCAGACTGCTGTGCTGGCAGGGAGAATTTCAAGCCAGTGGATCTTAGCTTGCTGGGCTCTATGGGGGTGGGATCCACTGAGCTAGACCACTTGGCTCCCTGGCTTCAGCCCCCTTTCCAGGGGAGTGAATGGTTCTGTCTCGCTGGCATTCCAGGCACCACTGGGATATGAAAAGAAATTCCTGCAGCTAGCTTGGTGTCTGCCCAAACGGCCACCCAGTTTTGTGCTTGAAACTCAGGGCTCTGGTGGTGTAGGCACCGTGGGGAATCTCCTGGTCTGTGGGTTGGGAAGACCATGGGAAAAGCATAGCATCTGGGCTGGGACTGTTCCTCATGGCACAGTCCCTCAAGGCCTCCCTTGGCTAGAGGAGGGAGTTCCTTGACCCCTTGCACTTCCGGGGTGAGGCAATGCCCCACCCTGCTTAAGCTCACCCTCCATGGGCTACACCCACTGTCTAACCAGTCCCAATGAGACGAGCTGGGTACCTCAGTTGGAAATGCAGAAATCACCTGCCTTCTATGTTGATCTCACCGGGAGCTGCAGACCGGAGCTGTTCCTATTTGGCCATCTTGCCAGGTCTGCCCGGTACAACATTTCTTAAGGTCCCAGAAAGGTCAAAGGTTCCGTGTATTACTGAGAAACAAAGGGCCTTTAAAAAGATTAAGGACATGCCCCTCAATCAAACAACAGAGGCTCTAGGATACTTAGGTGCATTGTTTCTTCACCATCTCAGCAGAAGCCCAAGGTGAAAAGTTTATCTCAAAGATATTTGTTGGGGTAGATTTTCTCTAATAAGATAAACCACAAAGAGATTCACAGAACATCCACAACTTTTTAAAGAAATCTTTATCAGAAAAATGCTGCCAATTTGACTGCAAGAGGCAAAGACAGTACAAAAATAAAAAGGCTGTGTAGTCCTCAAAATGCTCTGGGTGGGAAGGTAGCTGAGAATACTATTCACTTAGAGGCATGTTCTGTCTTTCAAAAAAAATGTTGGATCCAAGTGGCATGAGGTTGTGGCTGAGAGCCAAATTGCTTTCATTTTTCATGCCTCCAGACCTATTCAAGGAACTTCTAATATTTGCCTAAGTGCACTTCATAATTGCTCTGAACTCCTTGTGTCTCACGTCTCCTCCATTTTGAACGGGAATGTCTACAGTAGTAATTGGATGCTTGTATTATTATTGTGTGTTGGGTGTTTTGGAGACAAGTGTCTTGTCTCTTCAGTTTCACAGATTAACAAATACAAAGATAAAAGCCAGAGAACTCCATGTAAGTAGTCTCACTTACACCTGAACCTCATTTAAATGGTAAGATTCTGGACTTTGAGCGTATGCTATAATGAAATAATACTTTTCTGGACATTTCACACATGATAATGTAGCACATCAGAGGGATGGAATCATTTGGGACCACAGGGTCTGGCCACAATCTGCCACAGCTGCTGTTCCGTGCTGTGGAGAATTCCTGCTGGTCCAAACTGCCCGGTCTTCCTGGCACCAGCAGGGGAGAACAGCAGACTAGAGCCACAGTGATGGTTGTCTTCTTAGGCAGTCTCTGTCCTGCTGCCACTGGCTGCAACCTGAGCAGCCACCGAGAGCTTGCACAGCTCTGTGCTTGGGTCCCAAGGCCCTGGTGGTGTGGGCTCACAAGGGATCTCTTGATCCATGGGTTGCACAGATCCGTGGAAAGAGCGTGGTTTCTCAGGCAGGGTAACACAATCACTCACTCCCTCCCTTGGCTGGGAGTGGGGGCTCCCCTTACTCCATGCAGCTCCTGGATGGGCCTTCGTTCCATCTTGCTTTTTCTTACTCTCAGTGGATCATGCCAACCACCTAGTCAGTCCCAATGAGAGAACCTGGATACCTCAGTTGAAGGCACAGGATCCACTCACCATTTTTGCTCTTCTTGGTGGGCGCCACCAACTGCAGCTGCTTCTAATAGGCCATCTTGGCCCCCTCTGCCCATCTTTTTACTGTTAATGGATATTAACTTGGACCTATGACCTGAGAAACCTTATTTATTCACTTTTTAAATTCGAATGTTTAATTAATTAATTAATTCTGCTATTCGAATTAATGGCACAGAGGCCTAAGTCTGAACACAAGGGGAAAATGAACTCTCTAACCCAGAAATATATACAGGTAATATGTAAGTGAGATAGACTCAAAGGTCACAAGTTTTAACTGAGACTATTAGATGGCATTGAGCATCTAAACTCCCCTCAGTGTCCTTGTGGGTGACATGCTTCAGTGACAGCCATGGTTGACTGCCTCCTCCAGAAGGAGCTCTGCCAGGACACAGAAAGCCCTAAATATCTCATCCTTAAGCCAAGTCATCCTGGGTTCTTTCTTTGCAAAAATTACCTATTAAAGCTATTCCACAGGATCAGCATCCAGGTTAGAGGTGCAATGTCTTCCAATCCTGTGAGTGCCACAGTGCTTGCACAACCCTCAGGTTTTATAATGACTATCCACTGCACATAAGCACTTACACTGCAGGTAGGAAAATATGGCCAGTCTAAAAGTGTCTGTAATAATTTATCTCACAGGATCTAGGTGGCTCAGAATATTTTCAAGGCCAATAACACTGTTTCACAAATTTGTGCTTTCAAACAGGAAGGCACCTTCTGCCTCAAACCCCCTTCCTCTCCCTGTATTGAGCTAACTTCTAAATGTAAACCTAAAATCCTGTAAACTACTCTAAAAATCCCTTCCTGAAACTTCTTTGAAGATGTCTTTTTCTGTCCTCGTTGATGCAGTACAATGAACAGATCATATCCAACTATAATTTCTAATTCAAACACCAAGTATTCTTAATCAGCTGTAGCTTCCTGAAGTCAGAAAGAGAGATCAGCACATAGCACAATGCAAAGTATACAGTTAGCGCTTACTAAATATTTATAAAATAAAGAAATGAATATATCACCTGAAAAATAGCCCCAAAGAAAGTGAAATGACACTCACCTGTCTGAAAGATGGCCATATATTAGACCTCCCAGCAGTGACCCAGCCCTAAGTAGGGATTGAATCATTAATTTTTTTTTTTTTTTTTTTTGAGACTGGGTCTCACTCTGTCACCCAGACTGGAGTGCAGTGGTGCGATCTCAGCTCACTGCAACTTCCACCTCCCAGGCTCAAGCAATTCTCCTGCCTCAGCCTCCCAAGTAGCTGGGATGACAGGAGTGTGCCACTACCACCCGATTAATTTTAGTCACTGAGATTCACATACCAGGTACCACTAGAAGAGAAGGAAATCAGCATAGCAGAGCTTGAGAAGAGTTTCAGCTCTTTAATGGAAACTGACTCCAAACACCGACATATGTACACAATCCTCAGCTATGCGGGTCCTGCCTCCCTCTCTAGATTCATCTATAGACACTAGTATATGCTCTAGTAGCCCAAATTCTAAAACTAAACTTATTTCAGGCTTTCAAATGCAGCTGTCTCTCGCTCTCAATTCCCAGCCTTCCAACAGTCTGTATTCGTGTGTCTACATGTCTTTATTCATTTTTCCCTCAGACCACCTTTTATTGTGTTGTCATACATATTCTTTGGGTATTATAATTAAAAACATATAAGGACACAATTTTTTTAAAAAAACTTCAGTTACCTAAATTTTAAAAATATATTAGAAACCCATAATTTTACAGGAAGGCTTTTTTTCATCATGTAGGCCACATGAGGGCCTTGCCATTGACTTCACTTAGCAGTTTATAATTCAACTACTACAATAACTATCTTTTTTTTGGCCACACATTGAATCACTTGAAGTGCTTCAAAAATACTGATCCCTGGATTCTGTACTCAGAGGTTACTTGCTGTGGGTATCAGTTTTGCAATGAGTATTGGGAACACTAACCTAGCATAATGTTTGCCAAACAGTATTTCAATTACTTTAAACACTGTAGGTTTTTCTCACTAAGTTAGACGATATAATAGCAGGTTCATGTTTAGTTTGTTCGGTCCATTCACTCAATACTAATGTACTTGACTGTATTGTAGAGTTGGTGAGCACTTGCTGCTACCTGCTGAAGGAATGAAGAAAGAGCTGATAACAGTAACCATCTGAGGACTAAGGGTATAAAGCAAGTCTGTTCTTTGTGTTAACTCCAAACATCTTGATCATATAAACAGAAGATCTAAACATGTCCCTTTACATCAGTCACAATGGTGGAGAGGAAGGAGCTTTGGTGGTATACCCAGCCACCAACACAGGGCTCCGTGTTTGGCTCACTCATATTTGAGAAGGTCACATTCAAGTGAAGGAGATGCCACTGGGGATGGATGAAGCAACGACACTTCTCTGGCCTCAGGTTTGAGTCCAGTGGGATGGAAATTCTCAGGAGGGCAACCTGGCTGAGAGTCCCAGTGTCATTGTCAGAGACGGTGTCATTGTCCAGGATGTGGACCCAGTAGTGATGACCAGGGATGAATGCAATGAAATTCTCCAACAGAAGATAAGGATAATGTATACTGATGGAGATTGTAAGGAAAATCAGATGAAAGATTTGGAATCTCCCCAGGCCACCCACTTGATCCAGGAGCATATTAAAACCCATCAAGACAGAACAGGTGATCCCCAAGAGGAAGCACAACGACTTTGTAGAGATAAGTTCAGAAGAAGAAAGTGTTCCCTTTCACAAAGTCACAGTAGTGCCATGTGGATCCTTACACCATTTTCTTCTCAGTGGGCCCTGTCACACCACTGCAGAAGAGCAATGGAAGGACTTTCCTCAAGTCCTTTGAGTTTAGGCAGCTAGATAGTTTCAGCGAAGTCACAGATATAATTATTTGGCAAAGATACATCTATCTTTTGACAACTGAATATTCTTAAAGGACTACTCTGTGAAAGATCCTGATCTCTGAGCTTTCTGAGAAGTCAACAGTGGACTTTCAGGTGGATATAATTTCCACACAACCTAAAATACACCTAAAATTATACCTGATCAATGGTATGCCATTCTTTTCAGAAAAGGGATATTGGATACTTAAAAGTGTACTGCTTTATTATGCTTTGTGCAAAGAGAATGGCTTTTTCTTGCTGAGGACTGAATTTTGACTAAAAGTTAGTGAACACTAATGAACACAAGAGTCTTGCTCTTGTCTAATTAAAGCAGGTGGAATGTTAAGTATAAACATTGACTTTTGGTAACTGAAGTTCTGCTTAAGTTCAAATCATACCAGTGACAGTGATGTTAAGATTTTTGAAATAGGGAAATAAAGATAAGAGGTAGACAGGAAGGGAATAGTGTCTTTATGTGACAGTTTATTTCACCAAATTTGTTGATTTTTTCAAATAGCATTTTGAACTTTCTGCTGCTGTTGCTGTAAAGCAATGGTATTTATTTATATACTTAATCTGTTTATATGTTTATAAGTAAAATGTTTATATGTTTATAAGTAATATATGACATCAATGTTATAAAGTTTCATATTCCAGTTAATAAGTGATATGTACATAACTATAAAGAAAATAGACAGTGTCCTATGGAAGAATTAAAGAGAAACTGTTCAATGATTCCTGGGTAGGTGCCATGGGACAAAGGAGTCATCACTGTAGAAATTAACTTTTACCTATTCTTAGGGGAAGATTCTTGAGACAATGAAACAGTGAATGAAAAAAAGCCAATTTCTAAATGAGGGAATAATAAGTGTACAATTATAACAAAATGGTGTGGTATAACTGTGCACCTATAGGATATTGAAAAGCTGGAAGCTGCAAAACATGAAGGGTATTAATGAGAGAAGGTAGGTTGATTGAATGAAGAGCCAAATCAAACAAGCAAAGCCTGTAGAATTTATTCTGCAGACTAACTAGAGGTTCTTATCCTTGAATTTCAAAATGATCATCCATGAAACATCTTAAAATGCAGATTTCTGCCCAGCCTGCAAGGATTCTCTTTCAGGAAACGATTTTGACGGATTCATTCTAAAGATTAAATCTAAGGAATCGTGAGATGCTGTTGTAAATTGTTAGAAATGTCTTAGTTTTCCAAGCAATGGGGAAAGGATTCCCTATTTAATAAATGGTGCTGGGAAAACTGGCTAGCCATATGTAGAAAGCTGAAACTGGATCCCTTCCTTACACCTTATACAAAAATCAATTCAAGATGGATTAAAGATTTAAACGTTAGACCTAAAACCATAAAAACCCTAGAAGAAAACCTAGGCATTACCATTCAGGACATAGGCGTGGGCAAGGACTTCATGTCCAAAACACCAAAAGCAATGGCAACAAAAGCCAAAATTGACAAATGGGATCTAATTAAACTAAAGAGCTTCTGCACAGCAAAAGAAACTACCATCAGAGTGAATAGGCAACCTACAACATGGGAGAAAATTTTCGCAACCTACTCATCTGACAAAGGGCTAATATCCAGAATCTACAGTGAACTCAAACAAATTTACAAGAAAAAAACAAACAACCCCATCAAAAAGTGGGCGAAGGACATGAACAGGCACTTCTCAAAAGAAGACATTTACGCAGCCAAAAAACACATGAAAAAATGCTCATCATCACTGGCCATCAGAGAAATGCAAATCAAAACCACTATGAGATATCATCTCACACCAGTTAGAATGGCAATCATTAAAAAGTCAGGAAACAACAGGTGCTGGAGAGGATGTGGAGAAATAGGAACACTTTTACACTGTTGGTGGGACTGTAAACTAGTTCAACCATTGTGGAAGTCAGTGTGGCGATTCCTCAGGGATCTAGAACTAGAAATACCATTTGACCCAGCCATCCCATTACTGGGTATATACCCAAATGACTATAAATCATGCTGCTATAAAGACACATGCACGCGTATGTTTATTGCGGCATTATTCACAATAGCAAAGACTTGGAACCAACCCAAATGTCCAACAATGATAGACTGGATTAAGAAAATGTGGCACATATACACCATGGAATACTATGCAGCCATAAAAAATGATGAGTTCATATCCTTTGTAGGGACATGGATGAAATTGGAAACCATCATTCTCAGTAAACTATCGCAAGAACAAAAAACCAAACACCGCATATTCTCACTCATAGGTGGGAATTGAACAATGAGATCACATGGACACAGGAAGGGGAATATCATACTCTGGGGACTGTGGTGGGGAGGGGGGAGGGGGGAGGGATAGCATTGGGAGATATACCTAATGCTAGATGACGAGTTGGTGGGTGCAGCGCACCAGCATGGCACATGTATACATATGTAACTAACCTGCACAATGTGCACATGTACCCTAAAACTTAAAGTATAAAAAAAAAAAAAAAACAAATATGTTAATTTTAGAAACTAAAAAAAAAAAAAGAAAGAAAAAAGAAAAAAAAAAAAAAAAAAAGAAATGTCTTAGTTTTCTTGGGCTGCATAACAGAATACCACAGACTGGGTGACTTAAACAACAAAAATTTATTTTCTCACAGTTCTGGTGGCTGGAAGTCTAAGAGCAAGGTATCAACAGATTTGATTTCTTCTGAGCCTCTCTCTTTGGTTTGTGGATAGCTGCCTTCTTTCTGTGTCCTCATATGTTCTTTCCTTTATGCATGTGCATACCTGGTGTCTCTTTTTCTTCTTCTTCTCCTTCTCCTTCTTGTTTCTTCTTCTTCTTCTGCGTTTTTTTTTGTTTTTGTTTTTGTTTTTGAGATGGAGTCTCACTCTTGTCGCCAAGGCTGGAGTACAATGGCGCAATCTTGGCTCACTGCAACTTCCGCCTCCTGGGTTCGAGGGATTCTCTTGCCTCAGCCTCCTGAGTCACTGGAACTACAGGCATGCGCCACCACGCCTGGCTAATTTTTTTAATTTTTAGTAGAGATGGGGTTTCACCATGTTGGGCAGGCTGGTCTTAAATTCCTGACCTCAGGTGATCCGCCTGCCTTAGCTTCCCAAAGTGCTGGGATTACAGGTGTGAGCCACCGCACCTGGCTCTCTTCCTCTTCTTATAAGAAGAGCAGTTGTATTGATTAGGGCCCCACCATATGGGCCTCCTTTTAACTTATCACCAAATATGGTTATATTCTAAGATATTAGGGGTCGGGATTCCAACATAGGAATTTTGAAGGGGCACAAATCAGGTTTCTATTTTACTAAAATTACTGACCACTATCTAAAAATAGTGAGAAGTCAATGTTCCAGCAAAGCAAACCATTCAGAGCCACATGAGTAAAATGATAAAAAAAAAAATGATGATTACTGTTGTGAATTCACTGAGTATTCAATTCTGTTGTAAGCACTTTTAACATATTCTTTCCTTCAGTTCTCACTAAATTATCTAAATTTTACCCCTGGGAAAACAGAGGCCTAGGAACACTAAATAATTTGTCAAAGGATATACGGAGTATAAGTGGTAGAGCCAAAATATGGACCCAGGGTAGTCTAACTCCAAAGAAAAGCCTCTTACTCACTTTAATAAATGACTTATTTTCATCTCATTAATTAAATGATTGTTTTTATGCTCAGAAACAATGATGGCATATCTAGAGTCAAGATGGCTGGAAGAGAAAAAGCTGAAACCATTGTGCCCCATCCCTCAAATCTCCCATGAAACACAGAAAATCCAAAGGAGAGAAAATTAGTAAGTACCATGATGACCAAGTATAGATACAAAAAGGAAAGAGAATTAATGCTCTATAGATCAAAATAGTGATGTATCCCTAGAGTAATAAGGATGTAAAGAAGCATGCAGAGAAAAAAGCATTAGTAAGGATAATAATGATCACTAGTAATATACTGACATTTCCTATGTGCCACACACTGGCGTGGGTGATTTCTGTGCATGTGTTATTAATTCCTCACAACAACCCGGTGAGATGGGTATTACCCTCCTTGGTTTACAGGGAAATGTAACATGGAGAAATCTTGTAATATGCCCCATTAAGTTGACTGGGATAGTAAGATGTGAACACTGTATAAAGCCTAACAAAATCTGGCAGGGAGTTCAGTGTTGGGTACACAGTGGAGGATCAGACTGGTGGCAATTAGGAAACTATGAGTAATGATACAAACACTCACCTGTAAAATTCTCATTCCACCCTCATGGCACCCAGGCTTCTTCTGTTTCACAGAATCTAGAATTAATTGGACAAAAGAAACCCAGGTACTGTAATGAGAGTTTTCACACTTTCACTCTTTCGATGGAAGAAAGAGGAAAGCTGCTCACTTTCTTGTTGAAGTCAAATTCCCATTGGGCACCACCACTGCTATCCCTGTTTTTTGTGCCTATGGGCTCTGATTTTCATCTATTATTTTCTTTCCTTCCAACATTACTAGTTGTTTTGCTGACTTGATTTAAGTTCTGTAAGATGTTTGAATTGATTTGTTACTGTGCTCAGTTCTTTCCTTTGATCTCATTGATACCTTTCAATATTGCAAGGGGGCAAAACTAGTATTCACATCTCTATTTGCTTAGTGGAAGCAAACTGTATACTGAATCACTGGAGAAATTTTGGTAGGGCAACACTGCTGTAAAAACTGAGGCCTCTTCAACAAGTCTGCATAGAAAGATGCCCTAGGAAGATGCTGCCTTCAAATCTGAATATACCTCCCAGTAAATAAGTTGAATCAGAACCTTCTTTACCTTCTAGGGAGGCAGGATAACCCAGGACACAGGCAAAAGAATTCTGTATTGTAAGATAAGCTTCATCCAAGGATCACCAAACTCTTGACATACAGACAGACAGAGATGTCTCCCAACTTGTGGAAATAAAAGTGACTTCATCTTGGATGCTAATCTGCCATGTTGACTGCTGATTAACCCCAATCCTGGGTATGTCTCTTGATTTCTACTTTATTTACCATCTCTCGTGTAAGAACATGTACTCATCATGTATCCTGCCCTTAGATCAAAGCAATTTTTTTTTTAGATGGAATCTTGCTGTGTTTCCCAGGCTGGAGTGCAGTGGCATGATCTCAGCTTACTGCAACCTATGCCTCCCAGGTTCAAGTGATTCTCCTGCCTCAGCCTCCTGAGTAACTGGGACTACAAGCGTGTCCCACCATGCCAGGCTAATTTTTTGTATTTTTAGTAGAGATGGGGTTCACTGTGTTAGCCAGGATGATCTCGATCTCCTGACCTCATGATCCACCCGCCTTGACCTCCCAAAGTGCTAGGATTACAGGCATGAGCCACTGCACCCGGCCAGATCAAAGCAATTTTAATGTCATCACACAAATGATAGGCCATGACAGACATAGCATTCTTGTCTGTTCTGGAGCATCACCTTTAATTGTCTGTATAGAGCACATACAGTCTTTCCCTATTGTCTATAAGCTCTGGGGATAACAGTGTGGTGATCTGTCTGTCTTGCTGCCACTGAAGACCATATGTCTGTCCATAAGTTTCCCGATAAATCATCTTCTGCCAACAAACTGGATTTGTCTCCCTTGTTCTTCGGTTTTATGGCTCCTTCCCCATTTGGGGGGTCATTTTGCATATATGTTCCTTTCACAAAATAATTGGAAATCCATGCAGGAGGAGACTAGGAACCAAAGTTTGGGCAAGAGTAAGGACACATCAGTAGAAGAAATTCCAGAGTGGTCCTCTTCATCTATATGGAATGATGTTTTCTGTTTACTAGATGCCTGTAGACCACTGTGTGAGTAGGGTAACACCTCAAAAGTGCCAACGGGTCTAGAATGCTTGCTAGTAGAAAGCTGTCTGACCACTGGGGTAATGAAGGTTGCTAGGTGGTGTCAACAGTAGGTTGGCCACTGTTACAGATTTGCAAGTGGCCACAGAAGTGTAGTTAGCAGCTGAGATGAAGGTACAAAAGCTAGAGGAAGTATTACAATTAGAAACAAATGAGAAATTTCACATCCATGTTAGCATCTAATCTGATGGATAAGCTCGAAACTCAAAGTCACAATTGGAAATCCTAGTCTGCTGCTGTGTTTTCCAGGGAGGAA